>NW_025766103.1:0-320000 GCF_003918875.1 Haliotis rubra | reverse complement strand
AACCCTAAATATCATGTCCAACCTATATATGAAACAAGACTCCCATAATTGTCAGTGACAAGTGACACCAGTTCACGGTCAACCGCCATCGCTGGTTATAATACACCTACTACCATATATCTACATAGTTTCTTAATACCACTCTACCAAATGGAAGCCCTTTGACTCCAAAGCACGGACTACAGATTACCATACGATGTGTAATTCACAGGTTTTGGTCGTCGACCTGTGTCTACCTGTATTCACGTTGTTACCTGCACGACGTCTCTTTGTACTGATTGATCCACAGGTAAATATATCGGGAAGATTGGGCGATGGCCATTGTCCGCGGCTTGGACACAGACGCGAGCCAAAATGTAAGGAACGTTTCCAATGCTCAATGAAAACCCGCAAACACGACGCGTATATAAGTAAAACCCAGGTCATTATTCTGTTGGTCAAATATTTGACGGGGATATTTGTTTGTTATCCCGATATGTGCTCGTTGTTTACATAACTGGAGTACCTGGTGCGAATATTTTAGAGGTCTATTTCTTGGGTGTGTTGTTCGTTTTAATGATTGTACGATAGGTGTGTCCGTGAGTGTCTGAGACAAGGGGCGTTATTAGAATATATGTCCCCTCTTGTTAGACTCTTTAATCCCGAGGTTTAAGATAGCATCACATCTCAATTGAGAGTACACAATTTAGGAGCATCGGTCTGAGTATGTATGAAGTTTCGATATTCATGACTTCAGGGTGTGTTGGTAATGTAATAGTTGACAAATGGTCGGTAAACATTTTCCTTTTTGTATTGGCTCCAATATCTGTGACACCATGTTTGAATTATAGACACTGAACTAATGAATATCCATCTTGAGTTTTAAAGTAACTTAACTTGTCAATAAATAACTGAATTTATAAACGGGCGTGTCCCTTTCGGTTGAGTGCATAGTTATGCATTTCTAAGCATTCCCGACAATCTCAATACGAGTTCGTGTAAATATAAGCAGTACATGTTCTGCTGTTTTTAAAATAAAACTGTTCAAATACAAGTTCTAAGTCACAAAATCTATACGCGTTTTTCTATACATCAGCATATAAATCTTACTGCATAACAGTGAGTCAGTATGGTTCTACGCCGCTTTTAGCAATATTCCAGCAATATCACGGCAGGGGATACCAGAAATGGGCTTCACGCATTGTACCCTAGTCTGTCTCACAGTCCCTGAACCACAATATTTTCCCTACTGTTATCCTGATATGTGCAATGCTAAAGCCCTAAATAAAGCAAGTCTAGATTTCTCTGATCTCCCCGGGTCTCCTTTTCAGTTTAAACGGGTTTGTTTGTTACTATCAAAATTATATATATTCAGAGACTAAGCGTTAGTCTAATTGTACCCATGTGGGGAATCGAACCCGCTCGACGAGCGGACGCTTTACCGACTAGACTACCCTGATAATAGTACCTACACCGAAACGTCGCACTCATTGCAATAAAGAAATTGCAATAAAGAAGTTGACTATCCATACAAATCAGTTTTCCTTTACCCTGATAATGGCAATACAAATTCCTTGATACAAAAGCATCCACATACATGTAAAAAGAGTTCTTCTAAGACAGGGTTGTACGCTCTACTACATAAAGGCAGTACATTTCAAACTGTACAAAAGCAGTCACGATATGGCTGAAATACTGCCGATGTGATTATTAATTATAACTCACTCACTGTACAGAAGCAAAACAAGCAAGCATAATTTCTGCAATAGTTCTGTTGTATGAAATCATGAATGTTCTACTGTGAAAGAACCATACATTGTATAGTATAACAACAACAACAACACAATTAATTTTTTGTGATACGACTCGAATACAAGTTCTTCCATAGAACCCAAACACAAGCTTTGAAGTACAAAACGAATACAAATTCTACCTTACAACATGAAAAAGTTGCCACACAATACAAATGCAAGTTACATCATACAACGAAAATATACAAGATCTACCATACAAAATACAAAGTTCTTTGGACACAACATTCCTTTGGAGACAATGAGTGACTGAATGAGCAATATTATCACGAAAATGAACTCCAGAATAGAGGGCCACGTGTGACTCCAGGGAATCGAACCCGGACTTTCGGCGTATCGAACAAGCGCTTGGCTACTGGGCTAACCCTTACTTCTTATTACCCCTGTACATCCTCAAACATCTGCAGCAGTTCCTTCTCCACATGGGTACAATGTGTGAAGCCCATATTTTGTGTCCCCGCTGAGGTGAGGTGAGGTGAGGTGAAATTGGGTTTTACGTCGTGCTTGAGAATATTTCGCTCATATGACGACGTGCATGCGTGTGTATGTGTATGTGCGGCTGCTTGTACTAGCCCAGACTGAAGCTGGTTTTATAGTGCTAGCCCACTGAGATACCATACCGCAGTGAAGCATGAATACCCCACTCAGACACATTATACTGACTCCGAGCCGACCAGTCCTTGTTGTACCCATTAATGCCGAGCGCCAGGCAGGGACCAACAAGTACCATATTTTAACGTCTTTGGTATGATGCCGTCGGGGATCGAACCCGCGACCTTCCGCTCTCCGGGCGGACGCTCTAACCACTACACCACGGAGGCGATCTGTGTCCCCGCTGAAATATTGTTGAATAATACTAAAAGCACCGTAGGACTCACTCACTCACGACAACATGACTAACACAATCCATCATCCCCAGGTTGGAACCTAGTTTATCCGGTCCTTATTGTAAACTAACATCTACATAAAAGAAGTATATCTATTTGATCAAATTTCAACTGTTACCATAATTTCAATACCCAGATTAGGAAAATACATAAACCAAACAAACAGTATCTCGTGACCCACTTCACACAATATGCGGAACTGTCTGTGAGAATTAATATCAACACAGATAATCCACCTATTCAAAGACAACGTCTTCCCGTCAACACCATTTCTCTTAAAATTAGCGTATAGATCGAAGCAAAGTTGTGTACATATAGCCACCCCGCGCCATCACAAATTGAATTTTGAGCGATTAGCTTTGATTTATACCCACTTGTAAGAAACAACAGTCAATTCCACGGCCTAATATTCTATGTCGATAAAGACAAGCTTATATATCTAACACGTACCAACTACAAAACAAACTGCAATGAGATTTATTAGTCGATCCCGTTACATCGATACCGTTTATCAAGAAAACCCTTTTTTCCATTCAGCCTTACCGTTTGATTGGGTCGACAAAGATCTGTGTACATGGACAAATTAAATTAAAAACTTTAAAGAATGAAAGCGTTTTATTCTCAGATCCCACGACTTATGTCAAGATCAATCAGTGGTATTCACTAGCAGCGCCGACAAATAAGTCACTTAGTGCGGATGAACTAATTCCTGAACAGGTGAATAGACTCGACAGGTGTGCGTTAACATCTGAGGGATACTTCGGATTAAGAGACTAAAATATATCCGTCGTTGTTTCGCAGGTAAACAGATCCTTTATGCGCGTGGTGAGAAAGGTGGGAATTAGGGCAATGAAATTAATGAAATGTAAACAATTTTTTGTTTGGTAAACTTTTAAAACTTATAAACACATTACAACACAGCATTTATATAATGCGATGTGAAATGATGATGTCAGGTTTTTCAATACCAATATATATCCCTTATGTAGAAGATCTTCTCCCAGCTGTTAATACAATTCCGTCTTTCACAAGTCGTGCGATTGTGCGACAAGGTTCATCCATAGGACGAAGTTTTACATAATAAACATTATTTATCGCTATCTTTGTGGAGTATTAAATATCTACGTGATTATAGGTGACAATATGAAGGCACAGAGTTAGTAGGCACGTATGTTATTTTAGAGATAATAACGGTAGATGAGCGTATTTATTAAAAGCTAATCAGTATTCATTTATACATTGATTCTGTTCTTGCCTCTGGCGACCTTGACTTGGGGCTGAGACTGGCTTGGCTTCAAAGACAAGTTTGCATACAAATTTATCTCGATACCGCTTAATCGTTACGCTAGTTCATGTTTTCCTTCATTATCATAACAGAAGGGAATCTGATTATGGTTGAAGAAAATAAACTATCTTGTCAACAGCTCTTCAAGAACAATCTAGCGATACAAAAAATACACACTTGAGAAGGAAATCGGTTTTCCTTTACATGAAATATTCAAAGCTCAGTTGACTGAACAGCTTTTGTTTCGGCGGAAGCTGCAGAAGAATATAAGCATTGTCTGGCCGTTCTCTATTGTATCTCCCCAAAGACCTTCCCCATCCGTCTCGTTTTGTCCACCTAATGTTTGATATTTTTATGACTCATCTTCCCATCTTTTGAATGGCTTATTTACCTGTGTCCACTCAAAGGCCTGCTCACCTGACAAATTTGCTGACTCTTAGACATGCTTATCAGACAGACTTGAATACTCTAATGTATACTTACCTGACAAATATATTCACTCTAAGACGTGCTTATCTTACAAATTTGCCCACACTAGAACTTACTTACCTGACATATTTGTCCACTTACTGATCCAACAAAGCTTACCTACATAACAAATTGGCCCCCTCTGTGTCTTGCTTACCTGACAAATTTGCCCACTTACTTACCAAACAAGGCTTACCTACATAACAATTTTGCCCACTCTTTATCTAACCTACCTGACAAACTCGCCCATTCTGAGACCTGTTCACCTGACAAATTCGCCTATTCTGAGACCTATTCACTGACAAAGTCGCCTATTCTGATACCTATTCACCTGACAAATTCGCCTATTCTGAGACCTATTTACCTGGCATATTCACCCACACCTTGTCTTGCTTAGCTACCAAATGACCCTATTTTTGTGGATTACCTGCCTGACAAATTCACCCCTCTACGTATTCCTTATCTGGCAAGTGGTTCCATTCCATGTGTTGTACTTCTCTGGTCTGACTTCTCAGGTACAGTTTGCTTGATAGGTTTCGGCAGGCAAATCAGAGAGAAACGTGATACATGTATTTCATCAATTCGTCTTTGGAATATTGAATTCTATAGGAGCTTCAGCCGGGATCTCCAGACCATGGCGGTGACGTGAGGTGAGGTGAAATTGGGTTTAACGTCGGGCTTGAGAATATTTCACTCATATGACGACGAGCATGCGTGTGTATGTGTATGTGCGGCTGCTTGTACTAGCCCAGACTGAACCTGGTTCTGCTGTATTAGCTGCTGTTTGTTGGACCATTAGCTAGGTAGGGTGTTGATATCAGGAAACACCAAGACATCTCAGCCCCAGTACATACAACACCCGCTGTTTCTAAGACAATCTCACCGCCTCCGTGGTGTAGTGGTTAGAGCGTCCGCCCGGAAAGCGGAAGGTCGCGGGTTCGATCCCCGACCGCGTCATACCACAAGACGTTAAAATATGGTACTTGTTGGTCCCTGCCTGGCGCTCGGCATTAATGGGTACAACAAGGACTGGTCGGCTCGGAGTCAGTATAATGTGTCTGGGTGGGGTATTCATGCTTCACTGCGGCATGGTATCTCAGTGGGCTAGCACTATAAAACCAGCTTCAGTCTGGGCTAGTACAAGCAGCTGCACCCACACATACACACGCATGCACGTCGTCATATGAGCGAAATATTCTCAAGCACGAAGTTAAACCCAATTTCACCTCACCTCTAAGACAACCTCGCCATTATAGAAAGCAAGTGAGTACGGACCCTAAAACGTAAGAAATCCAAGTATAATAAACACAGAAAGTTATTATAATAGTACCGTTATATAAAACACTCTATCACCAATTCGGTACACAACGTAACCGGCATACCTGGATGTACAATGTCAACAAATCCAGTATATAGAACACCCGGTGTTGCTACAGCTGCAGTATAAAGACCACATGACGTTATGTCGAGATCTCCCCGTATTACCATGTTAATTGTTCCAGTAGATGGAACACCCGGTGTTGCTACAGCTGCAGTATAAAGACCACATGCCGTTATGTCAAGATCTCCCCGTATTACCATGTTAATTGTTCCAGTAGATGGAGCACCCGGTGTTACTGTGTCAGCAGTTTCAGTATACAATAGCTGTCTGCAGCTCAAGTCTATATGCATGGTGGGCACGATTACAAAGGAATCGGCATACATAATGAAGTAGAATGACATATGGACACGTAGATTCTAATTGTTGCTTTCGTTTGTTGTTTAACGCCGCACTCAGCAATATTCCAGCTGTAGGGCGGCGGTCGGTAATTAATCGGCTCTGGACCAGACAATCCAGTGATCAACAGCATGAGCATCGATCTACGCAGTTGGTATACGATGGCATGTGTCAACCAAGTCAGCGAACCTGACCACCCGATCCCGTTAGTCGCCTCTTACGACAAGCATGGGTTACTGAAGACCAATTCTAACCCGGATCTTCACGGGTCTGATTCTGATTAACCATGATGAGTACGGTTATAACGAACTCAAAGGGTCCACCATTTAAGTTCGATACAACCCTCTTTCGACCAGAATATACACCTAGGTTCCCGGACCTAAATAACTAATGCACAATCAGCACTTTACCAAGTGAGTGAGTGAGTGAGTTTAGATTTACGCCGCACTCAGCAATATCCCAGCTATATGGCGGCGGTCTGTAAATAATCGAGTCTGGACCAGACAATCCAGTGATCAACAGCATGAGCATCGATCTGCGCAATTGGGAACCGATGACATGTGTCAACCAAGTCAGCGAAACTGACCACCCGATCCCGTTAGTCGCCTCTTAGGACAAGCATAGTCGCCTTTTATGGCAAGCATGGGTTGCTGAAGACCTATTCCACCCCGGATCTTCACGGGTACTTTACCAAGACGTACCTTAGAACCTGAGGAAATATCGTACAAAAACCCCAAGGAAATACAAGAAATGAACAAACGAGACAGATCAATACAATGCTCTCAATACAATGCTCTTACGATGTTTTATTAAGATCTCATTGCGTTGCCCTCAAGTCTGTACTTTGCCGAAGGGAATTCCATTGATAATGGATTGTTTATTGCTATTATCAATATCGCCCGAGAGCATCTTGAATGTCAATCAATCGACAATGGTATTTGGAATGCTGGGTATGTTTTGGTCGTTAATCACAAAACTGTTGCTCGGTTTGTCCAGTCGAATACGCCAACAATCCAAACGGCTACACTTCACCTTCGAGAGTGAAACTTATCACAAATGTCCACACCGTTAATTCTATGACATCGACAATGACATGTCAATCGCTATGCCGATGGATCACGTGACCAATCATCGATTATATTGTTATCTTGAGAACCGTTCGATCGATTGAATCGGAAACTAGAACAAATATTGACATTTTTAACCACACAATGGAATGTTATCGGCCCGGGGTTTGTGTGTTTGCCACTTCAAGAGAAATGCATTACCTCGCAGGAATTCTCCAAGATTCGACCGTAAATCACTCCTACGTATGTGTGTAGCACTTGACCTACTTACTCTGCTCGTGACAACATGGCAAGGAATGGGTGGTTGAGGGGTGTCAAGTAGGGTCGCAGTCTCCCCCACGGGCCCGCGACCCCCATTGGCTATATACCCCCGTACTTGTCTTTACTACTGTTTGCCTACTATACACCTGCGTCATATGACGTGGGCACTCGCGCCGTTAAGGGTAGTCTTGATTGATGGGCATCCATGTATGTGACGCCAGGGAGATGAGTTTGCGCAGTGTAATGTCACCGTTACCTACTTTGTACATTGTAAATTGTACATGCGTAAAGAGTAAAGTACTGTTACCATCATGTACGTTATACATACGTAAAACGTAAAGTAGAATGGATTGCGCGGTCTACTGTCACCGTTACGTAGATTGTACGTACGTAAGGAGTTTTGTATTGCTACCATCACAAACTTTATACATGCGTTAAGCGTAAAGTAAATGGGTTTGCGCAGTGTACTGTCACCGGATTGTATATGCATAAAGAGTAAAGTACTGTTACCATCAAGTGTTTGATTCTGCGGAAAACTAAAACTGGTTATTCTATTGCATTGGCGCTCTATATTACTACATACGTAAGGAGTATAGTACTGTTACCATCGCGTACGTTATAGATACGTAACTTGTAAAATTCTGTTACCTTCTTGTACTTTATACATGCGTAAAGCGTAAAGTACTCTCAGCATGGAGTACGTTATACATGCTTAAGGACTAAAGTGTTATTACCGTTACGTATATCGTAGACAGGTAAAACGTACGTTCACCACCTCGTACTTTATACATATGTAAAATGTAAAGACATTTCACCATCACTTACATCATTCCTATGCAATGAGTAAAGTGATACATACGATAAGCATACGTGAAGCGTAACGTACTGTCAGCTGTACGGACCTTACTCACATGAAGGATGTACACAACAAAGACTCTTTTCACCACAGTGACCATTTCGTTAATAACAACTCAACGATGTAAGCCACTCTCCGAGTATAGAACGTCACACTACGTAAGCTGTATACACACGTACTTTTTTGTGGTCCGTGAAGGTCCGGGTTAGAATTTGATCAGTAACCCATGTTTGTCGTAAGTGGCTACTAACGGGATCGGGCGGTTAGGCTCGCTGACTTGGTTGACACATGTCATCGGTTCCCAATTGCGCAGATCGATATTGATCACTGGATTGTCTGGTCCAGACTCGATTATTTACAGACCGCCGCCATATAGCTGGGATATTGCTGAGTGCGGCGTAAAACTAAACTCACTCACTCACTCTATTTGTGTCGTGGGTTACATGGTTACATTACGTTGCTAACGGAGAGGAATAATGTTTAACTGTGAGATACCTTTAAACTCTACATGGAAACATTTCGATGACATACTGGTCGGCTTTTCCGGATTATTTAGTTTCCGGATACATGAGATGTAACAGAACGGTCACGTGGTCAAAATTCCGTTATCCGGAGAATCTGGATTCTGGGGGTCTTCTCTGTGCAATCATCACTCCCGAGGATAAACGTACGTATATGTACTGATTCCTTGACAAAGGGGTTGTAGGTAAAACTAGTGCAACAATACACCATAACAACCAAAGGAAGGTCCGGTTCCTTAGCCCTAAATACCTCTCAACGTTCTCAAGCTTACCAGGACAGAGTTCAAACATATTAAAACCGAGCCGGCCTATAGAATATACAAACGGGGGGTAAAACACGTAAAGCCAGGGTGTTTAAACAGCCTAGTTTATGATCATTATGGTCGAGTAACCGAGAAACTGGGGATGACGGGAGAAGATACCTAAAAAATCCAAACTACCCACAAGAGTAGTGCGACTTAAAAGTGATTGATTTGCCGAGACCAAACTTCGGACGTGTTGCCCTGATCGAATCTGCCACGGTGACTGAGGTACCCGTAATCCCCTCTCGGCGGTTTCCGGGATGTCGGGGTGCGAAGGGGATCGGGTCAACAGTCTCATGCAAGGGGGAGAAGTGGTATGTGTCCATAATGTAGGTCAGGTAAAGTAACGTGCATTCTGTGCCCGTAGTTATACATTGGTGTCACGACCTGAAAATGTTTGTTGGTTCATTGATGTAAGTTAAGTACAATGTTCTTCACTAAACTGATGACGTTTTTTATCAATAATCCTTAGCAAACATTGTT
Source organism: Haliotis rubra (assembly GCF_003918875.1). Taxonomy (NCBI): domain Eukaryota; kingdom Metazoa; phylum Mollusca; class Gastropoda; order Lepetellida; family Haliotidae; genus Haliotis; species Haliotis rubra. Next base: position 310,363 of record NW_025766103.1, on the reverse strand, counting down.
CATCTCCTGAAGTTAAAGGTTTAAGGTAATTAAAACAATCATAAATGTAACATCATTGTCAGAATTTTCGTGCCATATACATGTATAATACTTGATTTTCGACATCAATATAAAGGCAACTTGGCTTAACTGATCCATGTCATCGTGTCCCAGTTGCGTAGATCGATGCTCTTGATGTCAATCACTGGATTTTAGGATATGTACTCAGCATACTGTTGGGTGCGGCGTTTAACAGCGAACAAAGCAACAACAAAAACAACGAACAAAACAACAACAGTATCACTACAATAAGATACAATTCTTAACGGGCATCACATTTTAAAAGAACACCTGCAGGTAGGTGAGTGATTGAGTTTAGTTTTGCGCCGCTTTTAGCAATATTCCAGCAATATCACGGCGGGGGACACCAGAAATGGGCTTCACGCATTGTACCCATGTGGGGAATTAAACCCGGGTCTTCGGCGTGACGCGCGAACGCTTTACCCACTAGGCTACCCCACCGCCCCTACGGACAAGTAGCCACCTGAGTTAGTGTATTACCTCGGGAATGTTTGCATGTTGTTTCTCGATATCCTTCACCATACAGGGTGCAATAATCCCCTCTCAGAATTGGGTACGGACAAATCATATGCTTAACGTTCAATACGACATCAAAAGAGCCTTGGCTTTAGTTGTAATTCCCTAATGTCTACAGTACTGCACGGTAATGCTGAACTTTACATCCCTGACATGTTTGTAGTGGAGCAGCAGATCGATAACCTACTAGAAGAAGGAATGAAAGATAAATTCTTTACTTGCATATTTTGAAATCGCTACCACCAAATCTGATGTCAATTGCAGGTGCATGTACAAGTGCACATATAAGCGCATAAGTAGACACTGCAGAGTACAGGACCTGAGTATTACTTCGGGTTTTTTTTGTGTGATATTTATAGCTAAAGGACACAATGATACATTGCTACTAGGTTTTCGGTTGACATTTAAAATCGTGGCCAAAGTAATGTTGAATGACAAAAGTCACAGTGGCGAGGCTGTGTGAGAGCATGCTGTTTCACGCCGCAGATAATACATTGACAACATAGCAGTAGGTGGCCAAACAAACTAGTGACGAATAGGCAATCTCTAACGATGACGCACAAACCAGAATAATAAATGACAATGTCTGACAATGTTGGGTTACGATGACACACGCCAGAACAATGACTGACGGTGTTGGAACACGATGACACAGAAACAAGAACAATGACTGACAATGTCTGGTTACGATGATACACAAACCAGAACAATCACTGACGGTGTTGGAACACGATGACACAGAAACCAGAACAATGACTGACGATGTCTGGTTACGATGACACACAAACCAGAACAATCACTGACGGTGTTGGAACACGATGACACATAAACCAGAACAATGACTGACGATGTTGGAACGATGACACAGAAACCAGAACAATCACTGACGGTGTTGGAACACGATGACACATAAACCAGAACAATGACTGACGATGCTGGAACGATGACACAGAAACTAGAACAATGACTGATGATGTTGGAACGCGATGACACACAAACCAGAACAATGACTGACGATGTCGGACTAAGATGACACAGAAACCAGAACAATGACTGATGATGTTGGAACACGATGACACACAAACCAGAACAATCACTGACGATGTCGGAGTAAGATGACACAGAAACCAGAGCAATCACTGATGATGTTGGAACACGATGACACACAAACCAGAACAATGACGAACGATGCTGGAACGATGACACAGAAACCAGAACAATGACTGATGATGTTGGAACACGATGACACACAAACCAGAACAATGACGAACGATGCTGGAACGATGACACAGAAACCAGAACAATGACTGATGATGTTGGAACACGATGACACACAAACCAGAACAATGACTGACGATGTTGGAACGATGACACAGAAACCAGAACAATGACTGATGATGTTGGAACACGATGACACACAAACCAGAACAATGACTGACGATGTTGGAACGATGACACAGAAACCAGAACAATGACTGATGATGTTGGAACACGATGACACAGAAACCAGAACAATGACTGACGATGCTGGAACGATGACACAGAAACTAGAACAATGACTGATGATGTTGGAACGCGATGACACACAAACCAGAACAATGACTGACGATGTCGGACTAAGATGACACAGAAACCAGAACAATGACTGATGATGTTGGAACACGATGACACACAAACCAGAACAATGACGAACGATGCTGGAACGATGACACAGAAACCAGAACAATGACTGATGATGTTGGAACACGATGACACAGAAACCAGAACAATGACGAACGATGCTGGAACGATGACACAGAAACCAGAACAATGACTGATGATGTTGGAACACGATGACACACAAACCAGAACAATGACTGACGATGTTGGAACGATGACACAGAAACCAGAACAATGACTGATGATGTTGGAACACGATGACACAGAAACCAGAACAATGACTGACGATGCTGGAACGATGACACAGAAACCAGAACAATGACTGATGATGTTGGAACACGATGACACACAAACCAGAACAATGACTGACGATGTTGGAACGATGACACAGAAACCAGAACAATGACTGATGATGTTGGAACACGATGACACACAAACCAGAACAATGACGAACGATGCTGGAACGATGACACAGAAACCAGAACAATGACTGATGATGTTGGAACACGATGACACACAAACCAGAACAATGACGAACGATGCTGGAACGATGACACAGAAATCAGAACAATGACTGACGATGTTGGAACGATGACACAGAAACCAGAACAATGACTGATGATGTTGGAACAGGATGACACAGAAACCAGAACAATGACTGACGATGTCGGAGCAGCAAAAACGACAGAGCGAAGCAGTGATGCCATCGTCATTTCAGCCGGATCTTGGTGAAGCAGGAGGTGACCAAGACCAATTAAATTCCCTCATCCAACGAAAGATATACGTTCGCAATGTTCCACGGAATTTCAAATGCCCTTGTAAGCACCAATCATAAACAGACATCCTGCTTTTGTTGGTATCCTTTACAGATAATGTCGATATTCATTTCCATGTCACGTGGTGATGATTAATGTACAAAACATTTATCTAGCCATTCTGAAATCTAAGTAGCGAGTCACGTACACGATGGTCAGTGACGTCATTGATTAGGACGGCGATGGACATTGTCGTGACAAGCGTCGCACAACGTAGTGACAGTTATGACAATACACAATACAGAGGAAAGGTTCATATCAGGAAATGATCGTTATGTCTATTTTGTCTGTTTTATAGTGTAACGTTAACCTGACTTGATTAAAATGACCCGATCGAGATATATCGAGACCTGATAAGGCTGGTAAACAAACTCACTATTGTTGGTTTTAACAGGATACAGAACTCATTTAGATTAACAAAGTACGTCTATTTTGATGTCCCGAGTTCGCGATGTGGATTTCATGCCGTTTGAAGTGTATTGCAGATATGTTGGGCGTGTTGGGCCAATACAATACATAATGATAATGACTATTTATTAAGCACCTGTTTCCACGCACTCGTGCATGCTCAAAACACTATAGCATTATTACCCCGGAAAACCCGAACTGCCTGTGTGTCGCTAGAAGGTTAACAGACATATGACTTATCCCACCAGGATACCCATTTACTGCTGGGTGAACGAAAGCAATTCGTTTACAAACTCACTTGCCTAAGGTGAGACCACATGTATCACATGTGTTTCGTTGTGGGACAGGACTGGAATCCTAGAAACTCTCAGGAGTCAAGCTGCCAAACACGGTTACCCATCCAATGACTCTCCGTGCCCAACGTTGCTTACCTTCAACTGATTTGTGGCCTGGGCTCTATGCACAGAACCACATACCAATACAATACAATATAATGCAATACAATGCAATGCAATGCAATGCAATGCAATGCAATGCAATGCAATGCAATGCAATGCAATGCAATGCAATGCAATGCAATACATTGTTATTTTCTTCGGCCAAGCCCTCAAAGTAATGTTTACTAATGGATCTAGTCTAGATATTCCACAGATTCTGCATCTCCCATCTCACTGGGGCTCCTTGTAAATGTAACTCGAGCTGTATTTTTGTATTAAAAGCATATAATTTCAGAGATTCAGCATTAGTTTCATAACACAGTTAATTTGTCCAGGAATGGTGACTTACCTACCTTAGACCCACCAGGCCCAGCAGTAAATCATCCTCAGGTTCTCCAGCTAGTGACAGCTTAATTATATCTACATCTCACCAAACTCGGAAAACATATATCGATATCGATTTGTAATTTCGAGACCATGGTAGTAATGACAAGTTGAGTCTGATATACGTATGTTTCGACCAGTGTAATATATAACCATTCCGGTCAGTCAAATGGAAACCCCAGTTATCTGGACAGAAGTGTTCCCGTTGGAATCGCCCTGATCAACTCATGACTGGATTAGCGGAGAACTGGAACTAAGGGGTTTTGCTATTAGTTTTTGTTTTCTTTGTGGTCATAACCTTAATGACGGGTTTCTGGATTAGCGAGGTTTAACTTTTATTTTATATGATGTTATTCTAGTATATGTGTGTCTCATAGTTCAAATATATTATATAGTTGAAATATAGGTTACGTATGTATGCATCTATTCTATGTATAAGTTTGTATACCCCCAAACCTTAATAATTAACTAGTATTCTTGTGACATAAAATTGCTATTTTCTCTGCAAAGAAACAACCACTCAAGCCACCCTTTCCTGTACATAACAATGAGAAGGTATCACTTGTATAAGTCAATATTTACAAAAACCGTAGAGTAAACATAATATTAGCAGGTAAGTCTTCCGCAAACAAAGCCTAGGTCCAGCCTCGACACCTTCTGGATACAGAACACAAAAGCCATCTGAATCTCCTGTCTCACTGACCTAGATGTTCATGACAATCAATAACATTCATTCAGAGTTTCTGTATCGCTTTCTTCCAAGCCATTGAGAAACGTCATGTGTGATGGAGATGTTGATGGCAAGGTCAACACAACTCAGGTACTCGATCTCTAAAACGATGTAGAGTGTGATCTTTACTTTAACCAAAAAGCATACATCTCTTTTAAAAAACATCTTTTATAGACCTTCAATATTGGCCTACGATAGCAGCCCTCTAATCGTTACGTTGGACAAGAACCGTTATTTCCACCTGTACCGTTGTTGTCATCCTGCGAACCATTCTGTGACAGACAGGCACCGTTGGGCATTGCTTGACACATCGTGTTGAATATCTTGCTTGCTTTCTCCTTGTCCATTTCCGTATGGCTGATGTGATCCATAGATTTCCTTTGATGCAGATGACCAACCACCGATATCGATCTCTTGGGAATTTGCCATCGGCCAGGGGGTTGTAAAATCGATGCATGATTCCTCACGTCCTCGTTGACATTAACATTTGATTGACAGCCGCACGTGCGATTAGTGCTGCTACTTAAAAAATGACATTGTTCACCTGCATGGAGCGACGCCTTTCATTATTCATCAATCAGTATTTTGGAGCTTGGAAGATATTCCAATCATGCGAAAACCACAATAGCAAGATTGTTTGCTATCAGTTTCTAATTTACCATATAAAAAACCTTGGTACCGTTGCCCAAACAAGAATATTCTTCAAGATCATTCTGCAATGGCGCTGGTGACATTTGACGAACACCTCGCCTAATGTCTGTTCTTAAATATGACAGATGAGGAAAGGATGTCATGAAGAGTTTTTAAAGTCAAGGCATCGTGTTATCAAACAATGAGCCAATACGTTACAATAACCTGGGCCTAGATTTTTTCGAAGCTCTCTTAGCGCTACGATAGTCGTAAGTGCCATACATTGACATTAACTTCTTAGCGACTATCTTAGCGCTAAGACAGCTTCGAAAATCTAGGCCCTGTATTGGACATTGTCTGTTGTCTCTTCAGAAACTCGTATTACAAATAAATGTAACAAGTATCAGTGTATGATCTATATGATATGTCACCATGCACAGGCTAATGTCATTAGCGTGTGGATACTGATTAAATCCCCATTACGACCCCCAGGGAACGCCGGTTCGAGACGGGAGTCCGTCTAATACATGCGTATTTAGCTCGCAGCCTCGGGCCAAGTGTACAGAGTGACAGAGATTTAAACAGATATCGCCTCTCGTGGCGGCAATGAAATTAATTATTGTACAGGTGACTTAAAAAGCGGTTTACTATTGCTTTGCAGGTAGGAGTAAAAAAACGGTCAAAAACGTATGTCCCCATGCTTCTTGCTGAAACGGACATGAAATGGTTATCGTTAGACAAACGCTTAGTCCCTGAAAATATATATAATTTTAAAAGTAACAAATAAACTCATTTAAATTGAAAAGGAGCCCCAGTGAGTCAGAACCTGGGGAAATCTAGACTTGCTTCATTTACGGATTTTGCAATCCAGGGAGGGCTAGACAGTAGGGGGAAATAATGTGATTCAGGGACTGTGAGACAGACATGGTTCTCGTTGGTGACACGTACATATATTTGGTATGGATATCGTCGTCGTGTTGTACCTTAAAGTCGCGACTGGTTTAATATTTTGATGTTTTTCTGGTCAAATCCATTTTATGTGTATACTTTCTTTTCCCCGTCAGTTTATTCCAACAGTATTGTAAGACTTTGATTAATACCTCACACAAGGGAGAGTTCACTGAATCTTGAGAGATTGCCTTGTGGTTAAAGTGTTGGCTCGTCACGCCGAAAACCCAGGGTTTGATTCCCCACATGGGTACAAGGTGTGTAGCCAATTTCGTATGTCCCACACCATGATATTGCTGGAATATTGCTAAAAGCGGCGTAATACTAAACTCACTCACTCACTAATAACCAACGAGTCTTGTTTCATAAAATTGCTCTTTTCTATGCAAAGAAACAACCACTCAAGCTACCCTTTCCTGTCCATTACAATGAAACGTTATCACTTGAATAAGTCAGTATTTTCGGAATATTTTCACTCTTTTAGGAAGGAACCACCCGCCCTCCGCTCTCGGGCAGACGCTGATGTTCTTTTACTGCCTACGGTAAGTTCATAGCAATGATGTCATTGACTGATTCTCCATGGTTCCCCGCCCCTCCTCCATCACCGCCGGTCAGGGAGCAACACAATATCGATTCCAAGATAAACCAAAGTAGCTTACACACAAATGAATGTAAAGTGGCCGCCGCCAATTATCTCTGTATTGTCCCCTCACGACGTTGACGGGAACAACAATTCAACGTCTTCGCCCATCGACCTTGCCGATATAATCACGTCGTAGACAGCGGTGTTAGCATGATGAATGTGCAGTGGACATGGTGTCAGACTTAGTTCACATGCCACAAATCCATGGTCGCATGTCACTGTTAAAGAATAGCACTTAGGGTCTTCTTAGATCTTAGAGGGGCGGTGGGGTAGCCTAGTGGTTAAAACGTTTGTTCGTCACGCCGAAGACCCGGGTTCGATTCCCCACATGGGTACAATGGTGAGGCCCTTTTCTGATATCCCCCGCCGTGATGTTGATGGAATATTGACTAAAAGCGGCGTAAAATCATACTCACTCACTCACTTAGATCTCAGATGGTTTAGTGACACATACAGTACCACCCTGAAATCATAAACAGTGAAACAGCTTAAGTCCAGACCTGTTTAATCCGGATACCTCGCATTACGGACAACACACATGTGGAGGCACAATGAGCCGTACCCAAAATCCCTCTATCAGGAAATCAATTAATCGGGACATTTAGCGTTCGCTCGTCACGCCGAGGGCCCGGGTTCGATTCCCCACATGGGTACAATATGTGACGCTCATTTCTGGTGTCCCCTGCCGTGATGTTGCTGGAATATTGCTAAAAGCGGCGAAAAACAATACTCACTCACTCACTCTGATTAACATCACATTTCTGGTTAACGAGGCTTCTCATGTATTAAAGAATATGATTGTGCAGCTTGGTGCTTGTAACTATTGCAGCAAGTTTTTAGTGTGGGATCAATATAAGGCTGATACTATTTAAGTGCAAGACGACTGTGTATTCTTTCAGTATCATGTATTACGTAGATCTCATGAGCGTTTGTTCTGGTTACACGACCAGTTGGTTCAATCTTTCTTCATGGAGTGAGTGAGTGAGTTAATATTTAACGTCACATCGGCAATATCGCAGCCATATCGTGACGATTCTTCATGGAGTGGTTGGGACAATGAAAACACGTTCAGACGATTTCCATTTTTTCGATTATATTTCTAGGCTAGGTTTAAAGCGCAAAATACTAAATGTATTGAAAACATGTATTTAACTGGCCTTTGGCAGGAGCTGGGAACCTGTAATGGCACACAAGGTTAGACAGGTGACAGTTATTTCCCCATTCCACATCTACGCCAACCTTGACCGGCTCAACAATTGTTTTTCTTTGTTCTTTGTTTACCACCGCGATATTCCAGTTAATTGGCCTTGGTCTGTAAATAATCGAGTCTGCACCAGCCAATCCAATGACCGACATAATGAGCATCGATCTACGCTATAGTGATACGATGACGTGTCAACTAAGTCAGCGGACCTGACCACCTGACCCCTTTAGTGGCCTAAGACAAGCAAGGCTTGCTGAAGAACGATTCTAACCCGGATATTTAAGGGTACCGACCCCAGAGCTTTCTCAATCGAAATATATGTTAAGGCCACTGCTTAAATATGAACTTGGCACTGGAATATCCAAGACTAGACTGGTGGTTGGCATTACTTGGCCCCTTTTCACATGAAGGCACATGGTTGTCCGAGAGGCCAACCAAGCAAGTCGATGACCGGAATGGTACTGACACACTTCTCAATATACCAGAGATACTATTGATACACTATCTGTCATTTGAATATTCACAAGCGACACCTGGTGGTGACATATAGTGTCCATGGGAGGTAATTAGTACAACGAATGCGGTTCACAGATACATCAACGTCACACACAAGAATACAAACCATACTTTACAGCATACAGCCATCATTTTCTTTGGCCGTATACATTGATTTTTTCAACAGCTGAAGTAGGTCACATCTCTCATTGTGGGTGTTTAATAGGACCATACAGAGGTTCACAAACCAGTATAGGTAGGTATGGTATATTCAACTGCTACGGGTATAATACTAAATATTAGACTGATCACACCCGTCAATAGTCAATTACCCCACTACCGTTGTGTGTTCAAACCACCATACTGGCTCAAGCGATCGCTTGAATGGTTTCTAGGTAAATGATCTTAAAGGATAGACCTTCATTTCCATCTTATGTGCTACAGGAAACATGGACCGAATGCGTGTTTAAATGTTGCGACTTGACGTGACGATATGCAGCCCTCTATTGCTCTGCTCTTTGGTGCTGAACGTCGTCATTGAAGGGTAATCAAGCGTAAAATGGTCATTCATTCGTAATAAGCCATAACTTATAAGCCCCTGCATTGTCGGGGCTCAGCATACTGAATGTGTGAGGGCAACATGAATATTCAGGTGCCGCGTATTATACGCCAACATTCTTCTGCATGGTTTCAAGACGTGCTCTAAATACGTTCACGTGGCATTACCCGGCAGGGTGGTGGAGCGGGGTGGTTGGTTGGTTGGCTGGTGGTTGGTTGGTTGGTTGGTTGGCTGGTTGGTTGGTTTATTGTTTAACGCCGCACTAAGCAATATCCCAGTTATATGGCGGCTGTCTGTAAATAATCGAGCCTGGACCAGACAATCCAGTGATCAACATCATGAGCATTGTCCCACGCAACAGGGATACGATGACATGTGCCAACCATGTAAGCGAGCCTGACCACCCAATACCGTTAGTCGCCTTTTACGACAAGCATGGGTTACTGAAGACCAATTCTAACCCGGATCTTCACGGGTCGTTGGAGCGGTGGACGGTGCTCGTTCGGCGTTGAAGAGATTCGGGTTCGAGTCTCAAATGTCATAATTGCTTTTTCCTCCTTCATACTTCCGTCATTCCTATTTTCTTCACCATTAAGGATAATGGAGTGGGTCTAGTGGGCAAAGCGTTCGCTGGTCACACCGAAGCACCTAGTTCGATTCCCAGCATTGGTAACTTATTGCTAATTTCTAGTGTCCTCCGCTTCATACTATACATAGAATGCTTCCTATCATTCAATATGTTATATTGCGACGTAAAACATGATTCACTCACTCATTATCATCGTAGTCAACGTTGTCAACACATACTCGTCGTCCCCGTCAGTACCACTATACAGCTACACAGTTCTCACCCCCATATTGACTCACTTCTGTAAGGACTCTGGGTTCGTTAACGGATCAGGGTACAAAACACCCATTAGCTCTACGACAGTCGTAAGTCTATATTAACGTATGGGAGTTACGATCTCTTAAGCGCTAAGATCGCTTTGTACAACGACAACGAAGTGGACAGGATCGGTGTCATGCTTTATGGCATGTCATCGTAACCGGGCGGTTGGTGTTCATTATATCAATCACTTGGTTGTCGGGCTCAGTTCCAAATATTAACAAGACTTGGTAATCAAAGTTGACAAATGGCAGAGCTTGGCGTCAAATGATTAAAAATGAGAACACACATTGTCCCAATAATCTTCATCATGGACATCACCTAAACGTCTTTTACGGTCTTTAACAACGTCAACAACAAGGTAGGTACTGCTGGCACTTCATCTACTACTGACCCGTGAAGGTCCGGGTTAGAATTGGCATTCAGTAACCCATGCTTGTCAAAAGAGGCGACTAACGGGATCGGGTGGTCAGGCGCACTGACTTGGTTGACACATGTCATCGTATCCCGATTGCGTAGATCGATGCTCATGATTGTCTGGTCCAGACCCGATTATTTACAACCCACCTCCATATAGCTGGAATAATCACTCACTGACATTCTAACGTCTGTCGTTTACTGCCTCTAAACTGCATGAACACTGAACAAAATGAATAGCGGTTATGCTTTGCTCAGAGCATGACGATATACAAAGACCGTTGTATAATTTCATAAAAAATACAAATGTTAGTACTCTTTCAAAAGTGGAAGGTCCAGGGGTGAATCGTCGACCCCATCATACCAATGACGTTGCTAGGTGGTAATTATTGTTCCCCTGCCTGTCGCTCGGCATGTAGACGATAAAACCCGGGTTGATTGTATGCTATACCTTAGTCGGGTATTAATGTGAAAACTGGAGAGTGGAATAACAGAAATAAAGAACCGGCATCAGTTCGGACTAGTACAAGCAAACAGTCACACACACACACACACACACACACGCACGCACACACACGCACACATGCTGCACACACATGCATGCATACATATTCATACATACATACACATACGACACACAACGTCACACGCATATATGACGATGCATACATACATACATACATACATTAATCAATTATAAAATCGGCATTAGTACGGACTAGTACAAGCAAACAGTCACACACACATACACAAACACGTACGCACGCACACACACTCACACAAACATGCATACATACATACATACATACATACATACATACATACATACACATACGTACACACATACATACATTACATACATACATACATTTTACCATCAAAGCTCACCTGTATAATTCGATAGGGACGTCCCCCTAATTCATCTCAACCAACCAGTTTATAAGACCGGTCAAACACACTAAAACTATCGTCTAGCCCAGATCAATGTTACTCCACAAACAACCCACACGCCCAGATACTCGTAGGCGATAAAATACAGACGTAGAGTAACTGTGTACAGAATGAACAATCATCTAACGTCCATCCACCCGGATTCTCATACCCTAATAAGGCGATGTCACACGATCACGGCCGACACTGTTCGAGAAGTCAATTTAATCTATGTCAATGCGACCTAATTTCTTCTCGAGAGCATCACGCAACATGCGTGGACATGATGTTCTCAGTAAATATTTCTTCCCACGGGTCTTGTCCGGCGAGGTGATATTGATAACTATGTATCTATAGATCTGGGTGTACGATTCACAGTAAATGCTTCATATAAAAATATGAGACGGACAGCAGTGAATCGGCTACATATTTCATTCGTTTACACCGAAACGCCTCTCTTTGCTGACGCGTGTTTGCATATAACGCTATTAAACAGATATCGGAAACATGTGCAAGATCACCTTAGCCTGCGTGTAAAATATACACTCGAGTCTGAATATGAGGGAGTGGGCACAAACAGAGGAAACGGACATTATTGATAAAATAGTTGGGTTTCTAACACAGAGTGGGGCCGACTGCCGCGTCATTTAAAACTTCAACACAGGATCCGTTTTTCATATGCTACAGCCTCATCCTGGATGTACTGCTTAAAAACGTTGAACACTCGATTTTATCATTTGACCATATATGGAGTTAGTTTGCCATGACGTCACAGATTAGCTGTAATGATATACAAAATCGGGTGCTCGCATACTTCCAGTTTAACTATAGTCATATGAATTATATCGGGCGTTCGCTTGCTTGTCAAAAACTATATTCCAAAACTATGTTATCAATACTCAAATGTATATAACGTTTGTAAAATATTGACACCAAAATGCACAAAAGAACTGAAATGCCTGTCGAGATTCATAAATATTTTACAAACCATGTTAAGAAATAGTCAATATGACGCATGTATTATGTGTAATATAACTGGTTTGTGTTTTTCTCTTGTAACACCGTAGGTGGTTTTGGAGTGAATAAAGATTGATTGATTGATTGTCAGATTTACTTTGGTCAAAGTAAAATGTCTGGTGTTCGCTTACTTCTCAGGTTGTCTAGAGTGAGAGGAAAAATCGGTTGTTCGCTTACTTGTCAGATTAACTATAGTCAAACCAGAAAGTCTGGTGTTCACGCGTTTCCCTGTTTATGTAGGGTAACAGGAAAATCGGGTGTTCGCTTACTTGTTAGGTTGATTACAGTCCCATGACAAAATCGGGTGTTCACCGACTTGCCAGATTGATTGACTAGGGTATAGGACAAAATCGGGTGTTCGCAGATTGACTATATGCAGATTTGCCATGTGACAAAATCGGGTGTTCACCGACTTGCCAGATTGACTATATGCAGATTAGCCATGTGACAAAATCGGGTGTTCGCTGAATTGTTAGGTTCACTGTATCCATTTGACAAAATAGTGTTCGCTGACTTGTCATGTTGACTATAGAGTGTTCGCCGACTTCATGGGTGTGGTATATGTCACCGTCATACATAATATATGCGCTTCATTTTACTCACACGGGCAGCTGTGATCCAACAGAATTGTTATCCCTCTTTATCCGTATGTGCCAACCATACGCCGAAGTATCCTACGGTGACATATTAACCCTACTAACTTAACTCCCACATGGGTACATTGTGTGAAGCCCATTTCTGGTATCCCCGCCGTGATATTACTGGAATATTGCTAAAATCGGCGTAAAACTAAAATCACTCACTCACTTAACTCAAATTGTCTAAGGGGCGGTGGGGTAACCTAATGGTTAAAGCGTTGGCTCGTCACGCCGAAGACCCGGGTTCGAATCCCCATATGGGTACAATTTGTGAAGCCCATTTCTGGTGTCCCCAGCCGTGATGTTGCTGGAATATTGCTAAAAGCGGCGTAAAACCAAACTCAGTCAGCCAGTCAGTCAAATTGTCTAAGATAAAGAGGGCTTACAGTACATAATGTTGTGTCATTGTTTATTTATCTAGCAGAAGCTCAATGTCAACAAATCAACGTCAGGGTTATTTATACCACACTCTACACTTGCTGTCCGCTTACAAGTTGTCAAAACAGTACTGAACGGTTGAAACATATAACTGCATATCTTTAGAACTAATTCGTGAATAAATACATAATTGATCTTCAGAAACCCATTCTTGTCGTAAGAGGCGACTAACGGGATTGGATGGTCAGACTTGCTGACTTGGTTGACACATGTCATCGTATCCCAATTGCGTAGATCGATGCTGATGATGTTGATCACTAGATTGTCTAGTCCAGACTCGATTATTTACACACCGCCGCCATATAGCTGGACTATTGCTGAGTGCGGCGTAAAACATAACTCATTCACTCTCTCTAATCTGTGTTTGAAGTTGCTGAGTAAATAAAAATAAACATATACCTGTATGGATACAAAACTATAATTTATTGCATTTATTGACATCCTGCACCGTTTACATCATATCCTTTGGTTGTGCTCACTCCATCTGGTAGGGACAGTGGGAAGGCTAGTAGTTAAAGCGCTCGCTCGTCACGCCAAAATCTGGGTTCGATTCGCCATATGGGTACACAGTTTGAAGCCCATTTCTGCTTTCCCGTGATATTGCTGGAATATTGTAAAACAATATTCAATCATTCACTCACTAATAACGGTGTAGAATCTTCATCCAAATATCTCTGAAAAAGTTCTTTACCCCAAAATTGTCCGTTTTTCGTCGATTTTCTAATCGCTGCGATTATAAACGTATCATAAAATTCTACAATTACATCCTCAGTATATAATCGTGATCTGGAGATATCATTCTGACATTCATGTCCACTCTGATCACGGGCTTGTACACTTATTAATCAAATGTCAACAGTTACCGTCAGATCTATTCTATAGAAGGTCCTATATCCACGTGAACATGATAGCAAACACTCGCGGGGGGTACATTTGTAATAACATCACTGAATCATCACCAAAACAGCTGATCGCAAAAGTCACGTGTGACCTCCGACCTCTGATTCTCAAACTACCCTGCAACGTAGAAACCTACGCATTGTAATACACCGTGTATATCTGGGCGCGGTCCCCGCGGGACACGAAAAGTGATATTTGTGAAGCACCTCTTTCAGCAATGACATAAACATTAAATAGGTTTTCTGTTTATGCTAACGGGTGTGCTTTTTAAGTCCGATCCTTTGACAAGTGTTAATACATTGCTCATTTAAATAACATTTACCAATACACCGCGTTCTAATACTGATTAAACAGTCGATCAGACTTTTTGTAGGGTACCCGTTCCTCCGATAAAGGTCTATAATGTTTTGCATGTATGCAAAGAATGTTTTTATGGTATGTTCAATGAGTATAGATTCTGTGCACGCACATGAGCTTATCGGGTAGATAAAATACATACCTTTGGCGTGGTACAATAGATCAGGCACGCAGGTACACCAAACATCGTTCCACGGAACCATCTTAGCGGTACGTCTGTCATAAGACAGTGTCAATGTACTGGGAGATACTATCATCTTAGTAGTAAGATCGCTTTGTGGAACGTGGCGAGATTAACATATCGTATGGAATTATAGTTTGTGGAAAGTTAACGTATAGCCTCTTGCATGAAGCGTGTGAGTGCGTATGGGGATAGTTTTACGCCGCCTTTAGCAATATTCCAGCAGTATCACGGCGTGGAACACCAGAAATGGTTTCACACATTGTACCCATGTGGGGAATCGAACCTGGGACTTCGGCGTGACGAGCGGACGCTTTAACTACTAAGCTATATACCACAGCAATATTCCAGCAATATCAGGGCGGGGGACACCAGAAATGGGCTTCACATATTGTACCCATGTAAGGAATCGAACCTGGGACTTCGGCGTGACAAGCGAACGCTTTAACCACTGGGCTACCCCACCGCCCGGAATGAACCATTTAAAAATAATGACAACTAATACACGCCTATTCTATTGAAAAGAGAAAAACATCCCCGTGTCATTTGGACAGAACAGTTTCCAAATACCAAGTACGTGGCTTGTGGGCCTGGCCGTTCTGGTGTAACGTCGTACCCCAACAGCGTGCACGCGCTAATATTCATCATGTTTCATTCATTACATTATGTAGATCGATAAGTGATTTGTTTAAAACGCCCTAGTCAATTTCTTTTCCCATTTTGAGTTCCTCTGGCAATCACTTCCATGATCTGGTATTTGGTTGATATTCACTCACCGTGTGTAATCGACGACCATCAATCATATATCGATGACATAACGCTGATAAGTGACTAATCGATACCCAATCCCTCGACGCCGCGACAACAAAAGGTCACCTGTTGGGTGAATCACGGACTGGGGATATGATCGAACCATTCACAAATCGGGTTTATGACAAATGCCTTGAACGCATCGGCTGAATGGATATGAATGTCTTGTGTGCGGTTCTCGGCAGGGGAGGGATGTATGTATGAATACATCAGTATATGTATGAATACATCAGTAGAGATATATACTCATTGTTGTATTTATGATTTATATGACCTCGACTTTGAATAAAGGTCGAGGACGTGAACATGGAAGTGGTCAATATTCTATGCTGGTGTGGTCAATAGAGAGACTGCTGGCTGCTTGTGGGGTCAGTCCGGACATGGAGTGACCAGTGCAAAGACATGAGTTGTTAGTGCATGTACATGGACCAAAGCACACTATATCAGTCCATGAAGGTGAAATTGCATGCATAGTTGTAAGTGCACCATACAAAGCAACAATGGATGCACGGGTGTTAGTTACGTATGTGAGAACAATGCTCATGCATAGCAATCAATGCATTTATATGGCCAAAATGGATGCAGAATCATGAGTGCAGTTATAAGGCCAGAGGGCATGGAATGTTAGCAGCCCAATTAGGCACCAAGACATGCAAGATTGTCAGCAGATCAGGCCACAGTGCATGCAAAGGTAACAACACATGCAGTTAACAATGCAGTTAATATGCATGCAGTTATCAGTGCAGTTAATATGCCTGCAGTTATCAGTGCAGTTAATATGCATGCAGTTATCAGTGTAGGTAATATGGCATGCAGTTATCAGTGCAGTGCAGCAGTTATTAGAAGACATGTAGTTATCAGTGCAGTTAATATATGCAGTTATCAGTGTAGGTAATATGGCACAGTTATATGCATGCAGTTATTAGTGTAGGTAATATGGCAGTTGCAGTTATCAGTGCAGTTAATATGCATGCAGTTATCAGTGTAGGTAATATGGCATGCAGTTAATATGCATGCAGTTATCAGTGCAGTTAATATGGCATGCAGTTATCAGTGCAGTTAATATGCATGCAGTTATCAGTGTAGGTAATATGGCATGTAGTTATCAGTGCAGTTAATATGACATGCAGTTATCAGTGCAGTTAATATGCATGCAGTTATCAGTGCAGTTAATATGACATGCAGTTTTCAGCGCAGTTAATAAGGCATTCAGTTATCAGCGCAGTTAATAAGGCATTCAGTTATCAGTGCAGTTAATAAGGCATGCAGTTGTCAGTGTAGGTAATATGGCATGCACTTATCAGTGCAGTTAATATGGCATGCAGTTATCAGCACAATTAATAAGGCATTCAGTTATCAGTGCAGTCAATATGGCATGCAGTTATCAGTGCAGTTTATATGGCATGCAGTTATCAGCGCAGGTAATATGTCAGACAATTATCAGTGCAGGTAACAGTATGCAGTTATCAGCAGTTAATAAGGCAACAGTTCAGTTATCAGTGCAGTCAATATGGCATGCAGTTATCAGTGCAGGTACAATCAGTGCATGCAGTTATCAGGTAACAACCCGTGTAATACGGCAACAGTGCATGCAGTTCTCCGTGCATGAAGGACAACAGCAGAGTTATCAAAAGCAGTTTATCAGGTAACAACCCGTGTATCGAGGAGACGTTAATCCATTGAGTTTCAGGTGGCGCGTGGTCCTGTGCTCAAAGCTCAGGTCACAAATCGGTGAAGTTGCAGCGTCGAGCTCGGAGAGTTCTTGATGGGTGACCGTGCAGCTTGACTCCTGAGAGTTTCTAGGACTTGAGTCCTGCCCCAGCAAATGACCATGCAGCACCTTGAAGTGAGTTTGTTCAAAATTGTCTCTGTTCACCCAGCAGGAAAATGGGTACCCGGTGGAAAAAAGTCATATGACTATAACCTTCTAGCGCCTAACAGGCAGCTTGGGTTATCCGGGGTAATAATGGCCTTGATTGTTAGCGCTATGAGCATACCTAGTGTGGAGTTTGACGCTATATAAATGGACACATTATTATTATTATTATTACTACCATGTCATAACAAAATCCATCTTTATAAAGTGTTCGCTCATCAAGACACAGGTTCGACCCCTTACACGGGCTCAATGTGACCCGTGAAGATCCGAGTTAGAATTGATCTTCAGCAACCCCTGCTTGTCGTAAGAGACGACTAACGGGATCGGGTGGTCAGGCTCGCTGACTTAGCTGACACATGTCATCGGTTCCCAATTGCGTAGATCGATGCTCATGCTGCTGATCACTAGATTGTCTGGTCAAGACTCGATTATTTACAGACCGCTGCCATATAGCTGGAATATTGCTGGCGTAAAGCTAAACTCATCAAATGTGTAATGCCCATTTATGGAGTTCCCCGTCGAGATGTATCTGGAAAAGTGTTGAAGGCGGCTTAAAAGCTGAATCACTCACTCACTCATTGCTATCGACTCTAACCCTTCATTACTGCTTACATTATGTAGTAATGTTGCCATCCCCCTGTCAAGCCCGCGAGTTTAATCCGGTAAAACGCTTTAAAACTGGATGAACCCGCTCCACGTATACCGACCTGGACATACGAATTTTAGGTATTACGTAGCATGCCTCTGTGATACGCTGATATTTCCTACAGTAATGTCCGGATTGTACGGTGTACAGATTAAGGAGTGTCGATGCAGTTGTCTATAATTGCTACTGTAATTCGTTATGTGCAGGTATTACCTTTTCGGACCTAAAGGCTTTGTTAAATGGGATGCAATACTCCACTCCTTGTAAACTTTTAGTGTAATGTACCCTATGACATAAGTGGGTGTGAACGGTGCAGACTGCAATCCCATACCCCGATATCCTACTCCACCCAAGGGTGATAACCGCCTTATGAAGCGATAACCCTCTTAACTACTGATAACTCTTCATAAGATTGAAGGCAAGGGAGATAATCTCACGATGAGGAAACATGAGTATCAGAGATTAGCAGCTGTTAAATTGTTTATTTAGCAGGTGGTTGAAAGAAATGCAAAAATACACTCTTCAAAAACGATATTTCTTAAATTTAAAAATGTAAAGAACAAAAATTTATTTGCAATTTTATAGGGATATCAAATTCACTTACACGCTTACCAGACAGAATTATTTTTTATCACAAACATATGACAATCTAAACAGGATCGATTCCCATGTTTTTTGCGCAATATTACGCCAATAGAATCTTCACCCGTGGCTCGTCGTCACGCGTGGATCACTTGAAAAATACATAAATACCGACATAAAGATTACGATAATGGGATAACATCACAAAACACATCACACGATCAGATATAGTCACAAGAGATAAACAAAGCATGACGTTTTGAAATCACACAGGATTAGCCACGTATGGTAATCCCCATGTCAATGTCATAGGCCGTGTACATTTCAGTCTTGTATATTTCAGACGAGGTGCTTATTGCCTGTCTGTATTGTCCATGGGGCTGTGGTATATTGCACGTAATCTGCGGCTACTGGTGTTGAATAACGGGAGGTGTTATCATAAAGTGCTGTCATATACTTCAAAGTGGAGATTTTACTAGCTTGAACTTTGGGGTAATGGGGTCTTTGGTTGTGTTTGTGAAATATATTATAAGTAAACACGGATCAGATGAAGTACAGCATTGACGCTATGGTTAATAAGTGGATCTTACTGGATGTACGCCAAATTCCTTTAAAAATTCTTTCATGAGGAATGGAATGGCCATAGTTCTCTGAAAAGTATAATCAGTGTTTTCTGCCTTTGATGATATGATTTGATCAGCCAATATAGAAAGAGAGACGCGTAATGACGAAAACAATCATCAGTACCGTTAGAACCTGTCGGTCAAAATAAGATATGCACTCATGGCACCTATAATAAAAGGAGAATAATTGTGTTGTTTTTTTACATTGATGTATTTCGTGTGACTAATTTAGTTCAGTTATGGACGTTAACTTTGTCATGTTTTCGATGACTCTTTTGACTAGAAGGGGGGCGGTGGGGTAACCTAAGTGGTTAAAGCGTCGGCTCGTCACGCTGACGACCCGGGTTCGAATCCCAACATGGGCACAATGTGTGAAGCCCATTTATGGTGTCCCCCGCCGTGATATTGCTGGAATATTGCTAAAAGCGGCGTAAAACCCAACTCACTCACTCACTCACTCACTCTGATTAGAAGGGTCGGTAGAGTAGCCTAAAGGTTAAACGTCCGTTCGTCACACTAAAGACCCGGGTTCGATTCCCTACATGAGTACAATGTGTGAAGCCCATTTCTGGTACTACCACCATTTATTGCTGGAATATTGCGAAATGGGTCATAAAACCATACTCACTCACTCCATGTTTGAAATTTATTGGTCAATAAAAAATTAAAACCAGTCTATTATTTATTTTGCCCGTTAGTTTTTAAATGTTTTAATGTTTAATCGGCATTTAGAAATTGGTGAGTAAAAAATAAAGCAACGTCTTGTTTATTGCATAGAGCGACGTTTCGGTTCACAAAGTTCAGCTTGAAAAAAGTGTAAGAATCTACACCGAAACGCGCTCTATGCGCTAAACACGTTGTTATCCCTAGCGCCGTATGCTTTATTATTGTTTTCGTATTTAACGTCTCTATGTGAAGGATATATTGCAACGGTGCTTTTAATTTAATTCACACACCTGGTTCACCTACATCGACAACCCGGTTAACACATTCCATTACAAGGTATCTATGGAAATGTTACGATCGAAAACCCGCTAGACATATTGCCGATACTCGCTCTTCATCCTGGGGAAGACCTGATTAATAGATCAGCCAGGCTCGTGGGGGTGATATAGATTACTTGTCCCCCTATCCCCGTAACCTAGAAATTTAAAGCAATCTGGATCAAACTATGAATTATATTACTCCATGTCGTCAATATTTGGGATCTAACATTCATATCGCATCGTCTAACATCCTCCTTAATAACGGTTGATCTTACTGTTTGTTTTCCTGTAGCCGTTACTGAATTAGACAGGGCTGGTTGTCAGCTTCTTAAGGAGGATGTTGACAGGAGGAGGCTTGGGTGATGACAGGTGATGTAATGAGATATATACACCCGTGATTTCCTCATAAACCCCCTTCAATAACTTGCCTCCATCGTCATTGTCTGAGGGGATAATTATCAACGGAGCGGGCGAGTTATCTCGCCGAGAATTTAGAGCTTTTGCCTATCGCGGTAAACGCGATTAATAATGTATAACAGTTATGTGAGCTACCTCCATTCATCTGTCAGTGGCGATATAGAGGTGTTGACAGGTATGTTGTAAGATCGGTTCAGGCACAAGTGGGACATACTCCCGGAGTGCCGATACCGCCATTGTGTACCGCATCGACGCAGTGCTGGTATTGATTCAACGATGGATGTCTTGATTCATAGATTGATGTCTTTGGATCGAGCTTTGTTTGAGGTCTTGCATTATCATTTCGTTACTTGTTGGTTGCACCTGATGATTGTCAGATATAGGTGACAGATCGGACAATGGCACCGTGGCGGATATTGACAACTGCGTCAAAAGGAGCCGATGAGGCGTAAGAAACAGCTAGATATGACAATCGGACGATGTCGACTTACGGTGTCTCAAGATGTATAAAGATTTAATGGTGTGTCATTTAACTAGGGTAGCCATTGACATACTGATTTATCCAAATTCGAATTCAGAACTTCGAATTCAGAACTGCTTAAGATTGCCACAAGTTTATACCCCGATGTATTACATATGTTGACAATCAGATTATACCCCGATGCACTACGTAAGTTGACACTAGACTGTACCCCGATTACAACGTAAGTTGACACTAGACTGTACCCCGATTACAACGTAAGTTGACACTAGACTGTACCCCGATTACAACGTAAGTTGACACTAGACTGTACCCCGATTACAACGTAAGTTGACACTAGACTGTACCCCGATTACAACGTAAGTTGACACTAGACTGTACCCCGATTACTACAACGTAAGTTGACACTAGACTGTATCCCGATTACAACGTAAGTTGACACTAGACTGTACCCAACGTGATTACCGATTACAACGTAAGCTGACACTAGACTGTACCCTGATTACAACGTAAGTTGACACTAGACTGTACCCCGATTACAACGTAAGCTGACACTAGACTGTACCCCGATTACAACGTAAGCTGACACTAGACTGTACCCCGATTACAACGTAAGTTGACACTAGACTGTACCCCGATATATCACATATGAGTTGACACTATAAAATAGACTGTACCCCGAAGTACTTCGTAAGTTGACACTAGACTGTACCCCAAAGTACTACGTAAGTTGACACTAGAGTGTACCCCAAAGTACTATGTAAGTTGACACTAGACTGTACCCCAAAGTACTTCATACGTTTACACTAGACTGTACCCAGATGCACCACTATGGCGGTACTCTGTACCCGATGGAATACTAAGCTAACGCCAGTTTCGGAG
Organism: Haliotis rubra; assembly: GCF_003918875.1. Lineage (NCBI taxonomy): Eukaryota > Metazoa > Mollusca > Gastropoda > Lepetellida > Haliotidae > Haliotis > Haliotis rubra. Next base: position 287,805 of record NW_025766103.1, on the reverse strand, counting down.
GAGATATATAAAACTGGAATGCGTTTGTACCCGGAGATGACGACACGATCAAAGCTTGCATTTGATCACCTGGTTGTGCTGATTGACGAAGATTCAGATACAATTACTACCTGCAACGAGCCCTTTCCTAACCATAACGCCGTACTTCCCCCAACAAGTAGTTGGTCGTTGGGGCAGACGGTCCTGTAACATATAATATAAAGACAGACAGACAGATATTTTATTTAAGTCTCACCTCATGTAAAAGTACAGATATATACACACATATACATAAAATGAGCCACCCTTTAAGGGTTATGAGAGACTATTACATAGAAGTGACATATATGAAAAAAGTAACAATATGAAATTAGACGTATAAAAGATGTTTTCTTCTTTGAAGTATATAAAACAGGTTTTGGCTGTAAAATAAACATGTTCTTTAAATAGTAAAATCATTTTTTCATTATCACATAAATCTAGGAAGTTGGGATAGCTGAAACACATATGGCCATATCAACTTTCACGTAGATCATCGTACAGCGGACATTCCAACAGTACATGACGTTCGTCTTCAATCTTATCACTACATTGAAAACACACCCTATCATTTACATTCATATTTGAATATCTGCCTGTTTCCAACTTTAGAGGTGCAGTACCGGATCTAAATGTAATTCGTCTGTTAGGCTTTGAGGACTGAACCAGAAGCGAGATGCCAGCGGATCTGTTTCTCCAGATTCGCTTTTCATAAGCAGCAGTGATCATCTTAACCTCAACTTGAAATCCGTTTTGTCCGTGCTGGAAATCATTACGGTTCTGGCTCGCTATCTCGTTCTGTGATCGCGTTCTATGGCCTCGCTTCGTCTTGGAACAGACAAGATGTCCAAGTTCAATACCAATCTCAACAATTTGACTTTTCCAGATTCTGATCTTTTGTTGTTATCCGTCAAGCGTCAAACGTAAAATAAAACACCACGTTCTTCGCCTGGAACAGGATATCACTCATGGCGTACATATTAATGCTATTGCCCGCGCAACAAACGTTTATTTACAGCGGCGTTGAAAAGATAATTGTCAGGCTTACAAACAGGCTCAGTCCTGTTGTGTACGTAACAATACAATGTTGACGCACAAACACGGTGGGCGTAGCTATTGCTTTCAGTGATAGGTGTGACGTTCCGTATAACAGTATGTATCATCAAATAACAATAAGTCCTCCTTCAAATAGCATTTCTGGTGATATAAAGTGCCTGACGAGCGTATCATTGCCGGGTCAGTGAGTTGTTGAGCGAGTTGTACTTTTTTCGTCTTTATTGGCAGTGTCTGTGTTAATATATGGATTCGTTTCCAGAATAAAGGATTTGTACTTTACAGAACAATCCGTGTTGTTGCTTGTTTGGTAACCCTTCACATTCCTTCACAGCTTTCTTGTGTGACGTTTGAACAAGGATGCAAGTTGCATATTCTGAATCGTTTAAAACGTGTTTATCCATTGATTGTCAGGCAATGTATTAACGTTCAATTTTGCATTTATGTAAATATTTGTTTCTTTTCAGCTTGACCACTTTGGCAAAACGGATGTGCACTAAGAATGCAAGAATATAGTGTAGGTGCAGAGGATTGTATACGGCACATACGATGTTGAAAGCAGAAATACTGCAGAAAACGCACTGATAATTATGTTGTCTCTACACTGGAAGCACCAGAGGTGCCTTTATACTCTGCAAACATCTGCTTATATCATGAGTCTGGTTTTGTCGAAGTACACCTTATCAAAATATATATGTTCATAATGATCTTTGGTCTCGACTGTATCTGTTATGTCGAAGTAAGCCGCACTGCAAACACTGTTATATGGCCATACCGATCACGCCAGCCTGACACTCCGGTTATATCGAAGTACACCCTATCGAAATATATATGTCCATAATTATCTATGTCGAAGTAAGCCGCATTGCAAAAACTGTTAAAATCGCCATTACGGATCTTTTCAGTTTCACACTCCGGTTATGTCGAACTAAACCAACTGAACCCTTTCCCCATCAGTGGAATCACATGTTGACGTTAGTGATGTTGGTGAACCTAATGTCCTACACGGACCTTGCTTTATATCCTGATAAGTCGATGCATCGAATACATCGAATAATGGTTGAATTAAGACATAATAGTTAAATAGTTGAATCAATGGATCAATCAGTAGCTGAATCAATATGCCGGGGGTGGTGGGGTGGTGGTAGTCGAGTAATTCGTGATACAGGGAAGTTGTATCAAGGCATGCTACCAGATTACTGAGTCTAGGCACGAGGCAAGATGAGGCACGAGGCATCTGGAAGGTGAGCGAGTGAGTAAGTATGGCTTTACGCCGCTTTTAGCAATATTCCAGCAATATCACGACGGGGACACCAGCTTCACACATTGTACCCATGTGGGGAATCGAACCCGGGTCTTCGGCGTGACGAGCGAACGCTTTAACCACCAGGCTACCCCACCACCCCGGCATGTAGAAGGGGTACGATTGTTTCATATCAAAAATACAAAATTATCTTATCAACATTCGGATAATCATTAGCTCAATTTCAAAGATAAACAAAACCTAAACTGTCCCAAAAAATGTCCTAAGTGTCAGTCGTCACGTGCACGTTCACGTGTTCAAATACAGCGGTACACTAATGTACTGAATATGTACTAGGCGCCAAATACTGGGTTTAAGTACACGGGTCGTACATACGTTTACTTTGCATACATTAACCCAACATTGTGCCCCTTCTCTCCCACGCCTTTGACACAGCAGAATACTGGCCTGACCCTCGCCATACCAACAGCAGGTTAATATCATTCAATATCTCCACAATTACCTATAAATAACCATTAACGCTGATCAATACATGGACGATGTTGGCATATTGTCCCTGCGCCGTACATGCCAACTGCCGTTATTGAAGTCTCTGTTTATTGAATTCACTGCACGGGCCTGGTGTTTCCTTGTGGAAACGCCTCAAGGTTGTCCTTAAATGGAATGTATCTGTTTCGTATTGCGCATTGCAGTCAATAATATATTTGGAAGTGAGTGAGCGAGTATGGTTTTACGCCGCTTTCAGCAATATTCCAGCAGTATCACGGCGGGGACACCGGCTTCACACATTGTACCCATGTGGGGAATCGAACCCGGGTCTTCGGCGTGAAGAGCGAACGCTTTAACCGGTAGGCTAAACCACCGACCCCGTGTACTTTGTAGTAGCTATTTTTCCAGGTGACGTGTCCGAGTCTTTCATCAATTGTCTGCCTGTGTCGTCCTCTAGCTAACATATGCAGTAGCCCAGTAGATAGGTGTTTGATAGTCACGCTGGGGATGCGGGTTCGATTCCGCATATGGGTAAACTATAAAATGGAAGGCGACAGACACTCTCACCCCAAGACAACTCACACTCCAAACCCCAAACCAACTCTCAGGTGACTGACCCAAGCAACTGACCACCCCAGATCCCAAAGCAACTGACCTCCCGACATTCCAAAACAACTGACCTCCCAACACTACACCCAATTGAACACCCCCAAACCCTAAGCAATTGACCACATCAAGCCAACAAACTGACCACATCAAAACCCAAAGAAACTGACCTTCCCAAATTCCCAAGCGACTGACCACATTAAAACCCGAAGCAATTAACCACAGCAAAACCCAAAGCAATTGACCACCCCAAAATCCCAAAACACACACCCAGATCCTCACCACTACCCGAGTACTCCTTCCTCGATGATTATTACTGTCTAATCTGCTTATCCCCACATGGGTACAATGTGTGAAGCCCATTTCTGGTGTCCCCTGCCGTGATATTGCTGGAAGATTGCTAAAAGCGGCGTAAAACCATACTCAGTCAGTCAGTCAGTCTAATCTGCCTTCGGTAACATGGTGTATAAATGTCACGGGCCGAGCGGCCGGTCTCACGCTCCTTAGGCTGTGCCCCTGTCATCCGTCAATGTCGTCTACAATTCCCAAGTCACTTCTTTCATGCCACAGACATATTTCCTACATGAATTTCATTCACCGAACGAACAAACCTATTTTCCTCCATTATCAGCTTTACCTACTTGTGCTATTTAAGTAACGACTTCTTGTAGTGGCGAAGTGGTACATACCTGCCCTGACACAAAGGCTGGCTGTTATAACAGGACGATAGGTCTCTACTAAATGGTAACTTTTGTTGATAGGAAAGTAACACTTAGTTACTACAGTAAAAGATTGGTCTTTTCTGTGCGTTTAATGCCACATACCTTTACGTTAGATGCGAGAATATCATGTCAGCAAAATGTGATTTGCTGCGTACTGCTAAACCGTAGGTGTTGATTTATTCATAAATGATTCATTGTACGCTGCTGTCAATTCATATACGACAAACGGTATATACTACCGGTTGATCATTTACCGGGGATGTCTGTGTTAAACCATCCTGCATGATCATTTACCGGGGATGTCTGTGTTAAACCATCCTGCATGATCATTTACCGGGGATGTCTATGTTAAACCACCCTGCATGATCATTTACCGGGGATGTCTATGTTAAACCATCCAGCATGATCATTTACCGGGGATGTCTGTGTTAAACCATCCAGCATGATCATTTACCGGGGATATCTGTGTTAAACCATCCTGCATGATCATTTACATGGGATGTCTGTGCTCAACCATTCTGCCTCCTTATCTTCACTAAACCCGTCCTTTTCTACAAATGGGCGCGATAACACAGTAATTACGCGTTCGATACCCATGCCGAAAGACCGCGTTTGTTTCCCGCGTGTTGATTAAAATACATTTTTTTATCACTTTACTTATATAAAAAAGAAAAGAAATACATTTTATTACTCACGAAGGTCAGTGCCTCTGAAATGGACATGTTTTACTGATAAATGTCTTCAACTTAATAATCTAAATATGATTACAAGCCGAAAGACTTCCTTCATTGTCAAAACCAGCATACACGACAAATATTATTGACTTGCCTAAGCCGTATTTGATGTATTTGTGTTAGGGTCTGTATGACAGGGGGCGGTGGGGTAGCCTAGTGGTTAAAGCGTTGGCTCGTCACGCCGAAGACCCGGGTTCGAATCCCCACATGGGCACAATGTGTGAAGCCAATTTCTGGTGTCCCCCGCCGTGATGTTGCTGGAATATTGCTAAAAGCGGCGTAAAACCAAACTCAGTCAGCCAGTCTGTATGACAGACTAGTCGGTGTCTAGCTTAGTGGTTAAAGCGGTTTCCCATCCAGCCAGGTTCAACAACTAGCATATGTACAATTTATAAAGCATATTGGTGTGTATACCTTATTAAAGATGAAAGATCAACGCATCATAAAACAGTTTTTTTCAATTAATATAATTTCATTGACAGCACGAGGCGAATGTAAAGCCGCAACTTTAAACGCCTGATTGTACGTTTTTAGCAGTGGTGATATAAATAGTCTGCATTTTTCAATTCCCTAAAAGGAGGAAGTCACTATGAAGTTACTCATTATCCTTGAACCCAGTGAAATCTCAAACACCCACACCCACTAATTCCCTGCAAATGTCCCCTTGATGATGGCTGGTACACAATGACCTACCTGTAATTAAAGTCAGTTACACGTTACCTGTAATGCAACCTGTTATTAAGACGACTCAACAGGTGTGCTAATAAAGTCTCATTGACAAACACAATGGATCACGTCAAACACTGACAAAAAAACTACATTACTTCGGTCGTTTTTCGGGGAATCGGCGCACGGCAGGCTTCGTGATTATACAAATAACAAACAGGACATTATTCTACATCATAAAAAGACATATTTCCCTGTATATTAGAGGTATGACAAGACATCCTTCCTGGTGGGGCGGAAAACATGTCCTTTCTATAGCCCATCTTACGATCGTCACTATCTGTTGATGGAGTTGCTAGTCGGTTGGACTAACATTTAGTCTGTGAAATAAACATGTTTTATTAATTAATTTGATAAAATATGATGAAAGGGAGAAGTGTTTGTACTTTCAGAAACTGCAGTAATCTAGACTTCCACATATTATAGCCTTGCAGGGGTTTTCTTAGATACAGTTGTTTCAGGGTCTGTATGACATATTACCAGTCAGTGTTTGTGTCAGTTTATGTTTGTTTTCTTTGCTTGTTGTTTATCGCTGCACCATATTCCAGTTATATGGCGGCGGCCTGTAAATTATCGAGTCTGGGCCAGACATCCCAGTGATCAACATCGATGAGCATCGATTTACGCAATTGGGATACGATGACATCCAAGTCAGCGAGCCTGACCACCCGATCCCATTAGTCGCCACTTACGACAAGCATGGGTAGCTGAAGACCAGTTCTAACCCGGATATTCACGGGCTGCTCACTCACAATCCAGTGATCAACAGCATGAGCATCAATCTACGCAATTACCTCAGAAGCCTTCCTTACAGCAACCACTGATAACTGGCAATATGTCTCGTTTTGACAAACAATCGAGCGCTGATGCTGGCCATTAGTCCAAAGGCATCGTTGATAAGCATTCATTTAGTGTACGCAGATAGAGTTAATAGCGACAGAATTCAGTAGTTGCGCCAGGTACAACGGTTGTTTAGCCGGCGCTAAGGGACAGATCCGGCGTTTTGTATACACAATGTTACCGTTATATATTTGAGGTCAAAGTTCACACCTCCTTAATTGCAGGATTAAAGGCACCGTGCATTATTTCCCCGAGCCATAACAAGCCCCATTAAAGCGCAGTGCCGTTACACGCTGCAAACAGCCCCGAGGCTCATTGAAACGCTTACCTATGTAAGTACATAGTAACGGTTCGTACTTAATGACCACTGACTACTTGAGTGCCCTTCAGATGACCACTGTCGCTGGAGGGTGCCTGAAGTGTATGGCTTCCCAGACTGTAACGCCAGTCCCCCCACTGCCGGGGGACGGGTTCCTGGATTGCTGTTTGTCTCACCCTGGGGAAAGTCAATATTTAGGTGGGAAAGGAACGATGCAGGACCGTATTAACTCGTAAATGTCTCGCAATGATTAGGTTAAACGCATTACATAATATATAGATACTACCATGTACAGACTGCCGCTTAATTAATCTCTGACTTTATATAACTTTGATAGAAACAAATAATTCCATTAAAATTGAAAATGAACCCAAAAGTGAGAAGAGCGATTCAGGTCCTGAGGAAATATAGACTTGTTTCAATAAGGGCTGTAGCATTGCTGAAAGGGTTGAGCGGAAAGGAAAGTGGGGATAAAGGTCTGTGAGACAGACCATACCACGTGTATCTTTCTATAGTACTTTCTGAGAAAAATGTTAATGATCTTCAAAAAAGAACAAATTGAAATTTGAAATTACAAGTTACTATGTGTGAAAAACTTCTTCGAGAGGCATTTTCGAAGTTGTATAGGCGAAGGAAAACCAAGGTCGATGGATAGTCAACTTCTTTATTGCAATGGGAGCGACGTATCGGTGTAGGTATACCACCGTTATCAGGCTAGTGGTACTATGTGTGACCTGTATGTGTGACCTGAACATATGCTTAGGTGTTCATGCTGTTAGTCACCTGTTTGTTCGGTCCTGTCTTTATAGCCTCAAAGCTTCTGTCATGTACACCGTCCGGCGAACGACAGTATACACTTGAAACCAGTCTCCGATGATGCAGCCTGTGTGTTCCATGAGACATCACGTGCACGTCACCTGTGGCGAGACCCTCACCGGTATGAAACGTGTACTACCATTAATTACACCTCCATCGAAAAAGAACATTTCCGGCTTGTTTGAATTTCAGTCACGATCAAACATGGGTACCCGGCAGAATTTTGGGAGATGTCTCATTCTAGTGCTCCGATTTCACAATGACGCAAGATGATATCTTTCGGTATCTTTCCCAGCTACATCCCCTGCGGTAGAAGAGCGCTTAATCTCTGAATATATATAATTCTGATAGTACAAATAAACCCATTTGAATTGAAAAGGAGCCCAGTGAGATGGGAGATTCAGACTTGAGGAAATCTAGACTTGCTTCATATAGATAGCCAGAAGGGAAAGTAATGTGGTTCAGGGACTGTGAGACAGACCACCCTAACCTTGCTCCAAGACTGTATACTGAGTGCTACACCCATACGTGTATAGTAATTCTATTCTTTAAAGAGGCAAGTCTAGATAAGCGGACAGTAAGGACCAGGTCTGTTATTTATCATTTTTAGAAATTTTCAATCAAACTATTAATTTTTATCATAGAGACTCGTGCAAGTCTAAGACTACCCCTGCAGTTAAAGATATCGTAATAGGCGTACATTTACGGTTAACGCTGACCTTGAGTAGTTTCTGACGTTACGTCATTCCTACCTGACGTCTATAACCCGTGTGTGTATGGAAGGCAGATTTGCCACTGTCAATATTTGCACTTGAACAGAATGGCGGTAATGAAGCTACGACTGACGGTATGTTGTGACCAGGAAGTCCCACGGGCTTAATGTGTGCAAAAACAAAATTATTGTTCAGAGAGCGTAAGTCTTCATGACGACTTTCCACACCAATATTTTCACTGTTTCGACAGCAGTTCCGCGTGTCAGACAATGGCAGGCTATTGGATCGGTTGTTGATGTTGACAGATTGGTCGTGATGGTGTTTTAACTGAGCATTAGGAGATCAAGAAAACATTAACAGGAAAGGAATTCCAGTGACGTCTGTCAACCTTGCGATTGATAGCCATGTGACGATTGTAGCGTCAGAGGTACACGGTAACTGCGACACGTTATTAAAGAGCTACGATATATTGCAGAGGCAAGACACAGCACGAAATACTGTATTCAGCCACGAATAGTGCCTACGGCTATTAGAGACATTCTGGTAGATGATTTGGGGTAAAACCCTGTTGCTTGATAAGGGTCTTGTGTGGGCACCAATCGCGTGGTACATATCTGCACCAAATGTTTGATAAAAGAGTTTGTAACTGCACTACATGTTTGATGAAAGTGTTTGATGTGCAGAGTGTGTATGTTAAAGGTGTCTGTGTCTGCACAGCATGTTTGATAAAGGTGTTTGTAAATGCACGACAACATCAACATGACATGCTTAATAAAGGTGTTCGTATCTACACGACAGTCTTTATAAAGCTGTTCGTATCAACATGACATGCTTTATAAAGGTGTTCGTATCTACACGACATTCTTTATAAAGGTGTTCGTATCTACACGACATTCTTTAAAGGTGTTCGTATCTACACGGTGTTCGTATCTACACGACATTCTTTATAAAGGTGTTCGTATCTACACGACATTCTTTATAAAGGTGTTCGTATCTACACGACATTCTTAATAAAGGTGTTCGTATCTACACGACATTCTTCATAAAGGTGTTCGTATCTACACGACATTCTTTATAAAGGTGTTCGTTTCTACACGACATTCTTAATAAAGGTGTTCGTATCTACACGACATTCTTAATAAAGGTGTTCGTATCTACACGACATTCTTTATAAAGGTGTTCGTATCTACACGACATTCTTAATAAAGGTGTTCGTATCTACACGACATTCTTTATAAAGGTGTTCGTATCTACACGACATTCTTTATAAAGGTGTTCGTATCTACACGACATTCTTTATAAAGGTCTTTATAAAGGGTGTTCGTATCTACACGACATTCTTTATAAAGGTGTTCGTATCTACACGACATTCTTTATAAAGGTGTTCGTATCTACACGACATTCTTTATAAAGGTGTTCGTATCTACACGACATTCTTTATAAAGGTGTTCGTATCTACACGACATTCTTTATAAAGGTGTTCGTATCAACATGACATGCTTAATAAAGGTGTTCGTATCTACACGACATTCTTAATAAAGGTGTTCGTATCTACACGACATTCTTCATAAAGGTGTTCGTATCTACACGACATTCTTTATAAAGGTGTTCGTATCTACACGACATTCTTTATAAAGGTGTTCGTATCAACTTGCCATGCTTCATAAAGGTGTTCGTATCTACACAACATTCTTTATAGAGGTGTTCGTATCTACACGACATCCTCTAAAGAGGTGTTCGTATCTACACGACATTCTTTATAAAGGTGTTCGTATCTACACGACTTTCTTTATAAAGGTGTTCGTATCAACTTGCCATGCTTCATAAAGGTGTTCGTATCTACACGACATTCTTTATATAGGTGTTCGTATCTACACGACATCCTCTATAGAGGTGTTCGTATCTACACGACATTCTTTATAAAGGTGTTCGTATCTACACGACATTCTTTATAAAGGTGTTCGTATCTACACGACATCATCTATAGAGGTGTTCGTATCTACACGACATCATCTATAGAGGTGTTCGTATCTACACGACATCATCTATAGAGGTGTTCGTATCTACACGACATCATCTATAAAGGTGTTCGTATCTACACGACATGCTTCATAAAGGTGTTTGTATCAACACCACATGCTTCAATAATGCTTCAGATATACGCCAGTTCAGAGATCCAAATCATGTTTGGGCTGATACAGGGGCGATAACAAGATGCACATTTGTGGCACGTGCGAATTAGGTCATTTTCTCGCCAGAGTTACATATCACAGTGTCAATTAGTAGAATCAGGTCACTGGTTGATGTTAGGGATTAAGATAATCTGACACATCACGATGGTTAAGTGGCTAAGATAACCAATGTGACATGAATAACAAACAGCGTTAACACTGTGGAATCAATTTCTCCAATCACCGGGGAAGTGAATGACTAGGTTCCGCCACCACTGTTGGCGATGTTAACGCCACATGACGACGGGGGACATGTTGTATCTCTGTATGTGGTGGTCGTTACGACGGAAAAAATTACCAGGTAATTTGGAGAAATAAAATGGACAAGACAAATGGGTCAGGGACAAGACACATGGGTCAGGGACAAGACACATGGGTCAGTAGACTGTGTCAGCTACCATGCTGACGCTTGTATGCCGTCTACAACGTCGCCTACAACGTCGGCCTTGTCCCACATTACATTTAGGACATCCATTAAATAGGGTTTCATCCTAATTATTGTTAATTAATGTCGGTCTCAGAAACTGAAATGCATATCCTTCATAGTGGTCACTTTGTCCATTTGCTACACGAATCATGCATTTCTCATAAAATGTGAAGGGGTTGTATGGTAGCCTAGTGGTTAAAGTGGTCACTCGTCACGCCGAAGACCCGGGTTCGATTCCCACATGGGTATAATGTGTGAAGCCCACTTCTGGTGCCCCCCACCATGACATCGCCGTAATAATGCTAAAGGTTACGCAAACCAAACCCAAAATGTCTAAGGCCACACGCCTGCATCAACGAAAGAGACTATCTTCTTCAATCTTAATGAATTAGATTCCCTTTGACATCCATGATAGTGACGAAAACTGGAACCGAGGCGACAGATAGCGATTATTACAACCTTAGTTCCATTATATTCGTTAAAGCCACGTAAACGAAGATTTCAGCTTCACGCTCTTCAAGGGATCACGTTACGTGTAATTGACTACCATGATGGTACTGAAATGAGATAGTTTCCTGACACATGGGAAATTACGCTATCGTATTCTACAATAAACTGTTTACACATTGACTTGCCGAATCTGATATATATTAATTACGGGTGATTAAAGAAATGTTATCAATTCCCGCTCAGCGTCAACACTATCATCTCCCCCGCATGCGTCGGTCCGGATAAGCCGATCACTCCGGCACGGCATCAGTCGTGGGTATTATCAAACAATCAGCGTTTTGGTGCCAAATCTGGCAGCAGTCATCATCCGCAGGTGGTGGTGGTGGTGGAATTGGGTTTAACGTCGTGGTTGAGAATATTTCGCTCATATGACGACGTTCATCCGCAGGCTTTACGCAACACGTGGGCAGTACCCTGATGCCACGGGTACGGGTCAGAGACCATGGGCTAGTGGACTATTTCTAGCGGAGAAGGCAATGTGGGCATCATTGCTAGTTACCAGAGACACGATACTGTTTGAATAAAGTGTTTCCTTTCTGACCGAGACCCGTGAAGGTCCGGGTTAGAATTGGTCTTCAGCAACCCATGCTTGTCGTAAAATGCGACTAACGGGATCAGGTGGTCAGACTAGCTAGCCTGGTTGACCCATGTCATCGTATCCCAATTGCTTAGATCGATGCACATTATGTTAATCAATGGATTGCTTGGTCCTGATTCGATTAGTTACAGACAGCCACGATACAGTGCGGCGTTTAACAACCAAACCACACTTTCTGACCAATGCAGACTTTTCGGGTGACGGAGGTCAGAAGATTGATCGATGATGATGATGATGATGATGATGATGATGATGATGATTATGATGACGACGACGACGACGACGACGATGATGAGGTCAATTCCAGACACGTGCTATACCCGCTACTGCAATATTTCCGCCATATAGATATTCAACACTAATCATAGAACAGCTTTTTGCATACAGGGTGGGTGATGGATCGTCCTAACAAAAACACAAGACACTGTGTTTGCGCAAGTAATTGTTTGTTTTACGAGATACAAGACAAAGATTATTTATTGCAAGAAACGCCCTCTCAGTACTAGTTGCTAGCATACATGCCACCCGTTATTGAAAAGGTTGTACTGTGTCGGCGATCGTACATTATGTATTCTCCTTTCTCTCACCTCTCCTTCAACAACTTTTATTCTTCCTCATCTCCTTCTTTATTTGTCGTCTTCTCCCACTCCTCGGGGCGGCGTGGTAGCTTAATGGTTAACGCGTCCGCTCGTCACGCCGAAGACCCGGGTTCGATTCCCCACATGGGTGCAATGTATGAAGTCCATTTCTGGTGTCCCCGGCCGGAATATTGCTGGAATATTGCTTAAAAACGGCGTAAAACCATACTCACTCACTCTCCCACTCGTCCTCCAATTTCTCCTATTTTCTTCCTCTTAGCATTTTCCTTCTCGTTTTGCTTGTTTTCTCCTTTATTTCCTTCTCAACAGTCGGTGTTTGAGGATATAAACTGACCACGTCTTTTTAACTTCTGATGGCGTAGTGGTTGTTAATTGCTGACTGCCCATTGTCTAAAGTTAAGGCGCAGCAATGACGGCAAAATCGGTTTAATTACTGGGCAAGGGTCTTGCACATAAAACCTACTTCCGATCTCAAGTTCAAACAGACTGGTGGTATTTTTCCACGACATAAATAAATTATTTCTTTAAGCCACAAGCGGCTGGTCTGAACTACGACAGACAAAAGTGATTGCCCTTTAAGGGCGACCCGAGTCTCAAGTCATCTGTAACATCCCGGATGTTAAACAACATTGGCGCCATGAGCGCCCCCTTCCGGCCAGGCCTGACCCTGACTGTCCACTTCACACAGAGTATGACATCATGGCGGTCAGTGGTCCAGTCCAGAAGGAAACGAGTCGCCAGTATGAGGGACAAATGATGACCCCAGCCATCTGGCTTCCTCTCCTCTCAGACACGCGGGAGGATGGGGGTTAAGGGTTACACTGGGCTACCGTCTACACATGCTGACTCTTCCAGGCGGCACGTTTCTCCCTTGTGATGCCAGTCGAATGTGGATCAGGGCTCCATCTCGACAAATTCTTAGTCACTAAATATATATAATTTTGACAGTCACAAATAAACCCATTTTAATTGAAAAGGAGCCCCATTGAGATAGAAGATTCAGAACCTGAGGAAATCCAGACTTGCTTCATTTAGGGCTTTAGCATTGCAGATAGGGCTTGGCAGTAGGGAAAATAATGTGGTTCAGGGATTGTGAGACAGACTAGGCTCCATCTCACTGTAAAAAGTTAACGAGGAATCTGTTAAACACGGACCCTGGCCTATCCGGATCCCGGTCATTCCTTTACCAATTTATTCCGGACTTAAGTGCGGACACTTCACTGGATGGTGAGACGAAAGCCTGATTTGTCATGTTACTGAACGTAACAGAGACTCGAACACATGAAAAAGCTGATCCTGGCACGAAGAGAATCAATTCATTGGTCATTTCGGACACTTGGGTTACCAACGATCCCAATCAAAATTTGCGTAAACTGCAATCATATGGAATATATCGTCAGGTGGACAGGATGTTCCATTTACGAAACGGTCGCCCAAGTTAAGCCCTCGTCAAATAACGCTAATATGGTCAGCATTGACCTGTCAAACGCCCGTCACGTGACCCGTGACCTCTGTTAGCGTCCCAATGATGTAACCCTGCTTCACATTAGGCGAGTATTAGCACACTGGAAATTAATCACAGTTGAGACGCAGCGATCTGTCACGTCAAGTGAAAACAGACCACTCTCGTCGCCAATCACCATAATTAGATCCCAGCTGGACCAGGTTTGTCCGCCGACCGGTGGGCAGTTTATTTCACGAGTTGGTCGTCGCAGTAGGTGACTTGACTGGTCAGTGTCATGATGACGTCGCCGTCATGGCATTAAACAGACAAGAGGCCCGATAACCATTACAGTTTGCTCTGTGTGTGCGTCTGTCTGTCTTCGTCCGTCCATTACAGGCGAAGGAATTCGCCAAGAGTACATTTCCATGTTCAAATTACAAATATTTAAATTACATAAACTGTCCGGCAAAGAAAGTATAGTGTCTACAGAAGCCTAAAAAACCAACGTTGTTTTTACGTCAAACACGTTGCTGGTGTCAGTATCACCACGAGATTGGAATGAATGCTTTTTTTAAACAGCATATATGATGATAATAATCTCTTGATCACGTGTCATTTGCTGCCATGTACTCAGTGGACGCCATCCTATGTCACGGAGCACCCGGGTTATGTCAACAAAACGAACGGGATGTTGAATTGGAGAAGTACTTCCTTTAGCTAGTCTTGTTAATGACTTGAAATATCGGTTCATATTCAATTCAGCTGGCATTTCATTATAGACTTTAGGATATTGTGGCGATTGTGATATAGCTGCAGTATGTGTTCGCAGTAAAGGTTTACCATCGCCCCAACAACTTCTTATTACGTTTGTTGTATGGCTGTGATCTGTGTCATTGTGATGTGACAAGTGTGATGTTAATTTCCTGGCTGTGGTGTAGTAATTAATATTCTTCGATATACATATAGGTTATATAGCTGTACCCGATTTGACATAACTGTGGCCTATGTGACGAGATGTACGTGGCCGATATTTCATAAATGTGATCTACATCTATAGATGATATCATTGACAGAAGGATATCACTGATTGTGGAGTGCTACCACAGTTGACCAGTATCCCACATATGTTGTCGATTTCACATAGATGTAACCGATATCAGTAACTGGCTGATTCTACATAGCTGTACCCGACACTGACTGCCGGATATCACCAACTGTAACAGATATCACCAACTGTAGCAGATACCACCAACTGTAGCAAATATCACCAACTGTTACCAATATCACATAGATGTGGCCGATATCACATAGATGTGACTTATATGCTGATATCACATAGGTGTGAGTGATATTAGATCGATGTGACTGATATCATATCGATGTACGTGGCTGATATCTCATTCTCCACATGGGTACAATGTGTGAAGCCCATTTCTGGTGTCCACCGCCGTGACATTGCTGGAATATTGCTAAAAGCGGCGTAAAACTAGACTAACTAACTGATATCACAGATGTGACTGATATCACATAGATGTGACTGATATCACTGACTGAGACCAGTGTGACATATCAGTGTCCTTCACCTTCAGCTGACTCAATATGAACCCTGGATAGTCTCAATGGTACACATGAAATGTTGTGAATGTCCTGTACGCGACCTTGGGGAATATCATTTAATGAATCATTTGTTATTTTTAATAATTTTTAATGTTACTGCGGACCCATACCACAACAGACTAGGGGATGCACTACTGACCTACACAGTGATATTTCACAGCAGATGCATCCGTTCATTGATAAACCCTCGGATTCAGTATGAGTCAGCTCTTCCACCCTCATCGCTGCTGCAGAGGGTCTGACCTGTCACCAGTTTCAGGATGTGCCGTTCGACGGTGTGGTCATTGTTTACCAACAAGGTTTGCTTGTACGCTGGGTGAGTGAGTATGTGGGTTTGAATGTGCGTTGGTCGCGAGTGAGTGAGTGAGTGCGTGCGTGAGTGAGTGAGTGAGTGAGTTAACGTGAGGTTAAGGCTGTTTTGGTAGAAGTTGTTTCATGACGGGAGAGCTAATTGTCAGCGAGATATCTAACTTTACAATATCTTTTAACTCACCATCAGGGATATAGTGCCAACCGAAATAGGGGCGGTGGGGTAGCCTAGTGGTTCAAGCGTTCCCTTGTTACGTCGAAGACCTGGGTTCGAATGATATCCATCACCCGTCGTGGTTTTGATGAAATAATGCTAAAAGCGGCGGAAAACTAAACTCACTCACAGACCGAAACATCCTTAAAAGGACCCAACTGGGGATTCGAGTCCAGTGATAAAGAAACTTATACAACAGCGGGTCATTTGTATGAAGACTTATTCTGAGGAATATTGTCACACAGCTGAATATACACCCGACGCACTCTCTCATTGTAAAATAGGTATCTGAAACATGTATTGTAGTCTATGCTTAACGTCATTATGCAGGGTAGCTCAGTTGTAGTCTCACAGTCCCTGAACCACATGGTTTTCCCAACTAACTAGCCCTACCTGCAATGCTAAAGCTATAATGAAGCAAGTCTACATTTCCCAGGTTCAGGATCTCCCCACACACTAGGGCTCCTTTTCATTTTAAATGGGTTTGTTTGTTACTATCAAAGTTATATATATTCAGCTTTCGCTTGAGACTCCGTAGGCCCGGGTTCGGTTCCCCATATGGGTACAATGTGTGATACCCATATCTGGTACCTCGGCCCTCATAATTCTGTGATATTGCCAAAAGCGGCTTAAAACCATACTCACTCGCTCACTCACTCACTCGGTACGACGCGGGGCACTCCTGTAACACGTTATGTACACAGATTGTTAAATTTGTGTCTTTGCTTAAACTAAGATGTCACAAAATGTTTAAACTTCATTGGTTGCGATAACGGCTGCTAAATACGTGATCAAAAATATTTTTAGATCTGCTGTGTCCTGTTCGTTCTGTGACAATCCTGTTTACTTCAGTCTTGCCACAAGGAGTACCATGATGTTATCGGAGATTATTGCCACATTCACGGAACAAACATCTGAGTTATCGTCTCCATATAACATTGGATGTACTTGCCTTGACAGGTACTTAAACCAGATTTACCAGATCGTTCTGGGATCTTTTCATTAATCTCAACATCGCGTGTCACGTCGGATTGTGTAAGTTCGCACTTGTACGCGGCGACACCTACATTCGCTGTCAGGAGTTTCAGATGCCATCGTGACCGGAAAATCTCGTATATCATCATACATTTTCAATTAATTCCAATTCACGCGTAGATAGGTAACGGACATGGGGTACCAACACACAGGACAGTGAATGCTTCTGTCAAAGTGTGTGTTTGAGTTGACCGTATCATTAAATCGGTGTTCAATGAGCAGTAGTGTCGGTATTTACTCAGTGTTACGAGTATGCACATCAGTGCATCGTGTACAAGAGGTTGATGTATCTGTGATGCATGTCGTTGATGTGTCTCACACCACTCTGTCCAGTGATCAATAGCTTGAGCATCAGTCTACGCATTTGGGATACGATGACATGTGTCAACCAAGGAGGCGAGCCCGACCACCCGATCCCGTTAGTCGCCTCTTATAACAAGCACGGGTTGCTGAAGACCATTTCTAACGCGGATCTTCACGGGTGTCATATATCCTATAATTTCCGCAAGGACGAAGCAGAGGATTAAGAACTTAGAAAGTGGGATTTATGTAAATTGATTAGTTAGTTCATTGGTTGGCTGACATTGTGTCATCGTAACTCGATGTTCCACTGCTTGTGGTATCACCCTAAAGATTGGACCAGACCTCATCATGCACAGGCTGACGTGATACTGCTGGAAACATCACCGACTGTCGCGTTATATACTATTCATCCACTAAGTCTGCTTGTTAATCAGCACTCGCTGAGTGTATCATCTTATCAAAATATATCATTTTATCAAGTTGAAACTGTAGACTTGTAATGATATATATATTCGTCCATCCCAATTACCATGTTTTTTGTTTTGTTTTTTTATTCATCTTTTTCAGGTACAAAAACATGACATCAAATCACAACCAAATATAAACCGTGCGTTTTAACCCGGGGAAATTTCTGCTTCGCCCCAAAATATCCAATTTTTTGTGTTGCAATAACTTATTAAAGCAGCTTTAAACGCCACTCACTCACGTGTTTGAGACAGAGTAGCCCATTCTTGTAAGAAGCCGAAAAGCGACTTCTCAGAGTTGTGCCAGAACTTACTGAGTTCGAAATCCTCCATTCCGGTTTTGCTATTTTTCGGTTTGCCAACGTCGTTCCCGTCTTTTAACCAAAGTAGCAAACGGCTAAGACTTTCAACATTTCCCCTCTCGTGAAGCTGACAGTCGTGATATAACTGAAATAACTTTCTTGAAGAGGTGTTACACCAAGCCATCAGTTATAGCTGCAATAATCAAGGGCCAAGTATATAACCTTGTCCGACTCCATAAGTCATAGCCGCATATCAAGTTCCACATAGGGAATGGTTTCACAGACAGTTTAACGAGTTTAACCTGGACATGATACAGCCTGGGACGAACGATAAAACAATATAATCCTGTTTGGGCTTCAAGAAACAAAGATGGTTCGGTCACCGCCGTGTGAAGATGAGTGATTCGTGACATTCCTCCTCATTTACACATTTGGTTTATTTACAACCCCAGCGTCCATCCTGTCCTAAGTCCGCAGTTCCAGTCAGGTCACGCAACTTGCTACGGACATCGTAACTCTACCCATAACGACCTCTTGACCAGCCCGCCCGTCAGATGCTTCTGTTTCACACTAAAGTCGTCAGCAGGGGCTGATGTACGATGTCCAGTTCCCATCTTCCGCTTTGATGTACATCCCAGAGTGACTCTAGCCATTTACAGGTGCCCTCATCAAAGACACGTCACAACAGTTCTTGTCCAGGAGAAGACCTGGGTTGTTTACATGTGAACCACATCCGACCCCCCACCATCAAAACAAATCAGGGGCCTGCCATGGAAACTTTTTGCACATGTAAAAACACTCTGGAAACACAAAAACAGACGTTCGTCGTTCACACAGAATAGTCCCTTCTGTGATGTAACGGAAAATAACTGTTCGTTACACACTAACGTAAACTTAAATAATTCGTTCGCATTAACAGTTCATCAGGTTAACCAATAATTGGCATGGCCTTATAGCTTTTTGTATATATCAAGCCATTAACGGGGCCATTCCTCAAAGCGATCTTAGTGCTATTACTGTCTTAAATCAGTGTTAAGAAAAGGGTTACAACTGACTTTTATCTTACCAATGAGTTACATACTGTCGGCTTGATAGAATATACAGCATGATAGGGGTCTATAAGAGAAGATACAGTTATATGTACATTGTGTTACAATAGATCTCATTACAAGAAATATCTGATTATAAACAGCTGTACCTCATTCGAAACATTCACTACTGATGTTCGCCACTCACTCACTCACTCACTCACTCAGTGAAGGTCCGGATCAGAATTGATCTTCAGTAACCCATGCTTATCTAGAGATGCGACTAACGGGATCGGGTGGTCAGGATCGCTGACTTGATTGACAAATGTCATTGTATCCCATTTGCGTAGATCGGTGCTCATGCTGTTGATCACTGGATTGGCTGATCCAGATTCGATTATTTACAGACCGCCGCCATATAGCTGGGATGTTGCCGAATACGGCGTAAAACTAAACCCACTCACTCACTCATTTATATAACATTATCTGTCGTTATTAATGCTAGGCGGTACACGGAACAAGGTATTAGAAGCCATGATGGATCACTGGGTGGCTTCTTCCTTGTCCTGTAGACCAACGTGGATGGTTGTGGCACTAAACCGCCCTGACAACTTTAAGTCACATACAAGAAATACCAGAAATTAACATTTGTACAATATGGAATAAATCTAACCTGTCAACAAAAATTTGACGTTTACGAGAAGAGAAATCTAAGTGTTATCTAGCCCGTGACGTGGCAAGGACGTTGGGCATCGTTCGGGAGTGGACAATTTGTCATCAGACCGTGACTGACCGGTGCTAGGCTATCTCTGGACTTTCCGCCCACGTTCCTGACACAAATTGGAAGCATAAGGAACCAGGCAACGATTGAAATCTTCTAAGGAGTCTGCATGGATGGATTACATTTGAGACAATGGTCACTGTGTACGTCATAGTCTGTCTCACAGTCCCTGAACCACATTAATTTCCCTACTGCCAAGCCCTCTCTGCAGTGCTAAAGCCCTAAATAAAGCAAGTCTAAATTTCCTCAGGTTCTGAATCTCTGGTCTCCCTAGGGCTCCTTTTCAATATAAATGGGCTTGTTTGTTACTATCAAAATTATATATATTCAGAGACTAGGCCTTAGTCTATGTACGTCACTGCCGAAATGCCAACAGGCGAAGGCGACCTCCAAAGCACCTAACCACCTGTACGTCAGTATGATTCCAATCAGTCTTCTGTACAGCGCATCTTCTGAGTCTCACATAACATCCGTCTCACACCTTTAAAAGGGGCTGTGTTGTCTGCCTCTCAGACCCAAGAGAATAAATTAATAACGAAGAACTAAAGTCAAAAGTGATGTAGAAAAGCTAGATGACTTTAGTTGAACATTAAATCGAATTAAGCATGGAATGAATTCTTTATAATTTAAGTTTTATATTGTTGATATTTATGAATAACAAAAAGTCATCTTTTTACTAAATGTTGGTCAAAAGGCAATGCTTCAAGGTCCGATGTCAGTGTGAGTGTCTATGTTCTTGTTTGTGCCAGGTATGAAATGTAGTAAATTCTCTGTCTTGTGGACATTTCCATTTCCAGATTATTATACACAAGAATCTTTGTATGAACGTAAAACACAATGAGTTTAACACACATTTGAGTCAACTCGTACAAAGAAACCGACGCCAATTTCTTTTATCATCTTGATTAATATATGGTAGAATATAACTTACATTTACAGTTTTCACATTTTTGGTAGCATTTCTGGTGTCGTTTACCCAAATGTCAGCTATTTTCTACTGGAAGCCTGTGAACAAAAATACATACGAAAATGTGTGTTAACAGATAAACACAAAGACCTAAATGCAGGATTCTCATCCATCCTGAATGTGAGATCTCTTGAACGTCATAGTGATGGAAATTAGTTTTGTTTATTTTAGTTCAGTTTCGACCCCAAAGGTTTTACCACACACCCAACGACCTTTAGGGCATATCGACTACATCTTCAGGGTGTTGAGACTGAAACCCCACAGGGCTGTAGACACAACACCCGCAGGGCTGGCTACGCCATCCTTCACGAACGACGTCATCAGCCAGAGTTTATAGATCCCGTCCGTCATCTGGTTCTGGAGATACTTAGGGACCTGGCATCTGCGGACATTTTATGGACCTTGTCTGATCGGACATGTCCACTTGACCATGGAATTCCTACCTCCCTGGAATCTTCATCTTCACTGTGTCAGCCACTCCGGCCATGTGGTGGTCAGTGGGATTTATGACCGTCTGTTTATGCATCAAGTGTTTTTCAGGGTTTACACCAATAGGTCTGTGTTGACATTGAACTTTATTAGACTGGGATGCTCTTCGGGGGTCTCCGTATTGTTCGGCAGACTGAAACGACGTTTACCATTCACGCAATAAATGGCATCTTTCCGTGCTTCAGTGAGACGAACGGACAACCGGACACACAGTATTGACAGGTGATTGATTCGACGCAACAGAAAGACATAAAAGAAACTGTTTTTTTGGTTTCGGGGTATTTTTGTTCAAGGGTAAATAAAAATAAGATTAATATACTGACCAACATTAGAAACGCACCACACTAAAATGCACTGACGATGCTCAGATATTATGGGTACATTTCAGTCTGACGGGGATATTTCGTATTATATGGGTAGTGCGTTTCTAATGTTGTTCAGTATAGTAACAACTGCCGTCAACTGATTTGTTTCTTGATACAAAAAGTTAGTTGCATGGTTGTACAGAAAAAAGATAATATACCATATAGGTATGTGGTATTTTATGGTGCACAAATTATTGTGTAGAATTGTGTATTGTTGTAGAATGGGGGTTAATAAAGTCTTAGCACTTTTAGCCATCGATGCAAATGGACCCTGTTAAATTGAACAGTCGGGGAAATATTTGAACCATGCCTTGCTTACTTGTGCAAGATATCAATAAATGACAATTTTCTTGCCAGCAGTGCATAGCATAATTCGTTTCGTTTCGGATCACTACACAAAGTGCTTAAACACTGATTAATTCGGTTTAGAAAGCCACGGCCACTTTCACACAGTTCCACAAATGCAAATAATTTAGGAGCGTGAACATACGTACATTTAAGTTGAATAATTCCCGTGGGTCACTGACTCTCCCAGTAGAGTAGATGGCCAAAACAGGTGCCCGTTGTGTGTTATTGACTGACCCCTTGACCAGTGGTGATATCAGACCCATTTTGTTTGGCCTTGGCGAGTCGGGCCGATAAACACAGCCAGACACTCCAGGCAATTGAGTTTATCGGTCTCCCCGGGACAAATTAAATCAGATTCATCGCGGGTTGACCAATTGATGGAATGAAATAGTCCAATTAGCGCGTGATCTGATACAGTAATTCTTATGTGGAGGGTAAACTGATGTGTCAGAGATATCTCTACGTTTCATATAGCTGTCACAGAAGATGTGAGTGTACAGGAAACCTCTGTCTGATTGTCCAGTTTATCGGGGAAATCAGAATTGGCGGTGTGGGTTTGTTCCCCATTGGTTTGAAACTAGATCCAGGATCTGGTTTGTGTTGTTCAGTTTGATAGGAAAAGTTCTGTTAGATGTTAACAGCTACTGAAATTACCTCACTATCTGGACGATTTCAATGTGA
Organism: Haliotis rubra; assembly: GCF_003918875.1. NCBI lineage: Eukaryota > Metazoa > Mollusca > Gastropoda > Lepetellida > Haliotidae > Haliotis > Haliotis rubra. The sequence continues at coordinate 264,793 of NW_025766103.1, read as the reverse complement.
TCACTTATCAGATATGGCTTAACGGTAACCGCCCATCTACCCACCCGGCAAAGTTATAAAAAGACATGACACCTTCGACTCATGCCAATAATGGTTGTCACCCCCTTCATTTTTTTTAATTGGAGAGGGTGTGTGGGTGTGATGTGTGGGGGGTTGGGGTGGGGAGGGGGGTGACAACCTTTATTGCCATGAGTATATATTCTTGTCAGCAGAATACACTGTTACAAAACTAAGATATTTGTGTCCATCCTTCGGTGACATAATGATCTAAGTAACTAGTTTCAATAGACTGTCTCCCGCGTCAAAGTAGATCCTAAATTATATTGATCAAACTCTTTTGTCAAAGTCTCTCTAGCGTCTTGGCCCATTTGTAAATACATCATCATCATCATCATCATGATTTATTTCGTATAGATGGCCATGAGGCCAACAGTACTGCATGTGTAAAACAATTAGACAAAACATGTATATGCGCCACACTGAGAATATAGATCGTATTAGTTCAATGAATACGCTTATGTGTTCATAGAGACTTTTTGTTTTGATCGAAGTACAAACACGTTTTTAAGCAAGGTACAAAGTCTTAGGAGTCTATTCTTATCACGAGTCTCATCAGTGTAAGAAACATTGGAACATTAGGGTAATCCCGACAGTATCCAGGTAAATATTTAACACGATATTTATTGTACAGAGTACATACTAATGTAATGTGGAATTCATCTTCTAGTTTACTCACACAGGAGGTACAAAACACAGTTTACCAGTTTTGGGAGTATCTGTACGAATTAACATTAATATTATGTACATTGCAACGCAGTTTTGTAAATGCATGTCCCAAGCCTTGTCTGTTTGTAAAGTCATTCCAGAGTGTTGGCTTGTTTGTAAAGCCAGTCGCGCGTTCCCATCCATTTTCCAGATACATCGCCACCTTTTAGTCAGACTATTTTTCTACTTGGATTGCGTCCGACCCGTGGGTTGAGATTCTGATTAGAATGACTTACCACGCATAAAGAATGTAATCACACTAATCAATTGTGACGGTCGCACAATTTCCTATATCCAATGAACTTACACAACAACACAACCACGTGGTCGCCCCCTACAGTGCCATCAGTGACGGACGTGAATCCCGCGCTGTCACGCGAGAGGAGAAGGTCATACGTTTGTAAATAACATCACGGAAAATTAATCAACCTAATGCACAGATTATTATTCAATTAACCCGGACCATATCTGAAACTATATTTCTACATGGCAGTATAGTTGCGGTGAGTAGGTGGACTGGTGACCGTCTTCTACAAGATGGACGTACCTCTGGTTTTCAAGTACCCGAGTCACAAAGCGTCCGTAGCACTACGTACGATATCCTTACGATCACCTTTATAGTTGAAGCTCGTAAGTCAACGAACGCTTTGGGGATCCGGACGCTGATCTGCAAACCTTGTCCACACTGAAATCACTGGCAAGAAACTTTATTCTCTTCCCACCCGTGAAGGTCCGGGTTAGAATGTTCCTTCAGTAACCCATGCTTGTCGTACGAGGCGACTAACGGGATCGGGTGGTCAGGCTCGCTGACTTGGTTGACATATGTCATCGGTTCCCAATTGCGCAGATCGATGCTCATGATGTTGCTCACTGTATTGTCTGGTCCAGACTCGATTATTTACAGACCGCCGCCGTATAGCTGGAATATTGCTGACTGTGGCGTAAAACTTAACTCACTCACTTATTCTCTCCCCTCATCAGTCAATGGGTACCCGGGGATGGGGGTGGGGGGGGGGTGAGATGGTAAAGTTACCGTAAACATTACGCCTAACGCGGCAGCTGGTTTCACACTTTCCTGGGAGGCGAGAATGATATCTGAGTGCACTCTCAAAACAACAACAAAAGCGGAAACAACTTCACAGCACTGTGATCATTTACTTGGTGAATGAAATGACTCATTATGAATCAACTTATTGATATGTACACGCTTGAGCTTCGCTATCTATTCCCGGAAACAACGTCTCTCAGTTCATCTCTGAAGGTCATTACAGGACCAATGCAATCGCTGTGTCATAACGACCAGCTGACATTTAACGCAGTTGTAATGAAGACATGCTGATGCATACTGATGCATACTAGGACATACGAATCTCTTTGTCTTAAATGACACCAATTAGAAAAAGAAATCAAATGAAATCCTCCGTTTATCATGACCCCAATTAAATGTTCGTATCAGGCCTCCCACGTACTGCAATGGTGCTGCGTTCAGTTATGAAACAGGTCACGTCACAAGGTCAAACTGTTCAGGAAATATTTCACACTTATATCACTTGAGGAAATATTTCTTTTGCAAGTATGAACAGGGTAATTGTGAATGAAATCATTTTTACATTCATGAATTGCACCGAAAGCAAACACTATGTCTGACAGTGATGTCATGGTCATGTCATAAGGGCTTCGAGGAAATACGCCTTCGTATGACCCGATACTCAGCGCGTAAAGTTGCGATACATGTACGATAACGTGGTAATACCAAGAACTATCTCCTAGACAATGCTTAAACATGAAGGTCATCTTTAATAAAACTATTGTAACGTATCGCTACTGCACTTTACAACAGCAAATCATATCTATAGACCTTCATGCATCTATACACCTTAATGCATGCTGTATTTTATATATGCATGGTATATGCATATCTCATAAATCTATTGAATAGAGGGACGATGGCGTAGCCTAGTGGTTAAAGCATTCGCTCGTCACGCTGAGGACCCGGGTTCGATTCCCCACATGGGTACAATGTGTGAGCCCATTTCTGGTGTCCCCTGCCGTGATATTGCTGGAATATTGCTAAAAGCGGCGTACAATTAAACTCACTCACTATTGAATAGAACCACGGTACGGTGAAAGAACCCGCGGAAAATCTAGATTTGCTTTATTTCGATCTACAGCACTAAGTTGAGGACGTGACAGAAGAGAAAATAATATTGTTCAGATACTGTAAGGCTAGTTAGTTACAGATGAGTCGAAAGTGAGGTTATTATCATTATCTCAGCCACCGTTAATAGTAGCATCATATTCCATTGAGAGAGTGCTACTTAATACTTGAAAATTACTAAACTAACGAACAAAAGAAATTACAGTACTTTGGGATTATTTTAAAAAGTACGTGTTTGAAAATTAAAGTACCATGTTTGTGCTTTCTTGTTTTCGTCAGTATATAATGAGACAGCACTTCCAGGTGATTACTTCCTGCAAATAAAATCATAACAGATGTCTTGCCTGGAAGCTTACAATTGCGCAGTTAGTAAATCTCTGAATATGTTCAATATAGTTATGACATTGTGCTAAAAATTCCATAAACTTAGCAGGGGCGAAGATTAGCAAGTTGTCGCAATTCCAACCCATCACGGTCAAACGCAACGTCACTGACCGATCTGTGCCGTTGAAGGCCTTTGTACCTGTTCTTACGTTCGGCGACACCCGTCGTTTAAGATGACTTGGGTAAATCAATTTCTTTGTCTGTTCGGATCAGCTGATAATGACTATGATCAATATTCACGATCTCGTCTTGCGGACCGTATCACGCCACGTTCTGATCGTGCTGTACTTCATGAACATTGCTGCCATATTTGTTCTCGACATAATCCCGGTTTAATGCAGGCATTGTGCTGGGTGACCAAGTATGTGCTCCCAACATGACTCTTTTGTAAACCCTGTCAGGAGCTCAAAGAGGATTCATCAACGTTGTGTAATCTGATTGTGATCTACATCTTGGAATTCACATTATTGATGCCTGTTGTTGTTTTTTATATGAAACATGTTTTGAAATTACGTTATTAATACAATATAATAACTTCTGTTGTCTTCTCTTGATCGGGAAGGGCCTTCCATTTTTATTAGATTGAGTTTCACGTGCGCTTCGGAAAGGATATTGTTGTATTATTTCTCAAAACGGCGGAAAATTTACACACACTTCATTGATAAGGACGCATCGAAGGCGAAACGAGACGCATTTCTGTAAATTTGACTCGTTTCGCGTTTAGAAATCTAATATACTGATCACGACCAATTACAAATAACCAACAATGGGTCCATCTAATAAATGAAACTCAAATATAAATACTAATTAATCAATTTTCAGTCTCAAACATGACTGGTCTTAACATAATGAAGCGTGCACGCAGCAGACAGGAGGCAGACAATCCGCCCAAATAATGGACTGCGCGTGAGATGGGTGAGGCGGTTGCACGTGTGCTCGTGACAGGTCACCATGGTAGCAGATTAAGGAAGTTTTACATATATATACAGAGGTTTGTGCTACATCTTCCTGGTACTGTGCAGGGGCTATGGCGGAAGGATGGCTTCACTGTCTGAAGTCAGGTCAAGAGCTCATCTGCATCAGTTCTCTCATGTGCATTGTTACTTGCGCTGATTCAGAGGGTGGAGTTTTGAGGCTGGTTGCGAAACTCCATTACCATATTTGTAGCGTCCTTTGACGACAGTTTCTGATTTTCATGGAAATCAGAAGTCAAGTGCGTGGTTATTGTTTCACCAAATATTAAACGTCCTGATATGAACACTTTGGGGTCTTAAGTAGAAATAGTATAAATAGCTGCAGTAAAAGTAGCATCATCAGCAGTAGTCCTAGTAGTAGCAGTAGCAGTGACAGTAGTAGTATTAATGGAAGCAGTAATAGTAGTTGTGGTAGCAATAAGTTGCAGAAGGAGTAGCAGCAACAGATACAGTAGTAGTAGTAGTAGTAGTAGTAGTAGTAGTAGCAGTAGTAGTAGTAGTAGTAGTAGTAGTAGTAGTAGTAGTAGTAGTAGTAGTAGTAGTAGTAGTAGTAGTAGTAGTGGTGGTGGTAGTAGTAGTAGTGAGTGAGTTTAGTTTTACGCCGCCTTTAGCAATATTGCAGCAATATCACGACGGGGGACACAAGAAATGGGCTTCACACATTGTACCCACGTGGGGAATCGAACCCGGTTTCTCGGCGTGACGAGCGAACGCTTAACCACTAGGCCACCCCACCGCCTCAGTAGTAGTAGCAGTAGCAATAGCAGTAGCAGTAGCAGCAGCAGTAACTAAAGTTTCAAAAGCAGCAGTTGTACCAGCAGTGCGAGCAGTCGTAATAGTATTAGTAGCAATAGTAGCAGCAGTAGCAGCAGACGCAATAGCAATAGTAGCAGCAATAGTAGCAGCAGTATCAGAGTTGATACGTACCCTGTACAATGTTTGGCTAAATCCTATCTCCCAAACATATATTTGTTATTGGTTTCTTTGAACAATACAATTGAGAGATATATCATGTATTATTAAAAACATAATGATAAACACAACGGTGACGTAGCCATTGATTTCGATGACGGAGGTGATGACTATTATTGCCAACCATTATTATACTTTAGTCACCAGTCTCAGCGGAACTGAAGTTCTAAGGTCGGCCATCAAACCTCGTACATAACCCGAAGGGATGCCAACGAGCCAACAATGTGCCTACTCTCTCGCTCGTGTTAATTACCATCGTGGCTCCTCCACAGGTGCTACAGCAGAAGGCGGAGAAGTACCCCCACCCCCAACCCCCTCCCCACTTCCAAAGTAGCCGTTGTCCGAGGGACACTGACCGTCTCCCTATCTGATATCAGGACACATGGTCCTAGGCAGATGGTCAAGCCACCAGGACGGTCCCTGGTGGAAGGTTTAGACCCTTTGATGCCCCCGCCAGATAGCCTAAATGTGGTGGCAAGTCGTGCAGGCTAATCAACAATGTAATGGCTATCTTTATAAGCGTTCCATCAGTTGGAAATACATTCCAGAAGTCTCCTTCAGTCCATTTGCATTTCAGTAAAACCTTCATCGTTAATGCAGGATCGGTTGTCTTTAACTGAATTATACCCGGGTGAGTGACCCGTTGATTAATCTTTAGAGTGGAATGTTTCATGACCTCGATAATCAGATTGTATTTTCATAAGAATGGAAGAGAGGTGAAGCAGAGGGCCATTAGCCGAAGTATGTGAACTTCTTGTAACAAACACTTCAGTGCGCATATGAGCTGCAATAGTAAATTATGTTAATTGTGATCACTTTAATGTGTTATGATCATGTATTGTACACCTAATTCATTAAATGAAGTACTCCTCACGAACCGGGATACATTCAGAACTTTGGGGAATGACGTTCATAACATATACTTAATGACGCATAAAACAGCGGATCAAATTCAGCACTGTGTTTGCCATTCAATCATACCAAATCTTTCTGCCGTCTGAAACAGCGGGATAAACCCAGCACTATTGATACAAAACACCAAACAATAAATGATACATGATAACATTTGGCCTAGAACCACACGGGTGTGACGTTCAGTCACACCAAATCAGGCGCTTCACCTACTGTGTTTTGAAATTTGAATATAATCTACCTGCAGATGAGATGCCAATTGTTTTGACAGACATAAATCATTTTACTCAAGCTGCAACATACTTATAATCTTTATCAAGTCTAAATATTGGCTGCCAAAATATGTGTTCACGTCCAGAGTGTTGTTTACAGTTTGCACGAACGCAGAAGAATCCCGATCTGTAGTTTTGTTCAACATTAACCTGACAATTGCTACTGGAACGACCACTGTCGACTTAAAACGCCCTAGAAGTTTGCCTCAGTTCCGCCGTTTCTTTTAGCTTAAAATGAGCCTGCCATGAAAAAATACGGATTCTTGTGAGACAGTGGTTTGCACATACTGCATTTTGCTTAACTGTATGTATTCTTAGAATATTGTCCCGTTTTTGATAGACTGTCATGACCATGGATTTGTGCTGTCAACCAAAAGCGCATCCTAATACTCCGAAATCGAGTGAGTGAGTGAATGAGTTTAGTTTTACGCCGCCAGCTCTATGGCGGCGGTCTTTAAATAATCGAATCTGGACCAGACAATCCAGTGATCAACGGCATGAGCATCGATCTACGCAATTGGGATACGATGATATTGGTCATTGTAGGTCATTGTAGGTTTCTATTGGTTTTCGGGGCGGTGGGGTAGTCTAGTGGTTAAAGCGTTGGCTCGTCACGCCGAAGACCCGGGTTCGAATCCCCACATGGGTACAATGTGTAAAGCCCATTTCTGGTGTCCCCCGCCGTGATGTTGCTGGAATATTGCTAAAATCGGCGTAAAACCAAACTCAGTCAGTCAGTCTATTGGTTTTCTCATACCATATATGAGGTGCGCCTAGTAGCTGCAAGAGTTGTATACTCCCCAGGGAGTTGAGATTGATAGTACGATGTGCCGTTGAGATGGACATCCAGTGATCGAAGGAACAAGTACAAGCGCCTTGAGCATGCACTAGTTGCATGGATATGTGCGCTATATAAATAGCCTATAATAAATAAATATATTCCGTCAGCAATACCAGAACAGCTGGTGCAATCCACCATTTTCCTTCAGCAGCAATAAAACAATTTCGTTACGTGAGGTTGATGACAGTCCTTATCGTTTTGTCGCAAGTTCCGTGGATTTGATACATAACAAAGTCCTAATTAGATTCTAAGTAGCCATCAAAGAACTGGCCGTGTGTGTATTTCATTTATGGTTATCCCCAGAGAAGCTGCCCAGATAGCCGAGACGGGAGCAATGTCGACCTGACGTAATGAAACCCCCCTTACACGACGTCGCATCATAAAGATCTACTCCTCGCATCAAAGGTGAATCTTGACGTAACGCGTCAGTCTCATCCCATCTTCCCCATCAACCACGGCACTGAAGCTGTTGCCGGTGCTTTCATCACCTGATAGATCTAGGTGGAGAGTCCCTGGGTGAGTTGTTACCATTTACTTTGACCCCAGCCACACCCCACTCCGACTCCCACCCCAAACTGCCCCTCGACACGCGAGTTGCCGGGGGTCCTAACGGGGGATTACGTTGCGAGGATTAAGCTGTATTGGTCCGATGATACCCGAGAAGTATTGATTGACTGATTGACGTACATAGACACAGGCTCTCGGACATAGCAGAAGGGTTAAGCTGGGGCACTTCTTTACTTAACTGGGGCGGTGGGGTAGCCTAGTGGTTAAAGCGTTCGCTCGTCACCTCGTTTCCCCACATGTGTACATTTTGTGAAGCCCATTTCTGGTGTCCCCCGCAGTGATATTGCTGGAATATTCCTAAATGCGGCGTAAAACTAAAACTCACTCACTCATTCTTTGCTTACCTACATACGCAACGTCGGATAACGTCGCTGGTGAATGAAGGGCAGGTAACTCCAGCCATATTTGCGTGTGTATTGCTTTGAGTGAATGTATGTTTTGTTATCATCATCGCCGTCGTCGTTCAAGCAGCTGTAGCAGCCACGGATGTTGACGGTATCACCATCTGCACCACCATCATCATCAACATCATCATCGTCGTCGACGTCGTCAACGCAGCTGTAGCAGCATCGGTTCTTGTTAGTATTGCATATACACCAGCTAAATTTACATCGAAGTTCCATATATTTGTTTGCAAGAGCTGGTCACATCTTTATTTTGTGAATGCATAACAAGGAGTACCAGCAGTGCGTCACGTAGTCTAGAAACAATAGACTGTAAAACACACAAGAAACTGAAGACATGCGAAAGATGTGGACGGATGAAGAAATGATGAAAACTCAGATCGCACTACGAATCCTGGCTATATCCTGAATGTATCTATCCTGCCATGGATATGATTTGATAACCATTGATTATTTTCTCATCAATATGTTTTTGTCCTTCGTGTTTCTTTATTTTCGGGGCGTGGCGGCTATCATGTAGCTGATTAATGATAATTAAGGGGTCCTATTTTCATTAATAACTCAATTAGTTTCAGAATGGAATTAATAGAAGGCACGCTTCTTTCATAAGCAGATGTCATATGACGTGGTCATGATGTTTTTGTTTGGAGTCTCTATAGGGTAGGTATCATTGCGATCAAGGTGACATATCCGGTCATGACATCACGTTTCCGACCATGACAACACTTTTCCGACCATGACAATACGTCCCCGACCATGACATCACGTTTCCGACCGTGACAATACGTTTCCGACCATGACAATACGTTCCCGACCATGACATCACGTTTCCGACCATGACAATACGTTCCCCACCATGACATCACGTTTCAGACCATGACATCACGTTTCAGACCATGACAATACGTTTCCATTCATGACATCACGTTTCCGACCACATCACGTTTCCGACCATGACAACACTTTTTCGACCATGACAACACGTTTTCTACCATGACAAAACCTACCCGTCTATGCCTACCCGATCATGACAACACACTTTCGACTATTAAAATATACCCAACAATAACAACACACACGTCTATAACAAAACACATACACTTATTACAACATAACCGACCATGACAACACTTACCAATCCATGACATCACATACCCGGCAGTACCAACACCTACCCGTCTTCAACAACACATAGACAATTATTCCAGAACCTACCTAACCATGACAGAACACACCCGACCTTCAAAAAACACACCCGACCTTCATATAATACAAACGCAACAAGTATACCACCTTGCCGTCAACGCTAACACACGCCACACCCTGACATTCAGCCACCCCGAACACCCCACCCTGACATCGTATACCTCTCACCCCCGCCCTGGGGCTTACACAGTCTCACGGTGATGAATATAAACTATCAAATGCCGTTACAGAGGACGATTACGTAGCATCTGTCCAGGCATTAAGAAGTAATATAGAGTCGTGTTACCTACGGGAGATTTCAGCCAAATCCATCTGATGGATCTCTCGTTTATGGATTCAGTCCAGCTCGCTATTAAAGTGTCAAACATCGTGGTGTAATCCACCGATTTCATCACTGACCGCAGTATAACACCAGCTTGACGCTGACCGTTCCGATATAGGATAATGAAATTCTAAGTCGACACTGTTAAACGGATCATGGCTATAAACTCCATATTTTACGCTGTGGTGTTATTTGACCTGAAGTAATGGCGAGGTCAGGGTCTGGGACGCGGCTACTTTCACTGTCGCAGGTACCAAAGGTATTAAGGGCCTATGAGGATGACAGCTGGTCCCAACTTGCAACAATGCATGCACCTGTCCATGGCAACAGTTGGAAAATCTTTGATTTCTTAAATTGATTATGTTCGGTTGACAATTTTTTTATGGCTTAAACCATCTTTGGAAGCGATTAAATATGGGTTTACAACCATTAAACATGCCAGTGAAAGCGAAGTAAAATCACACGCCTTTTATGTGGCATTAGTACAATTAAGAACAAATAATGGCTATATAATTGATTGATGTACAGTTTTGAAAATATATATTCAAATATGAAAGAGTAGTATTCTAGAACCCCGCCCCCAACTCCACCTCACCCCGGTACCTAAATGCTTCAGTTTAGTATATTCTTCTGGAAAGACATTTAGACATTTTGGGGACTAACATATAGGTCATTTGGGGTAGCTTTGGGGTATTGGGAGCCTTGGGTGGCCTTGTGGTTTAAGGGTTCACTTGTAATACTTCGATTCCTGAAATTGATGCACTTTGTGAAATGTATCGTTGCTGTTCACTTGCGTGATATTGATGGGTATTGGATAATATATACGTACTGAAAACTGATGGCGATGTCAATAACAAAAACGGACCAAAACATCCTCCTTGTATAACGTCACTCACGACACCTGGATTAGGGAGCATGGCCCAGGAATCTGGCCAGCTGGCGAAGAAGCTCTCCTGTCTGAGAGATTACATGGTTTTCTATTGAACTGAAGGACATCACTTGACCAGCTGAAGGAGGCGACAGATGACGCGATCAGGTGACACCGGTGTTGACAGAAGATGCTCCACTGATGAAATCCTGGATTGAAATATTGAAATGACCCGAGAAATTCATTACGTCACAGTTGAGCCTGTGTCTTCAATGGGGCGAGAAGGAGGTCATGATTGCACTAATGAGGTCTCCCTTCAAAGTGTAATCAATTACGCTCAAGGACCTGTCTCGTCTCTCTGTGCGACGCAGCACAATGACTGGGTTCTGTCTTTACATGCAACACAGAACAATGACTTGTTCTTGAATTGATCGAAGGTATTGCCGGAGATTGGTGTCACAATCCGGAATTTTATTCAGTGCGTTAGAATGAGTCACTGTTGTCCACGCTACATGTAATCAATTTTGGAAAAAGATTTGTGATATGTGACATGTAATTGGTTTCATTGTAGTCAATTTAAGAAAAGGTCATTTTCAACTGATGACGTACGCCATAAAGAACAGGTGTCAGTGGATCTTGACCTACAAAGCCATGCTTAGTTCACGATACGTGGCGGTGGGGTAGCCTAGTGGTCAAAGCGTTCACTCGTCACGCCGAAGACCCGTTTTCGATTCCCCACATGGGTACAATGTGTGAAGCTCATTTCTGGTGTTTCCAGCTTATATTGCTTGAATATTGCTAAAAGCGGCGCAAAACTGGAACTCACTCACTAGTTCGGTTCAATAGAAAACGTGAGTAGAACGTCTCGGTGATCAGTGATTCGAACTCGGCCACATACAAACCAAAAGTCTGGTACTTGTTGTTACCCTGTCTGGAGCGTGGCTTTAAGGGGATGGAACAAGGACTGGTTTGTTCGGACCCGTGAAGGTCCGGGTTAGAATATTAGCCTTCAGTAACCCATGCTTGTCGTAAGAGGCGACTATAACGGGGTCGGGTGGTCAGGCTCGCTGATTTGGTTGACACATGTCATCGGTTCTCAATTGCGCAGATCGATGCTCATGCTGTTGATCACTGGATTGTCTGGTCCAGACTGGATTATTTACAGACAGCCGCCATATAGCTGGAATATTGCTGAGTGCAACTAAACTCAATCACACTCACTCACCGGTCTGTTCGGAGTGAATATACTGTCAGAGTCGGGTAGTTAAGTTGAACTGTGGCATGGTATCTGTGTGGTCTTGTGTAACTATAACACCGGCATAAGTCCGGATAAGAAGAAACAGCCACGTCTGAGCTATAACAACATTCACTCAGTCACTCACACAGCAGCAGATGGGAAGACACCTTTCTAAGTGTATGATAACGTGGTACCTTGAAGCCATTCAAGAGTATCAGTACAATTTATTCCTAGTCTAGATCCCGTTGTGGCGCACTGGTTACCTTATCACACCGTTATGTCAAACGCAGACAAATATCGAGGGAAAGATTGCAGAGAAAGATCACAGAGAATGATCAAGAGAAAACGTCAGCCGGACCTCTCTCTGCACTCAACACCCTGTGGCTTCGAGCTGTCTGGGAGTAACGGGTACCACACCACAAGGGGGATACTTCAATTCCTACATACTTTTAGTGCCTAACGGTAGGGAATCGCCCTCTGTATCCAAGACAATACCTAGCTTCTCCGCGACCACTTGATTAACCCTAAACCATCTACAAAACAAGGAGTTTAGGCTTCTGTTGTGTATCATGGCCCCAGACGGAATTCAATATCTCCGATACAGGACACGGATAGATTCAAAATGTCCCATAAAACAACCCGTATCTTTGAGATGACGAGCGCGTCCACGTTGTGGTTCCGAAACACTCGCCCTTACGACTCTTTGAAGATGGCTCTGTCACATATAGATTATAAACTACCAGTATCTGTGAAATCGGCACCCGAACTGTTTCAGCCATTTCAGGCACGCTATGTTCTTTACGACATACCTTACATTCTGGAGCATAGCACTCGCTTCACCTGGCCAGCCGGCACGTGGGTCGTGTCATAGTGTAGGGTTTAATTACGTAATCATCCAGGTGAAAATAACAGTACTCGGTGTGTTGCTTGGATGTTTTACACGAACAGGTGAGAAACAAACATCAAAGAAAATGTCCCTATCAGGTAGAGTGAGGAATTAGGTTCACTGCGGTGCTAACTGCGTCCCTGTGTTTTCTTTGCAGTGAAGTCTTCCTAACAATATAACATTGTGTTTCACAAATTGTGACAAAAATCCGTTGTAAGTCATGCACCATCATGTTGCGAATCTTGATTCTGAGAAAGAAAATAGTTAGGAAGTGAAGTGGGTTAAAATGTCTCAAGAAAATTGTACATATATTCCGGCGTGTGTTTGTGCGGGTGTGCGTTTTGTCTTTAATGATGAGCGTCAGGCAGGGTAACAACATGTAGCATCTTTTAACGTCTTATGGTGTGGCCCAGCCAGCGGACCAACCACCGACTTTGCACTGTCAAAGAACTTGTTTCCACAAGAATACGAAGGCGGTAAAGCAGAATGCGTCAGCTATATTTACCTTTTATGTTCGAACCGCTGGCGAAGGGTTCGGATTCTGATCAGGATCCTTGGTCCGTCATTGAGACCGTCAGAACCTGCATCGCTGTCGCCTTGCCCTCACCATCACGTTGACATGATGTCTGACTGACTGACTGAGTATGGTTTTACGCCGCTTTTAGCAATATTCCAGCAATATCTCGGGGGGACACCAGAAATGGGCGTCATACATTGTACCCATGTGGAGAATCGAACCCGAGCCTTCGGCGTCACAAGCGAACGCTTTAACCACTAGGCTACCCCACCGCCCCTTACTAGATGTAAACTAAATACTGTTCGCGTAACGACAAGCCGAATTCTCACTAAATGATTTCTCCAGTATCAGCCTATTCAATTAGATGTGTCAGTATTATCTATTACTTAACTGGGCGGTGGGGTAGCCTAGTGGTTAAAGCGTTGGCTCGTCACGCCGAAGGCCCGGGTTCGATTCCCCACATGGGCACAATGTGTTAAGCCCATTTCTGGTGTCCCCCGCCGTGATATTGCTGGAATATTGCTAAAAGCGGCGTAAAACTAAACTCAGTCAGTCAGTCAGTATTACTTAACTACAAGGTTACACATTTCCTTGTTTTCGATTCATGGTCTTTAATGCCAGATTATGACATGTTTCTGAGCCGAGGCCATTAAACCTAATATGTGTACACAGTGAGATACCTATCAAGCGACATGCATATACAAAGTGTCCAAAATAATAAACATTCCAGTCCATTTTCGACAAATGAGCCTGATATAAACTTCGCGGAATAATTATAAACACAAAGACCAGACCCCGAGCTGTCTTAGGTCTGAACCCCCCACTTCAGATAACATCGAGCAAAACTATCAGATGTACGTTGTTCTGAAATCTTAAACCAAGTCAATGACCTTATATATACGTTAAACCAGTTTCTAAAACCCGTGTTATTTATCTATCGATGACCTTTAGACACTGCATTACTTTTCAAGGTCAAAGATGAGAGATTATACACAGACCACCAAGCAATAGAAACACCGAGTAAGGGCGTGATATATTTATAAGAGGAAGGGTGATTAAACGCGTGGCATCATGTATACATCCCCGAGCTTAGACAGATTACATACACACAATCAAAATTGAGTTACAATTAGCTTTATCCATTTATTTGATAAATATGCTGGCGAGATTGTCGGGAGAGTTTAGTTTTGGTTGACATAGGAACATTGTGTCTCCGAGTTGGGGTTGTCGGGATGTGGGTTACAGAAGATAGCTTATTTTCAAGAACAAAGTGACAATTTTGTTTATTTTTATATCAGGTTGTTAAGTCACGGTTATCTGTAAACACCGACGTTGTAGCATCATCTGTACATGGGTTTCCCCGGCATGCGCTTACCATCATACTGGGTTACAGAACTGCATGTGTTACAAGGCCGTCTGTGTGTTACAGAACTGCACGTGTGTTACAGAAATACATGTACATTTGTGCTACAGAACTGAGTGTGTTACAAGCTGCATATGTGCTACAGAAATACATATGAGTTACAGAAACGCATGTGTTACAGAACTGCGTGTCTGGTACAGGACAACGTGTGTTTTAGAAATGCATGTGTGTTACTGAACCGCATGTTTGTTACAGAACTACATATGCGTGACAGCTTCATGTGTGTTACAGAACTGCATGTGTATTACAGAATCCCATCTGGGTTACAGAACCGCATGTTTGTTACAGAGCTGCAGACATATTGCAGAACTGCACGTGTGTTACCGAACTGCGTGTGTTACAGAACCATATTATGTGTGCATACAGAACTTGATGCATATTACAGAACTGCGCGTGTGTTGTAGAACTGAATGTTGTGCAGAACTGCACGTGCTACAGAACCTCACGCCTGTTACAGAACGTCACGTTTGTTACAAACTGCACGTGTGTGGCAAACAGCATGTTTGTTACAGAACTACATATATTTTACCGAGCCTCACGAAACCCAACACTTCCCACAAGCGATCAGCATACATTTCATTCCACCAGTACATGCCGTATACCTTTACCAACTTACCTATTATGTAACAAACAGGTGTTGATAATTTAAACACAGCAATTTTCAAAGTAAGTTCAGCTCTCCGTGAGTTCCAACCCTATCATTACAGAAGTTTGTGGCAACACTCCCCACCCCAGAGGCCCAGCAGGCAAGAATGTCCAAATTGTTATCTTAATCCGTCACTTCTTTACACCTGTACTCCACATCGGGGTGGGCAGTAAAGTGACCAACAAAGTGCTGGGGTGCTTAGAGTAATATACAGCCCCTATACCCGCCCAGGAACGCCCTTGGTCAAGTGTTATGGATACTCAACGGTCAGCGGCTATTTGGTCATGCGTATCTCACGCACAGAGAAAGAGTAGTCTTAATCTTACCGTCCCAAGTATATACATAAACAAAAATGTGGTGTGCGTATACGTGTTCGTGTATGTCCTTCTGTCTGTCTGCCCTTCTGTCTGTCTGTCCTTCTGTCTGCCCTTCTGTCTGTCTGTCTTTATGTAAGTCTGTCTGTCTGTCTTTTGCCTGTCTATGCTGTCTGCCCTTCTGTCTGTCCTTCTGTCTGTCCTTCTGTCTGTCTGTCTGTAGGCATGTCTGTCCTTATGTATGTCTGTCTGTCTGTCATTCTGTCCTGTTTGTCTGTCTGTCCTTCTGTCTGTCTGTCCTGTCTGCCCTTCTGTCTGTCTGTCCTTATGTAAATTATGTCTGTCTGTCTTTATGTCTGTCTGTCTGTCTGTCTGTCTTTTGCCTGTCTATTCTTCTGTCTGCCCTTCTGTCTGTCCTTCTGTGTGCCCTTCTGTCTTTATGCATGTCTGTCTGTCTTTATGTATGTCTGTCTGTCCTTCTGTCGGTCTATTTTTCTGTCTGTCTGTCCTTCTGTCTGCCCTTCTGTCTGGCGTTAAACGCAAATGACTCACTCACTCACTCGGGTAAGACGCCGTCTACCATGCATACTCTGGGGATGTTCTATTGGCGTAATACCATCGGCTCACAATCTAAGCTGACGGACAAAAGAAACGATACACCGATGTTTGATGGTGGCTATATATGAAACGAAGATGAAATCTTATTCGATGACTGTTCGGCTATCATAATCGAGTTTGGACCTTAAGTTGGTAGTGTTTCGCTGAGTATGGTCTGTCTAATAACGTTTTTATGATGTTTTTGTTTGTTTTGTTTTTCTAATCCACGATTCTTTTCTTTTTGTAATAATGTTTGTAATCCAGTTTTCAAGTGTACACTTTCTTTTGCCCGGCTACCAAGTACAATGTACAGTAATTTGTAAGTGACAGTACAGTTCAAATCAAGCACCGATTTCTCGTTTTACAACCACCCTGCTATGAAGACGTTACACACATCCATGCAATCCAAGCAGCATAAACTGATGCTGGTTGTCGTAAACTAATGTCCCCCATCCGCGACCAATCTTCTTTCGCTGCAACAACACCTCCTGCTGCTTATACTATCAAAATGCCTGTACATGGTGTTTATCCATTGACATCGAGGTGCATATGCTGCCTATATAACTTTATAGCTGCTATCCTATTTCGTTTTATGGTGTGAACATCTTTTAACAACTACCGACTTGAGCGTTTTACGCGAACATTGGGTAATTATGCAACTTCCTGTCACTCTGGCTGTTGTGTGTTGTTAAAGAAAGCTTTCATCCACAATGTTTTACAAGCGAATAAGCTGATTGTCAGACCCAGGAGCAAAATGGTGGGTTTTATGACTTATTAACACTTATAAAATTAAGATCTGTTTGATGTGGAACGAAAGCCTGATAAGACAGATGGCGGAGAAGGTGGTGTCAATGGCGGGCCCGAGAATAATTATCAGCATCATACGCCTGCTTATTGGTTCGAAGGAAGGCGCGAACATCCGTGATCTGCATCACTTTGATGAAGAGTCCTACCACATGAAGCTGACAACCTGATGTATCGTTCAGTGAGACGAAAAACACAACTCACTTTTTATATATAAGTGATTTATATAAATGTTGCAATTATCTATTTCGTTTCACAAAATAACATCGTTAATGGGTTTAGATATAAAGTCAGGGAAACATTCTGCCAAATCAAATATCGAGTGAAAATACAAGCGATAAAGGCTGACTGATTGACATCAACGACGGTGGTGGTGGTGGTGATGATGATGATGGTGGTGATGATGATGATGATGATGATGATGATGATGATGATGATGATGATGTACCATTTCATTGACGTATTGACCAGTGATTCCTTTCACGAAGCAACCTTTACTAAGGTTAACCTTAACTCCCATTCTTAACATTGCACTAAGGTTACCTTAGTGACTTACGATCACCTTAATGCTTTGTGAAAGAAGGCCCAGAGAATTAAGTTGTACTATGAATATACAGGAAAGAGCATTCGACAAATATCTAATAAGATCCGAAATATGTCTGTAAAAGTACATTCTTGGTTTAGTTTCTCGTGGCACTTCTTGAAACAATGAAAGATAAGTCCACGAGTGTTCTATTCAAGTGCCACGTAAACGTCTACAATGGTGTGTCGGCGAGGATCCGTAAATTTGTCGGCAGTTCTATCTTCAGACCGTTTTTTAAGCCCCAACCCCGGGGCAGTCATAATACCCACATATCTATAAGCACGATAATGTTACAGTTAAACTTGTATTTTCAACAACAACAACATGCTAACGAGTGAACTTGACAATAGCATCACTGTGCCATCTTCCCGTGTTAGCACTCCGCCAGACTCCATGGCGCGGTTACAACAACATGGTCGACGGGGGACGTCACGGGAACGTCGAGAGGGGAGATTCGCCATAGGGGTGTGTGAAAAAACCCTGGGGCTTGTGGAACCCTAGGGCGGTGCCCGGGAGGGGGGATTAGTATTACAATTCTATTACCATCAAACATCGTGTAGAACCCCGTCGGGAACGGGAAGGTTGACGAGCACAACATCGTTTAATCATAAAACAAGTACAGGATTACACAATGAAACGTTTAAGGGCGTAATTTCGTGTTATGGTTAAAGTGAAAACTCGTTCAGCAGATCGTTCTTTGATTATTGTTGTAGGATAGAAGAAATATCGAATGTCCTCTGACCTATAGTATCTGACAGATATAGACCGTTTGGAGGTTATCTTGCTTGTCAATTCGTCTCGGTCGGTCTAGCTATACATATATATACTGCAGGTAGAAAGAAAGTATACACCCCTGTGTTGATAATTGCAAAAACGAAATATTCAGAAATAGTTGTTCGATTATATATATTTGATATATTTGTCCAAATGTTTTGGACCTTAAGTTCGCAGTATTTCGGAGGCTGTTTTCTAGTCCGGAGATGTTTTTAATCTCCGGACTCCAGTTTGGTACACTTGTCTAGGGACAGAAGAGATGATATACTTCATACCGTTTTTAAGTCATCAATGTTGATTTCTCAACGCAGTTAGTTAGAAAACATAACTTGTCTTGTGGAAATCCATGTGAAACTTGTCTATCACTTTTTTCTCGAATATTCTAATTATGACGCCATTAGAGGTACAATGAACAGGAATATTTTAGTTGGAGATCAATTCTCGATCCAAAGAATTCTGTATAGAGATATTTATGCCCAATATTACATAACATATTTATATTCAAAAGAGTGCAGCAATATATCATGTCAACAAGGAGATTCGATTAACGTTTTTGCCTTATGCAAATTTATATCATTCATGACAACACTTCTGCATGTAATTAGGTCATGTTACTAATTATTCATGAACAATGTTATTATGTCCATGGAATTATAGCACTTCGTCTGCATGTCTGTCAGCCATTGCGCAATAAAAACACATTTGTCCTCTGTCCGTATATGTTTATTGAAGGAGTGCTCTCGGTTGGAGAGGCGGTGGGGTAGCCTAGTGGTTAAAGCATTCGCCGTCACGCCGAAGACCGGGTTCAATTCCCCAAATGAGTACAATGTGGGAGACCCATATCTGGTGTCCCCCGCTGTAATATTGCTGGAATATTGCTGAAAGGTGGCGTAAGACTAAACTCACTCACTCACTCTCAAGTGGATAACTGATGACCAACCCATTTGACGTTCTGTGTCAATAAAATATGTTTCAAAACAATAATAACATTTATTCTACCTTTAACTTATTAAAATCATATCCTTTTTATCATTTTGATCCTAAGTTAGAGATATATAAACCTGAATATAGAGCTGTTCAAATAATACGTGCCAGTCGAGGTCATCACATAGTCTACTGGACAGTCCAAACATCAACAACAATTGTGTGTGCACGTGTTGTCCATCGTAACAATGTCCCGTCAAACACTTAGTTTAGACCCTACCTATCTACATTAATGTCTTTCTTCACACACAATCGGCTTAACATCCCTCAGTATAAAACTCCCTAGGCTGTATCAAGTATTCCCTTTAAACCCAGAGTTAGAAACGTAAAGTTAATTATGATCGGTGTAATCCTATTATTAAATCTCCATCAGATGTCTTTGAGTAGGCGACATCTACTTGATACATCACTGTACCGAAGGTTTACCTGGCGGCAAGATCAAAGATACTCAATTAGTGATTAGTTTGATTGTACTGAGCTAGGTAAGGTGACAGTCTACCTGTGTAAGGTAAACACGAAGAATCTTTAGTGTGATAACAGTTGTTAACAGTTTGCATCTCTGGTGATTGTGTTACCCGTTACGTAAAGTTATCACCTGTAATTAGTGTAAGTTGGAGCTACCTGGGCGCATTTCTTTGTTCCTGAAGAACGATTTTGTCTAGCGCTATCTGATAATTTATTGATAGATTCACCCGGCAATAAATCAAGGACGGACATTTAACAAGATATGTGTTCAAGCTGGGACATAAATATTAAAAATTGATATTTATTCACGCATCCTTTCATTTCGAACAAATATTGATTTACGCTCTGATTGTGAAGGAAATCATGTGTACTTTAAAACATACCATCAACGCTACAGACCGTGTCAACTTGCGCTGTTCTTCAGGTACATTTCTTTTTCCAATACATCAAGGTAGGATGTTGTCAATAGCACTGCCTGACATGGATGTCATCTTTCATGTTATTATCGATAATGTTTTGATTAGAAACAAACAAGGGTAAACAAAGTGAAGGGCAATATGCTGTAACCATGCTACTGGTTGCAAGATGGCAAATAATTGTTTATTGCGCACCGTTGAACTCTGTATATGATGTAAACATATAAACACACGTACAGACGTACGTGAAAGAAAGAGAGAACGAGGGAGAGAGAGAGGGGAAGAGAGAGAGAGAGAGAGAGAGAGAGAGAGAGAGAAGAGAGAGAGAGAGAGAGAGAGAGGGAAGAGAGAGAGAGAGAGAGAGAGAGAG
The DNA here is from genome assembly GCF_003918875.1 of Haliotis rubra. Classification (NCBI taxonomy): domain Eukaryota; kingdom Metazoa; phylum Mollusca; class Gastropoda; order Lepetellida; family Haliotidae; genus Haliotis; species Haliotis rubra. The sequence goes on along the minus strand of NW_025766103.1, from coordinate 244,132 downwards.
AGGGAGAGAGAGAGAGAGAGAGAGGGGAGAGAGAGGAAGAGAGAGAAGAGAGAGAGGGAGAGAGAGAGAGAGAGAGAGAGAGAGAGAGAGAGAGAGAGAGAGAGAGAGAGAGAGAGAGAGAGGGAGAGAGAGAGAGAGATGGCTTTATAGAAGGTGCACGTGTGTACATTATTATGAAAGCCTTCATAAGACGAAACAAGTCATGTACAACCCATTCAGTCTACTGGGTGTTGGTTTGGCAAACAGCACAGGTCCACATACCCTAACACATACCCTAACATATACCCTAACGCAGTTCATATGGATCCCTAGGCGAGTACAACTACATGCATGATTCGTGAGCAACTGAACATAGATGTTGTTTGTTTTATTTCAATACATTCTTTGTCCCATTATATTATGCTGCAACGTTCAAGTATCATGCTGCAACTGACGGCATGGAGCTGCATGTATGGTCAGTATGTGCTCTAAATTGCAAGTATAGACTTTAAATGTCACGTGACAGTTAGGAGCTGTAGAGATGAACCTCCATTGCTGCACGAATGTCCAGCTGAGATAAGGTTTGAATCAGCTTCCCATGTTTCGCACCTGAAGAGAATCGAGTTATTTTCCCACCGCTATTACGTTACGTCAGTCATCCCTCCTTCCTCCTGCAATCACCATTATCGATCTGTCCAAGGTCACCACCATCCCTAGCTCATAACTAGGTTAGGGAGGACGTGCCATAGAAATGTATTTTTTTATTCAGTTCCATCGAGGGAATTATTGTCGACGCCGAGTTGAAATAAATCTGTAACGCTACCGTCAATCGATGCAGGCAATTTCCAGGTACATCAACAACGTCGGCAAACTTCATCATTTAAGTCACGTGACGTAAGAAACCGGTATACATTAAGGTGTGCATTGATCCTACAATCAATGAAAAAGATGTTTTCACCAAATTATATGTTGAGGGTATAATGACCGCCTCATGTCATTCATACTTGGCGAAGGGAGTAACGGGATTTACAAAAATATCTGAATCTATTTCAGACAGAGATGAAACTAAAATAGTTCCCATCAGTAGTCAATGATGCTGTATATCAGTGTGAACACGGGTCGTTCTTGTCTTTCTGAACTCCAAAGCTGCTACTCTATGCGGTGTGTCGATCTAAGGAAATCACACTTGTTTAGATTAGGGTCATTCGATGTAGATGAGATGAAAACAAAGGCTAACTGCGAACCATTCTTTTGAAGTAACATCATTGATAATTTTAAATTTCATACGAACGATATTTAACGGGCTGATAGACTAAAACTTATTCCCTGAATATATATAATTATGGTAGTAACAAATAAACCCATTTAAAGTGAAAAGGAGCCCCAGTGAGTTGGGAGAACCTGGTGAAAAGTAGACTTGCATCATTTAGGGCTTTAGCATTGCAGGGAGTGCTAGGCATTAGGGAAAGTAATGTGGTTCAGGGGCTGTGAGACAGACTAACGGGCTGGGAATGGTCCCTTAGTGGTTACAAAGGAACGATTCTTCCCAAGGAGCAAGCAATCGATCCTTTACCACGGGAACGACCCTTCACGGGCAGGAGGGAACTGGAACGATCAGCATAAGGAAGGATGGTAATATCCCTTAATGGTTACACGGGAACGATTCAATAACACGGGAACGATCCTTCACATGTAAGGTGGGAAAGATTCTTAAATGGTAACACAGGAACGATTCGTCGTAGCTTGCGTGGAAACGCTCTTTAATGTAACAACGACGTCTCACTTGTAAGATGGGAAAACCCTCAACGTTACAAAAAAGTAGACTTTCTCCACCTCCACGGGTAGAGTGGGAACTGAAGAATTGGGGACCATTCCGCACAGAGAGATGGGTACAACAGTCTCTTAACCATCCTTGAAAGAACCATGTCTGCTCCCTCTACCTTTGTTGGTACACAACTGAAGACTAGAGGAACATCCCTTGCATGTAGCGTAGAATGGTCTGATGGGAACCATCATTTAATGGACCGTCTTTCAACATTTACATGAGAGTTATCTCTATAGTCTGTTTGCAGTGAAAACGTACCGATGAATTTCACTTTAAACAAGAAAGTAAATCAAATAAAGTGAAATTAAGATTGCGAATCCTCATAATTTTACCTTGCCAACTGAACATTTAAATAGCAGAATCTCATTAAACTTAGGATAAAAGTTGTTTAACAAACGATCTTAGTTTCAAATCGTTTGTATTACAAGGGTGTGTGCACATTAAATGAAACACCGAGAACAAGTAGGGTTGGTCTAAGTTTACGCTCATCACGTACCACACGTGCATCTGGTTCAGTGTTCCAACTAATGCACTTACCCCCTTGTAATACAAACCAATAATAGCGATTTGAATCTATGATCGTTTGTTAAACAACTTTTATCCTAAGTTGAATAAAATTCTGAGATTCAAATGTTCAATTGACAAGGTAAAATTATGAGGATTCGCAATCTTAATTTCACTTTATTTGATTTACTTTCTTGTTTAAAGTGAAATTCATCGGTACGTTTTCACTCCAAACAGACTATAATTACACTGTAAGGACTTCTTTGAGAGGCATTTACGTCGCACTCATTGCAATAAAGGAGTTGACTATCCATAGAACTTGGTTTTCCTACACTGTACGGAATGTTCCCATGTTGGTTGTACCCTCCAGGTACAGTGTGTTCCATCCGTCATGGGAATGATAGTTCCAAGGTGACACAGAAACGACTTTCAAAGGTTATTCGTGAACCATGTAGTTTAGCCGTCTAACACACTGTCAGATCGTATAAGGACTACATTAGGAAACTGTCCAACACGTGTTTAGGAATCTCGAAGATTTTCGCAAAACATGTGACGAAAAATGTGACCCTTGACAGCCATTTCTTTAAAGTCTCTGCCAGACTGGACACTTGGGGTCATTATTCTAATTTTTTAGAATGCAAACCACTGCCAAGAACATATCATGAACATTCTTTCTGACGACGTCCGTCAGTACTGACACGAGAGAAATGTATTTTCCCCCACGGTCTGTTTCCTCCGGTTCTGCTGGGTGGGAGTTGGATCCCCGTGGGGAGGCAACTCTTGCCCCGGGGGTCGGCCGGTGGGGTTCAGGGCTCATGGGTTTGGATAACACGTGGTGGGGGCTGTGATAACGTGATGGCATCTGACGACAGCCGGACATGCGCACGTGGTGGACAGTCTCGGTCAGTCGCGGAATGTCACGCGTGATACCGAGAGGACATTAATATCTGACAAGTATACCATGCGCATTAGACTGGATGTCAAGAGTGACTCGGTGCGTGTATCTATAACCTCTTAGAAAGCATTTCGAATTTATATAAAAGTGAACTCGATGTTTGACAATAATACTGAGAGGTCACGAACATTCGGTACATACAGACTGTAGTTCGGACATGCGTTGTTACTTTCCACACACCAGGTTACAGGAGGGCTCTCGGTATATATGGTACAAGAGTGACTGAGTGAGTTTAGTTTTACGCCGCTTTTAGCAATATTCCAGCAATATCACGGCGGGGCACACCAGGAGTGGGCTTCACACATCTTCCCGTGTGGGGAATCGAACCCTGACCTTCGGTGTGACGAGTGAACGCGAATATGGGATTCCAACCCTCAATTGTAGGATCCTGGCACAACAAGGGACACAATTCTACATGACAAATATGTGCGCCATAGACAACTGGCTTACTGGTACCTACTAACCGATATGAATATCGCTCACATTCGTGCTAACTGACCCAGAGGAATTTCCTGGAAAGAGAGAGAAGAGAGTTTGGTTTTACGCCGCTTTTAGCAATATTCCAGCAATATCACGGCGGGGGACACAAGAGATGGGCTTAACAGAAACAGAAGCTTACAGCTTCGACCTTATCGACAATCGATATCAATATTGATAGTTGATACAATCACAACCCTATCGTGAGTCAAAATCATCCCACGGTGTCCGGCCAACCGAGTCAAGCGCTTCTCCCCCTTCACCCCTGTGTCCCTCCCGACGGGGGACAAACTGACAGACAATGCTGACATGTATATCCTGTGGTCGACATCAACATATTGTTGTTATTACCTACACTGCAGACACCATGTGTTCTCACGACCAGCACTGGGGCACAGAGTGTGTGAGAATGTCGCCATTCATAACGCTACATTCACTGGATGATACAAAACACAAGTCAAAACACTAGGAGGCCCGATAAATAAAATATGCCAGAAAAATCACCTGTCTCCAAAACAACAACAACAGGTGTGGTATGGGATGATGATTCTTGGGGAACATGTTCTATTTCAGTCGCGGAGACTATAGTGACTATCTGTATCTTTACAATTTTAACTGATTCTGTTTATCAAAAACGATACTTAATAGAGTATAAGTAGTCTGTCTCACAGTCCCCGAACCACATTATTTTCCCTACTGCCAAGCCTTCTCGGCAGTGCTAAAGCCCTAAATAAAGCAAGTCTAGATTCCCTCAGGTTCAGGGTCTGTTAACATCTGCAAGAAAACTAACTCATTTCTGAATCTCTGGTCTCCCTAGGGCTCCTTTTCAATTTAAATGGGCTTGTTTGTTACCATCAAAATTATATATTTTCAGAGACTAAGCATTAGTCTAGAGTATATGCCTCAGCTATGATAGACTTGCTCCAAGGCTGTACTGAATGCCAAGCACATGGATGTACAGTAACTCAATCCCTCAGAGAGGGCAGTACAGGACGCCAGTCTGCTTGAGGAAGATTTATATTGTTCAGAAATTATCATTAAAACTATTAATTATTACCTTAGAGACTTGTGCAAGTCTATGCTGCAGAAAATATAGCACCTACCAGTACTTATCAAGTATCTGTTCTCGTTTTATATACGTACATACATACAGTGAAACTCCGTTAAATTAAAGTTAAATTATCCAGATTAACAAGTGTCCGGATTAACATATCTTGGATAGGTATTAATATTATCTTCATACAGAGACGTTTTCAATAGTCAACGTACTTACCATTGGTCGGAATAACAGGTTTCGAACTATCCAGGTTTCATTATACACCGGGTAATTCCCCCCCTTCTCTCCATACACTGACAGCATCACTCTGCATCAATGTTTCCTATAATGTTCAAGCTTGACTTGCACAAGTCTCTAAGGTAAAAAATTAATGGTTTAATTCTAAAAAATAATACCAGACTGGGGTCCTGAGGTACTGTCCGCTTCTCTAGACCTGCCCCTTTAAAGGATAGAATTACTATACTTCCATGGTCTCAACATTCAGTACAGCCTTGGAGCAAGGCTATGTTCATGCATACTTTCAATGTTATTACAATGGTAGAGGATTATTTTCTAAATGCGTGTTTTATCCCGAAAACTAATAAAAAAATATTCATAAAAACCTGATCTGTTTATACACTCCATCCACGTGAATAAAGAATGTGATCGAACATCTGATTGGCTAATGTCAGGTCACAATGGCGGAAACAGTGTCGCGTGGTTTGTCTTCCCCGATGTCCGCGCCTTGTGGCCGTTATCATGGACAAGTGGTATCTTCCAGCTTGCATGTATCTACATTACTGATATACACTGTCAGCATATTTAGTATATATATATTATGTATTACAAATGGGAAATGAATTATGACCAGGAACACTACCTCCTTGTGTACCAAAACAATTGTTCTAGGACAATTAGCAGGATTAGCAGGAAACAAATACCGAAGGACATGAATTTATAAATGCTATTTATGTGCAGATTCAACTTCATTTTGGTTATTCATTCTGGATACTGATGGAAATCTAACTCAAGGATATTATTTTACGGTGAGGTTTAATTGAGACGCACATACGAATATTTTCAGACAATAATTGTTAACTGCTGACAATGTTGTATGTATCTAGTGCCAAACATAATTTTCACTTTTTTTCTTCATTCTTTCATCTGTTCGTCTATTCCTTATCTCTATCTCTGATTTGATACGCAAACATCTTTACGACACAGGGCGACTATGAACAAACCGATCGTAGCGCAAACACTATTGTAATCACCATCCCGAACGTAGACTTACGACTGTCGTTGCCCTACGATCGCCTTGGGAAACGTGACCCTGGTTTCTCATTGCACGCACAGAGTGGCAATACGTCCAGTGATATCGTGATGACCTTCTGTACCTTACAAGGGGCGGTGGGGTAAAGCGTTCGCTCGCCCGAAGACCCCAGTTCAATTCCCAACATGGATAAAATCTGTGAAGCCCATTTCAGAACAACGATTAATATAAGAGCTAAGACAATCCTGAACTGCCGACATATAGACATTACCCCTACAGTATAACCCGTCGAAACACATTCCATTTGACGTAAAGAACAATAGGTGAGGTGAGGTGAAATTGGGTTTAACGTCGTGCATGAGAATATTTCGCTCATATGACGACGTTCATGCGTGTGTATGTGCGGCTGCTTGTACTAGCCCAGACTTAAGCTGGTTTTATAGTGCTAGCCCACTGAGATACCATGCCGCAGTGAAGCATGAATACCCCACTCAGACACATTATACTGACTCCGAGCCGACCAGTCCTTGATGTACCCATTAATGCCGAGCGCCAGGCAGGGACCAACAAGTACCATATTTTAACGTCTTTTGGTATCAAACCATACTGAACAATACTGCATTCCTTTTATAAATTATTCTTCTGGACCCGGGAGACAGACTACGATACCTACTAATGTATTTCAACGAGGAATACGTGCTGTGATCTTTAACCCCCCCCAAACATCCATCATAACAAACATATTGACCGGACACAAACAAATAACTGCTTCAAGTGGGGTGTTTTCAACCGTTCCGATACACCGTTCTTGAGACATATAATCCTAAGGAACCCAGGCACATTAATTGCCCTGCTGTACTTGTCTTATCTCATATTTATGTTAGTTTGTAATACTTACACGACCAAGCCTAAGGCTAAAGCATTGTCTACATTAAACAACAAGTAAACTGCTACTCTCGGTAACAGATAACACACGACAACCTTCAATCTAGCCGTCTAGGTCGGGATTATCTAATAAGTTTTGTCACAAAAATGGTTGTTGAATAAGGCTAATGAAGAGTTATACTGTCTGGCTTACCTCTCGAGATATGGTTGGTTTAAATGCTAGCAGACAACATAATAACTTCATCCTTCGGGTCAATGGTGCGTGATATTTTGATTATAAGAATCGATATTGGTTTTAATACTGAGTGTGTTACTCTGTAAATGGTATTTGTTTGCGGTGTTGTTGAGTTCCAAATACCACTGTGACGGCTGTTGTCTGATCCTATTGGTCTGTCTGTCAGTGTGTCAGTCTGTTTGAAATAACGGTACACGTGTCCAGATTAACGGTAAAACCAGGTTACAGAATAATACCTAACCCGTCTAGAACCTAATGCCCCACGTCTTGGTTCATTGTTCGTGTATCAATCATTAAAATGTCTGCTTCATTCTCGGCGAATTATTCGTCCTCATGAAAAATCCGGATGTTGCGCTTAACAATTTTCGCTTCTTGTCTATATCCTCAAATCAGACAATGTACATATACAAGAATACGTACTGGATGCACGGATGGCCGGCCTAAAGACGCATCAATTCGTTTTGCAGAGTTGTGATTAGTCATAACAGAATCCCCTATAGCCTGATTGTGATTCTCGGGTTGTGAGCATCACGACGGAAGTATTCCCTTCAGTTGTATGAGTGATAGAGTGAATGTGGTTTTACGCCGCTTTTAGCCATATTCTAGCAATACCACAGCTGGGGATACCTGAAATATGCTTCACACATTGTACCCATGTGAAGAATCGAACCCGGGTCTTCAGCGTGAAGAGCGGACGCTCTGACCATTAGGCTACCGCCCCGTGGACACAAAAGAGGGCGGGTGGGGCTACCCCTCCGTCACATCAACATCTATACTCTGAGTGAGTGAGTGAGTATGGTTTTACGCCAATTTTGGCAATATACCAGCAGTATCAAGGCGGAGGACACTCTATACTCTGAAACATTCGGGTTCTCATCTTTGATCCTCCCGGACAGAATACCTGCCCCGTAACTCACACAAGTACACAGCGCCATATTAGAACGTTACTAGTACGTGAGGCGTTTCAACCTGATGTACTATGGCAATCATCCTTGCTCTAGTGGTCAAAGGGTAGTCATAGCTTGAGGTGACCGCACGTGACGGCCATGCTGACCAGCGTTTGTTTATTATGTCCGTCTCACTGACCTTTCTCCTGCCATCTTGCCATTCTTCATGGTAATTTCAGAATTTTGAATATTTATCTAAAATGTCTCTCGCCAAACAGTCTGCTATCAATATTCGCGTGTCAAATTCCTACCAGTTTGGTTCTAAAGTATAGGATTTAATAAAATTCTGGTATTTCAGATTACGATTGTCTGAGACGCAGTTTAACATTAACAGTAGCCGTTGCGTCATTTCAGATCGAGGTCGATGAATCTGTCTCAGACGTTGAGGATAGAGAGATCAACTTACAAGAAAACCATTTGGCAAAACTGTGTAGACTTTAAGAAACCATATCATTAGTCACAAATACCTAATGTCCATAGGAGCAAACTCATACAGCACACATAATATATACGTACTTTTATTTTTAACAGTGAGTGAGTTTAGTGTAACGCCGCTTTTAGCAGTATTCCTGATACACCAGAAATGGGCTTCACACATTGTACCCCTGTGGGGAATCGAACCCGGCTCAGTGGCGTGACGAGCGAACGCTTTGACCACTAGGCTACCCCTTCGCCCCTGATTATTAACAAGTCTTTCATATTTAGCAATGCTACACACGACTAAACACTAAAGAATCATTATGTAAGACGATGATGTTGTTGGCGTTTGGGGAATAGCGTCCCAGACGTTGCATCCTGTCGTCATCCATGGGAAACCAGGTAAAGATGTATGTCCCCAGCAACCTGTGCTTGTGCGAGGTGACTAATTGGAACGTCGTCGGCGTTGGTGACGTGGTTGACTGCATGTCGTCGTACTCGACGGCGATGATCAATGCTCCTCATACGAAAACTGGATTGTCTGGATTCGGTTGGTATTTTTATAAACCCGTTGTCATAAAGATGAATTATTGTTTGTGTAGCGATAAACAACAAACACACATTGTGTAATCATAACAAACAAACAACACTGCTGTATGCAGGATAAGGCTTGAATTATACGGTACGTTTCAAGAACAAAGTGTATGCTTTTCTTTTATTTGTTAAAGAGGTATATATTGCTAACAAATTAGTTTAAATGACATTTCAGAAGAGAATATTCTCGCCTATACAGAATAAAGAAGTTGTATATGCATAAAAATAGTCCTAAACCTTCATCTACCCAACTTCTAGAATGCAAATCAAAGGAGAGAATATTCTCGTTAATTAGATATAAATATGTTTATAGTTCTCTATATTTCTGTTCATAGAAGCATGAAACATTATTCACTATTTGATTTGAACACTTCAAAGAATTAATCAATGCATTAAAAAGACCTGTACATTGGTGTTCCGTCAGCTATATAATAATAATGAAATGAAACCAGTTTCCCTATACCGAGCACTCTCCTGCTCCGCGGTGGTATATGTACGGCCCTTCAGTAGTCTCTTTGCATACTTTCTCGCTGAAAACATAATGTTCAGTTTACTAACGACAGCATTTCAATAGAAGGCTTCAATCTCGCCATTTTCGACAAACTCTGAACAAGGTCATTAAGCCATTGCTTGAAACAAAGATTACAAAGTTGTTTAATAAACAAAAGTGTTCAGACGTTTTCGGTTAAGGAACATTTCAAGGCCGAGACAGGAAAAGTGCATATGACAAAAACATGAACTTCGTCCAAGGGAGACCCATTTTTGGAAAAAGCGTTGAGGAATATACGGAATATCTTTAACTAGCAGCCGTATAGTGTCAGTGAAGACAGAATCGTTATGTGTTTCAACAGTCCTTGCATCTGTACCTCAACGTGGTACAGAACGAACAAACAAGTTAAAATCCGGAGTCATGTCTTTCTTCATAAAAAGATCGAATTTTAAGTTGCAGCATTGGTTAAGAAAACGTAAAATACTGAATAAAGTGGTCATGACTATTTGGGCGATATTTTTGTGTAATTTCTTACAATTTATACGGTATATGACAATATTTCATGATCCCTAACAATATTTGATCAGTATATAATGAGATTTAGCAATCAGTTCCGGGTTTGTTAAAGTAGAGTGGTCAGGAAATCTCAACGTGGCGCAACATCATGCCAGCGTTACACAGCGAATAGAATAGAACAAGGAAGTCACTCTTAGAGAATGGAGCGTCGCATTCCTTTACAATGTTACCATTGTCGATCCGGCCAGCTCGCTGATCAACGTCTTACACAAACCTTATCCTGTAGTTAGTGCCAAGTGCCACTCGAGACGCCCAGATTGTAGAAAGCCAAACATTACACCAAACATCCCCGAACCTACCATTAAGTCCAATCACCGATACAATCAAGGGAACTTTGAATAGCAATTACATGAAAGCGGCTGGGATATTGCATCACCGCCATATTGAAATTGACACCTTGAGCACCTTGGCGTGTGTTTTGGGGGGATTAAATTTTAAAGTCTCCCCCTCCCTTTCCACACACACCTTTCCTCCCCATGGCGGGCGTCCACGTTGGCAATTATAGTGGGGCTGTTTAATTAACGAGGCGAAATTAGCACAGCGTCTTTCTATCTGAGAGGTGGACATCTTGTGGTTGTTTATCTTCAGGCTATTGTCCGGGAAACTCTGATCATTCAGCCTGGACATTAGCTATTAGCTGAGGCGGTCAAGCTTCTTTAGCTGCAACCAATGTAATATTGTAACAACTAGGACGAGTTGTGCGTCAGTGATACATCATTTCATGTGTTTGTAAACAATTAAAACATTTTGTAGTTTCAGTTTATAAAGATGGGTTTTAATAAATAACATGTACATTTGTATTGTGATTTGTCTCTGTAGCGGTACGTGTTGGTCATCTATAGGTGCAATGAAGTGGTGCACCATCTATTGATGTATATTACACACGATTCAAGTGTATGAAGTTACACGATATGGGGTAATCATTGCGTTTAAACAATCCCTCTCTGTCTTCAACCATGACGATCTTTTTGTCATCAAACCCTGCGTCCCCATGTACTCTGGACAACCACTCCTCCAAAGCTTATCACTTGCTTTAAACATATATATTTCCAAAAGTGGAACCGGATTGTTAAGCAAGCAGTATGTTGCTTATCTGAATCACCCTCCGGAATGCAAATTAAAAAAATACTTATCACTTCACATTAGCGTAGACCAATGCTTACGATGCCAATCCCTGGAATGTTTGGTCCAGACTTAATAGTTTACAGACGGCAGGCATCCTGCTAGCTTACTGCCGAGTAAAACAACAACAAAAATTATGTCATAGTACGGGCTATGGAATATAAACATTTTACGAAAAAGAAAACAATGTACATGTATATTGTAGAAGCAAAGTGGGGCGACCTTAGGGCCAAACATGACATCAGCAGTGGGAAATGTTACAAGAGGTAAATGTAATTCGTCAAAATAAAAATTATTGACTAAGTAACTTCTTTGAGTGGTATTTTAGTATTTGGGGTTATATTATTGACAAGCTTTATGTTCCCATACAGATTCTGGAACCGTTGTCAAACAGGACAATGGCAAAATAAAAGAGTGAGTGAGTTTAGTTCTACGCCGCACTCAGCAATATTCCAGCTATATGGCGGCGGTCTGTAAATAATCGAGTCTGGACCAGACAATCCAGTGTTCAACAGCATGAACATCGATCTGCGCATTTGAGAACCGATGACATGTAAGTACTTATATTGACTAAGTTAGTCCCATACCTTGTATTCAGGATTAGGTATAGTTCGGCTTAATGTCACTAAGAGCATTTATGTGCTAATAAACAGGGCTCCAACCAATAGAGACTTTAATATTTCCAGCCAGGAGATTAGTTATTGTTCTATAAGATGTACCATCATCATGAGAGAACATCTAAACAGCAAATATAAACGATATACGAGAACAATAGGATATTTGTTGTTGTGTTTGGTGCTTTTGACGATGAACAATAGGATACTTGATGTATACTTTATATATATTTGGAAAAAAAAAAATCGATTGTAAGTTTATTCTTCAATTGCAAGAAACATGTCACTGCGGAAATACTTTAAAACGAAAATAAAAACATCCACTTAATTAGGTGTGACACAATCACAGTGGACACAACGCCTCTGGTTGTTCTACCATCAAGGAAAGGACACCTATCGCGTTGCAATATAATTACATTTGTAGTTCAAGTACATACCAACTTTCTGTCCATTATGGTGTTAACAAAACAATTAAATCCCCCACACGAGCCTGCATAGAAATCACATCCTTCAATTAACTGTGTATGCTTAACTTTTATTGCGTACCTACCTCGCACAAAAGCAAGTCACCTATTAACGATCAACCAGCTGCGAACTGACCACTTACATAGGGGCGGATTAATGGCCACCCCGGGTATTGCATTGCTGTGAAACACACCCGCTAATCTGCAGGGGACTTTGGTTCATATGTACTCAGGTGTTGGAGCATTGCATAATAAATAAAGTCGTGTATAATTACATTACGTGACAATTTTCCTTGTAATGTTTTGAATGTAATAAAAATGAATGCTATTAATTGACACCTGAAGGATGTGGACAAACTCTGAAATGAAACATTTTAAAATTAATTCACGTGAATAATCTTTTAAGTAAAGATGGAGACAGTCCAGATATCAGCTTCATTTTCGGAAACAATCGAAATCTTACCAACAATTACTTTTAACCTTACCAAACTTTAAGGAGTAAAGACAAATTAGACATGCTGTTTGTGTGAGTTTCAAAGAATAATTTTGTTTCAGGGTCAATATTAGAGGTAGAATGGTAAGTTTAAGCCAGCGTAAGCTGACACATGTCGTTGAATGGCTTCTCACTCTTACCCTGCAGTTTCCAAACGGAGATGAAGCAGATCTAAATCTGTCTCAGTCACTGAAGTGCATTAGTTTCCCTTCTGCCAGGCCCTTTCTACAATGCTAAAGCCCGCAGTGAAGCAGGCCTAGGTCTTGAGAAGTCTTGGAAGTAGTCATACTGGGAGTAGTCATACTGGGAGTAGTCATACTGGAAGTAGTCATAATGGGAGACACCGTCTATATTTCGCCTGGTTCAGGTCTGAATCTCCCATCTCACTTAGTCTCCTTTTCAATTGTAAAAGGAAACGCTTGTTTCTATCTAACTATATATCATATATATATATTCAGACCCTAAGCTTAAGTTAGACTAACATCTAGTCTCTGAAATAAACATAAGTTTACAGAAAAACCTGTTAAAATTAATCATAAAATCTAATGAAAAGGAGCCCAGAGACTTTCTTCATTTTTCAGAAAACTTAAACTGTGGAACTCTAGACTTGCCACATCTTCGGGGCTTGCATGTCCTTTCAAGGATATATTTGTTTCAGGGTCTCTATGGCAAACTAAGCGTAAGTTTAACGTCTGAGTGAGTGAGTGAGTTTGGTTTTACGCCGCTTTTAGCAATATTCCAGCAATATCACGGCGGGGACACCAGAAATGAGCTTCACACAATGTACCCATGTGGGGATTCGAACCCGGGTCTTCGGCGTGACGAGCGAACGCTTTAACCACTAGGCTACCCCACCGCCCCTTAACGTCTGAGTAAAACACTGCATGCTCGATCTAACGGACCTAGACAAGTCAGAGAAACTGTAGAAAGGCGAAAAGGCTGAGCGTTCTCTAACTTCTCTGAACAGTATACAACAATGTCTTGTTTGAGGGTCTTTTCTGTTTCAGTGGCTGGGGACACCGCTCATAACAAAGGAAGCTCAATACAAAACAGGGGGACAAGGAAATCCTATAGTGCAGCGTCACACACGACAACAGATGTCATTTAATTGTGACCGTCTTCTGGATCTTTCTAATGTGCTCATCTTCTTTTAATTAGCCTATACTTCCTGCTCAGACCACCTGGCGTTCGCTCATATCACAAGTGACCATTGTCTAAACTGACCAGGAAAGATGGCGGACGGACAAACACATGATGCATTTATTAAACGACACCGGAAATGTAATACAGTTCCTCGTATCAAGTTTTATTGGAGTAATTAGATAGATCTCGTTCAGCGCATGACTTCAATTGTTTCTCGAAACCTAACCAGGATATGTTCCGTGTTTGTCGTTTACGGACAAAAGTCGCGACTGCTTTTACCAGATTCTAATTTCAATCTGAATTTCATTACATTTGCTGAACATACAGGGAGTAGGTATGCTTTTCGCCGCTGTTGGAAATATTCCAAGCAATTTCACTATAGGAGACACCGGAAATGGTCTTCACAATCTGTACCCATGTTGGGAATCAAATCAAGAATAACCATAACTAGTGAACGCTTTACCCACAAGGCTACCCCATGGTCTTCACACTCTGTACCCATGTTGGGAATCAAATCAAGAATAACCATAACTAGTGAACGCTTTACCCACAAGGCTACCCCATGGTCTTCACACTCTGTACCCATGTTGGGAATCAAATCAGGAATAACCATAACTAGTGAACGCTTTACCCACAAGGCTACCCCATGGTCTTCACACTCTGTACCCATGTTGGGAATCAAATCAGGAATAACCATAACTAGTGAACGCTTTACCCACAAGGCTACCCCATGGTCTTCACACTCTGTACCCATGTTGGGAATCAAATCAGGAATAACCATAACTAGTGAACGCTTTACCCACAAGGCTACCCCATGGTCTTCACACTCTGTACCCATGTTGGGAATCAAATCAGGAATAACCATAACTAGTGAACGCTTTACCCACAAGGCTACCCCATGGTCTTCACACTCTGTACCCATGTTGGGAATCAAATCAGGAATAACCATAACTAGTGAACGCTTTCTTCACCCACAATGTTGGGAATACCCCATATGGTCTTCACACTCTGTACCCATGTTGGGAATCAAATCAGGAATAACCATAACTAGTGAACGCTTTACCCACAAGGCTACCCCATGGTCTTCACACTCTGTACCCATGTTGGGAATCAAATCAGGAATAACCATAACTAGTGAACGCTTTACCCACAAGGCTACCCCATGGTCTTCACACTCTGTACCCATGTTGGGAATCAAATCAGGAATAACCATAACTAGTGAACACTTTACCCACAAGGCTACCCCATGGTCTTCACACTCTGTACCAATGTTGGGAATCAAATCAGGAATAACCATAACTAGAGAACGCTTTACCCTCCCGGCCACCCGATCCACATGGACGAACATGAAATTACAATAGATATATTTACACCACAAGTTTATAGTGCTGCTCTGTTTTAATATTGGCTGTCAGTTGTGTACAATTTATTCACTGTAATCAAGAGTGGCAGTTATTCGATATCGTCATCATCAGTAATCAGTAATTACCACCATGCTGTCATTTACCTCCGTCATCAGTGTCGTCGTTGACTGACAGACATTCCTATTTAGAGCTGGGTATTCGTAAACATGGCGTAACGCAGTCAAGATGGCGACCTGGATAGCCTCATTCTCGCCTCAAATACACCCTTCTCAATTGACATGCGCGATGTGGTGTAATTCTGACACATGAAGGGTCAATCTAACCCCTAATTTAGCACAGTGGTTACTCGAGGGGTATAGATTTACACTTGATTGTCCGAGGCTTCGCGGGGTTGCATAATTGGCCGTGTTTTAATCTTCTGCCTGATTAAACGACATGATATGAAACTATTCGTGTATATCAAAGTCAGGTGCAACGACATGATCAGCCGGCAGCAAGACCCGAATGGTTTCCCTAATGGGTGCACCTGTACTATGTCAAGATGTAAGCCACGTCCGATTTTCGGCAATATAATATGTATACATGTCAAGAAAAGTTAAATGTGTTGCAGATGCTACACTAGTCAGTTCACAGAAACGCATTTCAATTGATCGTTAAACAGCTATAACAAATATATAAACTCACAGATAGTTAGCCTTTGCAATGGCTCCTTCAATTCAGACGAGTGTTCTAAATATAGCACTGATGCAACCACCCACCATTGACCTCAATCTGACCACCGCCGGGTCAAGCTGAAGACGAGATGGCACGCCCAAAGACGTCGTTACTTAAACCACGTCGCTGACACGCATTCCGCGCTCAGGCAATACGCAACGACATATGAACATATGTTTGGTTTTTGTTTGCACTGAGTTAAAAAAATAGCCTGGGCCAGACAAACCAGTGAGCACAATGCTACAGACAATAGTACTCGATAGTCGTCCTTTAGGACAAGTATGGTCTGCTGAATTCCAATCCTAACCGAGCCTTCTGAATTCCAATCCTAACCCGAGTTTTCACTGATGTCAGTCAATAGTACCTGCTAGTCGTCTCTAACAAGTATGGATCGCTGAAGGTGAGGTGAGGTGAAATTGGGTTTAACGTCGTGCATGAGAATATTTCGCTCATATGACGACGTGCATGCGTGTGTATGTGTATGTGCGGCTGCTTGTACTAGCCCAGACTGAAGCTGGTTTTATATTGCTAGCTGACTGAGATACCATACCGCAGTGAAGCATGAATACCCCACTCAGACACATTATCCTGACACCGAGCCGACCAGTCCTTGCTGTACCCATTAATGCCGAGCGCCACGCAGGGACAAACAAGTACCATATTTTAACGTCTTTTGGTATGACGCGGTCGGGGATCGAACCCGCGACCTTCCGCTGTCCGGGCAGACGCTCTAACCACTACACCACGGAGGCGGTCTGGATCGCTGAAGACCAGTGAAAAGACCAGTTCTAACCCAAGTTTTCATGGGGTAAACATAACCAGCCCAAAGTCTGTAATCGAAAAAAAACCTCCAGCTATTCTCAACTTTTCTTGGGCTGCTTGTAGCGGTTGCTCTCAGTTCTACAGGGGCGGTGGGGTAGCCTAGTGGTTAAAGCGTTGGCTCGTCACGCCGAAGACCCGGGTTCGATTCCCCACATGGGCACAATGTGTTAAGCCGATTTCTGGTGTCCCCCGCCGTGATATTGCTGGAATATTGCTAAAAGCGGCGTAAAACTAAACTCAGTCAGTCAGTCAGTCTCAGTTCTACAGGTGACACAAAGCCTTTCTTAGCTGTACGTAACTCCATATTAGCCATAGCATTAAGATCCCTTTGTGAAAACGACCCTAAGGACACAAACTAATCAGGGCATGAAGTCAAACAAAACTGTGTCGAAGTTACATTTGTTTCCAAGTGACAGTTTGGTCCCCACGTATTCCCTTTTCAGTCATCACTTTACGTTTGTGTCGACCCATCGAATAATCCGAGCTATTTACGAAGATCCCTTCAACTTCAACAAGGGTGTTTGACTGAATTTGGAATTTGTTGCCTCCCATTTTATATCAATTGGTCTTTAAGAACAAAGAAACAAAAGACGTATAAAACCGATATACACATACACATACATACATACACACACACACACACACATATATACACACACACACACACACACACATACATACGGGATGTACTAAATGGCAATAACTCAGTATCTCATCAGACGAATATGGGTACTCCGGTCAGTCCATCAATTCATTATTACATCAAAACGTTTTGATTCATAAAGTTTTGTAGCTTCTCTTATTTTTTATTTGTATCAACTGGCCACGAAACAAAACCAAGATAAATTGTTGATATCCATGATTGTTATTATTCAGAGATAACTTGATATAACCATTATAAATATGTACAACATTATGCACAAATGTGAACCTTCACATGTATTATGGAGCGGCATTAATATAAGCCATTTAGGCTTGTTTGCCAATCCTTTTCTTTCTTCTTGAATAGAATAAAATATGTTTAAACCACATACATACGTAAGAACGCAGACACGCAGGCATGTATAATAGATTGAGGAACTTCGAGTTGTCTGGTAAGTACTATTTATAACAAGTCCTGTCACGACAATTGATAAATTCACCATGATGTCACCAATGTATACATGTATCCTTCCCCGATGTACAAGAATGGCTTTCGCATGATCTCCACGCATCGTTTGGGTTGTGGTGCATCTAAACTAAGAAACCGTGATCGAATATGCAAACATCCTTTCAAAGACGTTGAATCAAGCAAAGGATACATGCCAATCAAACTGCCCGAACTTCTGTGAAATCAAAGAAGCAAGAAGAAAAAGTGTACTTAACAGTTCAGTCGGTGCGTATCTCTTAAAACTGCTTTTCTCAATAATTAAATAAATCAATAATTAAAATTCAGTCCATCTCCAAACCCGTTGCACTGCCTGAACTTTTGTCACATCACAGACGTACGTCCACACATCGTACGCAGCGTTCTCTTCGTAGCGCAAGATACGATAGTCGTAACTACGCTTTCTAGTCGGAGATGATAAACCTCAGCGCATTGAGGCGTATAGAACTACAAAGGACCAATCTTTAAGGACCAAGCATTGGGTATGCCAGGCTGAGTTTGTAACTCAGATTGTTGTGCAGGGTCTACACTTATTGTCAGATGAGTATGCAGCTGTGCCGAAAATATGAGTTATGAAGATTTTGGTTTGGAAATTGCTAAACGCCGCGCTCAGTAATATTTCACCTATATGGTAACAGTCGAGTCTGGACCAGACAATCCAGTGATCAACATCATGAGCTTCGATATATGCAATTGGGATACGATGGCACTTGCTAGCCAAGTCAGCAAGCCAGACCAGAGTTGTGAACAAAAACTTGTACGCATCCATATCATCTTGTACTAGACGGTTTCGTTTATAGGGGTGACTATTGAGGGGGAAACAACTATTGCGATAGTCTATTGCAACATACTACTGCGATAGCGATAGTCAGTTGCGACCACCTATTGCAATACTATTGCAAAAGTTTCTCTCTCCTTGAATTGTCTCATTTGAAGTCATTTCCCAAACGAATGTATAGTTTGTATGAAATAAGAACAAGCTG
The DNA here is from genome assembly GCF_003918875.1 of Haliotis rubra. Taxonomy (NCBI): domain Eukaryota; kingdom Metazoa; phylum Mollusca; class Gastropoda; order Lepetellida; family Haliotidae; genus Haliotis; species Haliotis rubra. The sequence goes on along the minus strand of NW_025766103.1, from coordinate 225,076 downwards.
AAGTAGTTTCAGTCTCTTGTAACAACTGACAGGACACTTGAATTCTAGATCAAGTTTGTTTAAGAAGTAATAGGGGCGGATAAGCCTGAATCAAATTGAACGAATCTGGTATTTCCTGTATTTTGCGCTGCGCATTTATCAACGGAAGTCAATTACTCAACTATCGATAGTCACACATACTATCGATGCATCGATAGTTTTTTGTTTCTACCATCAATTATCGGAGACTCAACAATTGCAATCCATCGATAGTTCGATGCATCGTTACAGCTCTATTCGTTTAGTAGGTTTCTGGTAGATTCCATCTAAACTGTTGACATTGATCGGTAGCTGCTGTGTCAATGTCCTCATAAGTTGTTGCCATGATGATTTGATGAGAACGAACACTTCCCGAATTCAATTATATATTATTGGCTATGCTATCCTTCATCCTTTCTTATACATTCTACGATGGTGCTTAATGAGGAGGCGTGATACAAAAAATTTACACAGACACACGTAGAGGAGGCTTCCCACAATGCACTTCAATTTACCTCTATCAGTACAGCGACCTCTACTTCGTGTACTCCGCCATCTTGACTGTCCGTCATTGAAGAGTCGTTGAGTTATCAGTGTAAACAAGACAAGCATCTGTATGGTACTTCAACACGATGTCCAAGTCTTTGATCTCGCCGACCCGATTACACCTTTTTCACCCAGTCCTTGCTGCAGGCGTGATAGCACGCCCATCCCAATTCACCCGAACACTACAATAATGTCTGATCTCTGAGACAATGAATAGCAATTAAAATGTACTCGTTGATACAGAATGTGTTCTAGTTTCAAGAATTGTATTAACTGTCTTCCTCAAACTGCTATGCCAAAACAATTTCCCGAATACAATTGGCTTTGCCCTCAATAGGTTTCTGACATGTGGAATTGGTAGTCATAAGTACCGTTAGTTTCTGACTGAATGCAACTTTGAAGGTCGAGAACAAGAATCTTGATCAATGCTTGGTCTCTGAAAAATATATCATTTTGACAGAAACAAATTACTCCATTAAAGCTGAAAAGGATCCCCGTTTTTTTGTCTTTTATGTATAGCCACATAAATTATGTCAAGTAAAATTACATACACATAAATGAAGCAATTTGTGACAAGACTGTCGGTATGCAAATAAATACTTGATGAACTTCACTCGTGTTCATCTCGATAGATTGGTTAGTCGTTTTAGGTTTTTGGCAACGGGGCAACTTTCAAAAATTATCAAGGTTTCATCATTTCGTTGACTTCGAACACCCAGATAAGAGGCGCGTGCTATGCCGCGGTTCATTGTCACGTGGCTGAACGCCACTGCTCGTGAATATTCACCAGTGTCGTGTGCAAAGATCCCAATTTAGCGGCATCTAGTGATAAAGACGTGGCGACAGAGAGATGTCCAGATGCCAGGGTTCTCAGACTACGGAGCATCCGTATATAGACATGTATATATCTATTGCCAGCTGTCACGATATCTGGAAGCAGGCTTATTGTCTTACTTCCGCTGACTTAAAAAACTCTCTTCAAGAAAACTATTTCGTAGATGCAGAAAATAGTTTACGTAACTGACGTAACACATAGTTACTCTTACGTAAGAGATAATGTACGCGACAGATATTCGCCTAGAAAAAAATGTCGCAAATATGGTCTTGAAATATTCATTGTATACAGCTTGAGTGTGCAGGAGCACTTATACCCTGGAACTACCAGGCGGCTAATGACATGGCAAATTGCCATCGAATGAATCATATCCTTAAAACCGATGTTCAGTGACGCGGTATTTAACATGGCCTGAACAGAAATGTTATATATTGCATTAGCAAAGAGTAAGCTATCTCTTGCGAGTGAGTGAGTGAGTGAGTGGGTGGTTGGGTGAGTGAGTGGGTGAGTTTCCTTTTAACACTATACCATTTTTACGGGATATCCGCATAATTTAATGCAAATGATGCTGGTTGTATATTCCAACCGCATCAGTGAGTGAGTTTAGTTTTACGCCGCACTCGGCGTTCTGTAAATAATCGAGTCTGGACCAGACAATCCAGTGATCAACAGCATGAGCATTGATCTGCGCAATTGGGAACCGATGACATGTGTCAACCCAACCGCATCAGTAAATTTAGGGAAGGTGCGCAGAAACTAAATATAATAGTCTGAATAAATTTGTGATTGGAACCCACGATATGTTGGCTATAACACAGGTGGTTAATGGACGTTTGTACTGTACTGACTGACCGTTATGATATTCCGACATTCGAACCCACTTTCACCGGATCCTGTCACGGTTAAGGGACATCAATCTGCACATCGAAGTTCTGCACTGAGTACCACTGGAACGACCATATTGATTCAGGACTCCTGTGGATAATCTTGTCAACCTACAGTGACAGGGAGTAGCACTGCCATATACATTACCCGGTTGTGTGATAAAACATGGCTTATCATTAGCAGGTAATTAGCTCAGGTGTAAATGTCGTGCAAATCCATCCAGGTTTGACAGTATGTCAGATGTTAATTAGGTGCCAAGATGGTTCGGTTGCTTCAATCTCCAGCCTCCCCGTGGCCTTTGGTCATTGTGACATGGGCGCCCACTGTGACGTCACCATATGGACACGTTAGGAATATGCTGAAACAGACGTCACGGGGAGAGTTTATGAAAACAGATTTGTTAAACTAAATAATCGCATTAATTATCTTATCATCCGATAAGTGCAATCCGGGTTGATTAAAACAAACAAAAAAATCTAAGAATATTTTTGGAGACAATACTGTCATACCAATTATTAAATGTCTCCAGAATTACATTGTACGAAGTCGAAACATCATTGTATGCAGTGCATTTAATAGTTTAACACAGTTGTGTCGAAGTTGAAAGTACGGACGCAACACTTCGAGATATCCGAGGTAGAACACAATCGATAAATAAATACATAAAATAATTCGTAGGGCCAAACTTTTACTTCAAGCTAACAAGTTCGACACGACAGTATTTGTATAGGAAAGCCACCCACACCCACACACCCACACACACACACATACACACACACACCCATATTATATGTTACAATAATGTGTATGTAATTAAGAAAGCACAATTTCATCATGTACGGTAGAGAATGGGGTTTTATGTGTAAAGGTCTGTGTCATCATGACAAAGACTGTGATGGGGGTAAATTAGTTGATCGTGGTAGGGTCGGGACACTGGCAGTGATAAAGGCTGGGTGGGGGTGAAGCAGCTCGAGACCCAAGGGGAGCGACGGCTCGTATCGCAGTGTGCACGCCTTTAAACACCGCTGTGAGTGTCCAGTAGCTAAATAAACTCGTGTCTCGACAAACAGACCCGTGTATACAGGGTTAAACACTGAAAATAAACTGGCGTGTCATGTCGGCGGGTGGAAAAGAGTCAACACTAAGTCAATGTTATCTGCCTCTAGTATGCTCCGAAATGTATGAGAAGCAGTATCACAAATATATATATTCAGAAAGTATATCGATAAAGATACCATCGTTTATAGAATCTTAGCGTTGAACACGAACTTAAATTAGGTGACATTGATTGCCATTTGTGAATTAAATTTAAGATATTCATATATACTTCTAATAAAGATGTGGTGCTTTTGGAATTGCCTCTGTAATTTTGAAGTATTTTCATGTTTTTAACTGGAAAAATACTCGTGCAGTTTTCGTACAGTTTCCTTTTATGCTGTTGTCAACGCTTGCGAAATGTGCACCAGCCGTGCAGCTGCACAGCGACAGACTTGCAGCATAAGTAAACCAGGCGTTGTGTTTCCTGGAGTATCGGGTGTCGTGGAAACCTACATTCCTCCCTCCTCATCACGTTCGGAGGTAATCTCAGTGCCATCACACAACCGGACAAAATTCCACACCGTCGGAGTTCAGGAGACAGTGCGACTCTGCACGACTCGTGCACTTTTCGGTTAGACAGGTGAAGGCCGTGGTTATCCCAAATTCGTTGAGTGGGTGAATGCTGTTTTACGGCTCTAGCTTTCCAAAGGTGCCTCAAAAGCTTAGATTAAGAGCACGATAGCATATGACTTTTGTTTTGTTTGTTTGTTGTTTAACGCCGGTCTCAGCAATATCCCAGCTACATGGCCGCGATCTGTAAATAATCATATCTGGATCATACAACCCAGTGGTCAACAGCATGAGCCTCGATCTACGGAATTGTGATACGATGACATGTGTCAACCAAGTCAGCGTGCCAGCCCACCCGATGCCGTTAGTCGCCTCATACGACAAGCATGGGTTGCTGAAGACCAATTCTAACCCGGATCTTCACGGGTCGATAGATATGACTAAACAGACATATGTCGTCATTTTCGTCGAGTATTGTATCGGGGCCTATTCTGTTATGACGTCCCCACATGTTGAGTATAGCAGGGGCGGTGGGGTAGCTTAGTGGTTAAAGCGTTGGCTCGTCACGCCGAAGACCATGGTACAACGTGTGAAGCCCATTTCTGGTGTCCCCCGCCGTGATGTTGCTGGAATATTGCTAAAAGCGGCGTAAAGCCAAACTCAGTCAGTCAGCCAGTTGAGTATAGTATATACCTGTACGTAACCTTATAAGACGAATGATGTGTAATGCAGGAGTGACTCAAGATGGATGAATGTCAAATTTAGCCCCAATTATAAAATATTTCCACAGCGTTCTGTGACATTTACAAGTTTAATGTTGTTGCTGTCGCAGTGTTTTAACAACGTGTGTACCTGTCTCACATGAATAAAAGACTGGAGGTATTGTCGTGAGATAATTCGTAGATATTCAGTTACGTCTCGTTTAAATATCAACCAGTCCTCTATCTTTTCATGCCAAGTACGTATAGGGCAGATTAAGTCTCATTAATCCTTTTATACTGCCAGGTATTAATCTTATATTGCAAACCGCCTCAATAAATATTTGATACACAATTACTGTTGCGATCCTTAGGGGAACACACGCTTCAGTCGAAACAACCTTGGTGATTGGCATCTAACCGAAATCACCCAACATGCATTTTTTTAAAACATTGTCGCATCTCGCGACACGCGCGCCATTTCCCAGGAACCGGAAGTGAGCGACCTTTGGCCAGACCGCGGTTCTCCACCCCCGCCGGCTGTGCTGGCATCGTCCTCACGTGCGGCTCGTGCAGTTCTTGCCGTAGGTTATTAACCCTACTGTACTGGAAACACTCCGAGCAGCGAAGGTTTCTCTGCCAACGGACGATGTCACAAATCTGGTATCACGTCAGTTTCATCAACAAAAACGGCATGGCGCGTAACTTCCCTCTATTTCGCATGTATGATGTAATCCAGAAATACCAACATGATACATGGAACCATAAATCAGTTTTAGTGATGCAGTTTTGAAAAGCCGTTCATAATAGTCTGTTAAAACTTCTAAAAACAAACATAGCCGTTTTATAAGATTATAATTAGAAGGGAAGTTATCGGTGATGGAGAAAACGTACAATTTTTTTCACAAATTGGTGTCATATTTAGCATGCTGGCCTATGACTATCTCTCCTCAGACAAAGCACATGCACTGGATATATTTTGGCTGTTTCAACACTATCAACGTGCACAGTCTCGTGTTTTATCTATGCAGCGTTCAGTGACATCAATGACTAACGGTACAGTCATCCGGGCAATTAAATCCTTGACAGTCGGAGGAATCTCTCCGGGACAAGTGAGATAACAAGTGCTCTCATCATCAATGCAGAATAAAACGCAACACGTGCATGTTAACGTGGATCCATGCTTGACATTTGTCAATTCCCGTGTCAACATTTGACATGACACGTGTACATTATCGAATATATCGAGGGGATACAGCACTGGGCTATCGTGGTATCATAAGTGGCATTATAGACACGTTAAATAGAGCGAGTGAGTTTAGTTTTACGCCGCTTTGAGCAATGTCCAACCAATACCACAGCAAGGGGCACCTGAAATGGCCTTCACACATTGTACCCATGTGGGAAATCGAACCCGGGTCTTTGGCGTGACGAGCAAACGCTTCAACCACTAGGCTACCCCACCTCCCCCGTTTAAATATATATATGCTTCCAAGGAAAAGTAATTGCATCACCCTGAATAAATATTATCGAATCTCTGGTAAAAACAATCCAGCAATCCGCTTCTTACGATGACAGATACCTCAATACGTTTTCCACGGTGTCATATTTTGCGAAGATCGTCTTCAGCAAGTGTTACGTCTTGCAGGAGGAAATTTGGTATTTGAGAGTGTATTGATTTATGAATACACACTTTCAATGGAGCAAAATGTGTACTTGTGAGTGTATTATTTTATGAACACACATTTTGAGGTCTTCCAATGACAGTAAAATTCTACGATGACGAGGTGCCAACGATGACATACAACTCCCACCGAGACAGGCGGTTGCCGTAGGTGGAAAAGCTGATGCAAGGGGTTGGGTAGTCTGTACAGACCCTGAAGCAAATATATCCAAGAAAGCCCACGCAAGTCTAGAAAATGTGGCAAGTCTAGATTTCCTCAGCTTCAGGAAGAAAGTCTCAGGGCTCCTTTTCATAATATTTTATTTTGTTCACTATGAGCTTTTTTTCTGTAAAATATGTTCATTTCATAGACTAGTTGTTAGTCTATTGGTGGAGCAATCATTGCGATGCCAATGGAACAGTTCGGGGTTTGGTTCCAATTCTGTACTGAAAATTCTACACAGTTGCATGACATCTAAAGAATTAGTCAAATTGACTCGTTTATCGAAGCGTACTGGTGCAAGATACAGATTATAACAACCAAAACTAAAAGAACACATTAATCAAACAACATTATATATTTCTTTTTCCGTTTCTTTTTGCATGCGAATATTACACCATTGACAGAAGTATTGCAAAATGTAAACATACATTATATGCATTTGCATGTGTTTTAATGCACACAAACATAATTTTTACAACTATTATATAACGAATAAAACAATTATAATAAGTAGGCAAGAATGAAAGCATTGACCTACTGAAGAGAGCGAGTTACTAATATAGTACACCGCTCCCGCCATTTGGACTAAAATAGCTTGCATCCAGAAACAATGAACTGCTAATTAGTGGCGCGATATTTTCAGCCCGTTGCAGCTAGGTAATGCGGCTCGGTATTTAACGCAATCATATATACTATTAGTAGATTTCATTGTGGCGTGCGTAATGTACATTCCTTCTACATGCATCACGCTATTGTTTGCGTCCCTATTAGTAAACGTTTGGAATACTTCATTCCTCGACCTCATACACCAGACCCTCGTTAATACGGACAGATACGTTTCAATCATTCAGCAGATATTTCAACTGTGTTAAAGTCAGGAATGGTTTGGTATTAACGATGTGGTTAACTGGGGATGGGATAGCCATGTGGTTTAAACCATTCTCTCGGTTCGAAGACCCAGGTTCGATTCCATCAATGATGCAGTATCTAAACATACGTACACTGGGTGATATTGATAAATCACTGCAAAAGGCGGGAGTGTAGGTTACAATTACACCCAATCACCCAGCCTGGTTAAAAGGCTTCTCTTCCATTTGAACATATATTCATTGTGCATACTTCTTAAGAAATCGATGCTTACTTTGTCAAACAAATTATACAGCAAAAGTGCATTATGGTTTTTTACCGTTAAAAAGATTGAAAAACATGTCAACCGTCTTGAGTTAAAAGGTTCATTTGAAAGAAATGCGGACGTACATCTACAACAAGCAAATCAATGTTCGTCGGCAGTTCTTAAACACGGCTGCAACTAAAGGTATTTAAGAAGGTACGTATTGATTAGGAAATGGAAATATACGAGGTCTAGTCGATTACTCCTTTGCTACGGATTTAGTAGCTATAACCATCCACAATTAATGCAAATTGAGCCGAGGCAGAAACCCAGTAATTGATTAATTTTCATATTCCTAATTCCTGAACGCTGCCATCATGATAATTTGCCAAAAGTGCTGACACACGCATTTCTTCTCTCATCTGTTTTTTTATATGAGAAAACTATTAGGATGCATTTTGTTCATTACCTTAAATCGATAACGCACCTTGTGACTGCATGTATCTGAGCATTAAAACATCTTGGTGCATCTTGTTTTATGGTGCATATACCGTGCAGTCAAACAGGTGCATAATCAAGCGTTTCACACTGCATGCACAAACACAGAGAAAAAAACCCAGTGGTGCAACGTGTACACGAGGCATTCAGTGCAAGGCTGAGCACATGTACTTTCTTGTTTCGAGAAATCGATATTTTTTCAAACTGTTGTATATATGGCTATTAACTAATTCACACAGAAAACTCAACATTTGATAAAATAGGACATAAAGGTAAAATTGTGTTGATTGCAAAATAAAAATAAATGAGTCTCAAGGAAATCTCCATGGCAATATCACAATAACCCTTGAAACATAAGATCTTATGTACATGATTCGGTACTGGGCTCCCGTCGCATCTCTCAGGTATAACGTGTATGTTGTATTCTGCGCAGCGAGGCGAGGCGCACTGTAGAAAATCGTCCAGAAGAAAGATCAATGAGTGCATCGATAGACAAATGAGCTCTTCATGCCGGCACACCTCGCTCCGGGGTACTTCAAGACATCAACATCCCCAGCTGTGTTGTCAAGGTTGGCATCCATTATTCAGGTACTACGCAGTACTGATAGTATTCCTTCTACGAACACGTGGCGATTCTTGGGATCAGTACATGCGGCGTGCATTCGTGACTGGTTTTTCACAAGATGTTTTTTTGCGCAAACGTTCCATGTAGAAAGTGACAATAGTCTATAAACTGAACGTTAAATGAACGTGATGCATGACTACATAGACAGGGACCCCGTCAAAGCCATTCAGGCTGTCAATGAAATGAAAATGCCCACTTTTCCAATACAGTTAAACCCCGTAAATCTGGTCTGTAGAATTGTCCAGGTGGCTCGAAGGCTGGATATATTTATCTAGACACTTCCCTGTACTAGTTCAGTTTTCCTCAACAACCACGTTACGTGTCTCTGTATCAGTAGATGTGTAAGACATTGGTAACTGGTTTTCCGGTAGATATGCGCTTCACATATGCGATGTAAGAGACAGGGACCCAGTAAAGACGTTCGGAATGGCAATAATAATTATTTACCGATGCAGTCAGTTATTGAGAATAGTTTTACGCCGCTTTTAGCAGTATTCCAGCAATATCACTTCGGGTGACACCAGAAATGGGCTTCACGCATTGTAGTTATGTGGGGAATCGAACCGGGGTTTTCGGTGTGACGAGCGAACGCATTAACCACAAGGCTACCCCACCGCCCACCTATGCACTGGAACCCCGTTAATCCGATCTGCAAAATCGTGCGGATTAACTAATCAGTGAAGAAAACTAGTCTCTCATGCATATGTATGATTACATCGTGTACATCATTCATATTTCGTGATGCGGAGTTCTGAACTTAGAGGGGCCGGTTAAACATGGTTTCTCCGAGCATGATTGAAATAATATTCGCAAAGCATAACTATCAGAATTGATCTTCAGTTACCCATGCTTGTTGTAAGAGGCGACTAACGGGATCGGGTTGTCAGGCTCGCTGGCCCGGTTGACACATGTCATCGTATCCCAATTGCGTAGATAAATGCTCATGCTGTTGATCACTGGATTGTCAGGTCCAGGCTTGATTATTTACAGACCGCCGCCATATAGCTGGAATATTGCGGAGTGTGGCGTAAAACTATCCTCACTCACTCACTGTTTACCAATGCATGCACAAGGTAAATCTAGATACCACCATATTTATTCAGTATGAAGGAGTACACACCTTCTACTCAATGTTTAATAATCAGAATGTGGTGCTTCATAAGTTAGCAGTTTAGTTTTGAATCGGCACTTTTAAAACTAGTTAAAAGACCATAGACTATCTTGAGTAATGTGAAACAGGTGATCCTTAACTTTATTTGAGTAGTATACTTCGGACAAAAACCATCATCTTCTTCAAAGCCAAGGTCATGTTAGTGCTTGTCCGAATATTGAAGAAAGCTGGGCAACATCCGCTCAGGCTTCAAGACTTCAAGACATGTAATTTCTTAAATAGAATTGTTGTACAACAATCACCAAACTCTTCGGCTTCGAAGGTCACGGGAATCGCCAGCGCTGTCCGAAGAAAATTTTTGGTCATTAGCATGTGAAATGTAGTTCAGCAGTATAAGAAGCGAGAGACATGCGTTTCGTGACCAGTGCTCACCCTTGTGAAATGTAGCCGGGATAGTATAACAAGCGTGACACATGCTTCTCGCCGCCATGTAACATTCCCAGAAGGCCCCTGTAAAACCTACTTCCTCTCTCGGCTCGTGAACACAGCGAAGAGACAACAGTATTCTCAAGACTGTCAAAACACACACCTTCAACAGGTCTGCGTTTACGCCGTGGAAATTGGGTGTTTTCAAACAATTCCAAACCTGGCACAAAACACGCTGGGTTTTGAAACCGTTCTTAAACCGTGGTCAGTTTGAGATACATCAACACAATAGACCTCTGTAACACGCCGTGTGAGATCACCACGTGTTTATCAACACCAAGACAAACTGTCAAATCGTCGTTCTAGTTGGGGATGTCATTGTATATTGGGACACAACCATCAACCCGTGAAGACCCGGGTTAGAACTGGTCTTCAGTAATCCATGCTTGTCGTAAGAGGCGACTAACGGGATCGGGTGGTCAGGCTCGCTGACTTGGTTGACACATGTCATCGGTTCCCAATTGCGCAGATCGATGCTCATGCTGTTGATCACTGGGTTGTTTGGTCCAGGCTGGATTATTTACAGACCGTCATCATATAGCTGGAATATTGCGGCGTAAAACTAAACTCACTCACTCACAAGCATCAGTTGAATAGCTTGAATGCAAGTTATGAGATAATAATAATTGATTTCTTAAGCGCCTAGTATTCATCGACAGGTGCTCAGTGGCGATATGGCAAAGGTAAAACCAAATCTATGCACATATAATACACAATCCTGAAAGTATAATTTGATGCTGAACGGAAGACGTGAGTTTTAAGGAGAGACTTGAAAAGGTCTATGGATTGTGTGTTTCTTAGTTCAGATGACAGAGAGTTCCAAAACTGGGGATTGCAAACTGCTATCAATTGTCTTACTCAACCTAGCGGACTTGTATAATGCTCAAAAGTGTTAGGGTCCACTATAGTTACTTGAACTACATATGGTATACGCGCGTTAGGGGTATCGGCGTTTCATGGGGTTGGTTTGTCAAGGTGTCCGGAATACTAGATTTGGTATAATTGAGTTTCCGGAACAGTGGTATTGGTGTCATCGAGGTTTCTGGGATACTGGGTTTGAAAGTATAGAGGTTTCGGGAATACTCGTTTGGTATACGGGGGTTCCTGAATACTGAGTTTGGTATAATCGAGGTTTGATAAATACAAGGTTTGAAAGTAAAGAAATTCCAGAAATACTGTTTCAGTAAACCGGGGTACCGAAATCCCAGGTTTGGTATATTGATGCAGAAACACCAATGTTGAGAGTATAGTGGACTCCAGAATATCGGTTTGGTATAATCGTGGTATACCAGGAAAACCAGGCTGATATAATCAACGTCTCGGAGTTTACAGTTTTCAAAAATACTGGGTTTAGGTTAATGAGGTTTGTGGAATACCAAGGTTTGGCTATTAAGGTTTGATACATATCCTGAAACTGGGGGGCGTAAAGGTACACGCAGCTGTGAGGGGTACAGATGGGGGGCAGACAGGATGTGTATATGGGTAAACATGGCTACAAGTGTTTGCCAAGTCACAACGGATCGCCACAGGCTGACCATCGGTCACACATGTCAAGGACAAAGCTGATCCTACGTTTCTGAATCGGGCACGAAACACTTCACACAAGTACATTGTTTTCAGCAGGGTGTAGGGATGATATTTTGATCAATCTTATACATCAAAACATATAACCTCAAACTTAATCGTTTGACCATGGTGGTCGGTTGATGTTACTTAATCGTTTGACCATGGTGGTCACTCACTGACCACAGGTCGGAAAGAGTAAGGTCATCTTCTGGGGCGAGTGAGTGAGTTTAGTTTTACACCAGCTATATGGGGCCAGTCTGTAAATAATCGAGTCAGGGCCAGACAATCCAGTGATCATCAGTAGTATCAGCATCGATCTATACGCAACTGGGATGCGATCGGATATTTTTAGGGTATCAAAGAAAATATTCAAGATGACTGCGTAATGAAACAGTTACATAACCTTCTTATGGATTGAAAACAATGTCAATCTCAGCCTCTCTCTCCCCAACCATGTGCAAGCATCGACAATGACAACAACACCAGCTTCAGCAAAGCACGAGACACACCACCCACAATAAACATTCACTGCACGAAGAGTCTCGGCTGCCCGTGATCTTGTCATAGGACGTTGCACGAGAAGCACGTGGCATGGGTTGTTTACAAACACGTAGTTTGACTTGTGGAATGTTCTCGATCTTTATTGAATCTAATTTATTCAACAACACGGTGATTGCTAGATACACGGATGATTCAGTTCCATGTGAATTACCCGTTCGCCACAGCGGCCGATATTGACAACTGTCTTAAGCACGTTGATATATACCCCACGTGTAGATGTGCTTGTACTGCGCATATTGAAGTGCGTAATTACAATACACCTACTATTCTTACCTTGATGCCTAGTGACATGCCTAAGTATATTTCAGAACCACAGTACGAGTAATTTGCATACCTCTATTTGCATATTGCCTGACGTGTGTTGTTAATATCGACCTGATCACGATTCATATGACACCACGTGCTGGCTTTCTCAAAATATAACCTTCGTGAACCCAAACACTGCCCCAGAACCAATCACAAACAACGTCACATTGTCACACATGCATATCATCTCGACCTAAAATGGTCAGCCAATCAAGTAAGAACAACATGCGTGTATTTGCATACGGAACGACACGTGACATAACATGCCCGTGCATGCACGAGGTGACATACAATATCGAAGCCTGTGGGATCTACCTCGAGCTAACATACTTTACTTACACTACGTACACTACAACCTGACCTGGAAACCAGCTCGGGAAAACGCAGGTCACGTGACATTGATTTAGAAGGTATCGAACTCTAATATCGATCTGGGGATTGTGACCCAAGAATTCCTGACTAACTTATCAACCGTTTAGGGCTGAGCTGTCGATAAGCGCTGTACAATCAGCCGGCGTGCAAGACCTGTCGGAACGTGTTGCACGAGCTTTCCGTGATGTCAGTATACAAGGCTGGCATGTCACATTCCTCAAGCCAGCTCAAACCGACAGCAGTATTGCCTTCGCACTATGGATGTGTATAAAAAGAGGTATTGCCTTGTGGATGTATAATATATCAAGTAATAGTTTTGTTTACAATATGAACTTTCATTATTGGCTCTGATTGGATTGTGATAAGATAGGGCTACTTGCCAAGGTTATAGATTGGAATTAACGTATCACCATTCCAAAATCACTATTTACATTGGTAGATACTTGAAATAATTCTATCATCAGTCTTGGAGACATTTGTCGTGAATCGTTTTGCGAACAATGTGAGCACTTTATAAGATACGCATATATAGGTTTGTTTGTACTTACATTCTATCGGATCAGAATTCATGCTTTAAATGCTGATTAGATTGGCCTTGCCGAACACTCAAGATTCAATGGTTACAGCTTAGTAGGGCCTTTGTTTACGCTCTTACATAATATCTATATGTTGCATATGTTCACCTGCTGAAAAACGTAGAGAACAATTCGACTGTAGATTTATAATCAATATGAATTGATATCGAATATGCGTTAATTTTGCTGATCGATAGTCCCATCCCACGAAATTGTATTGGGTGGTCAGGAACGCTGTGTGGGCGAGTCAACGTGCCTCGGTAGATTCTGTAGATGCTCATTCTGTCGATCACCGGTATATCTATCCCTCACTCGACAGGTAGCCTAGTGGTTAAAGCGTTCGCTCGTCACGCCGAAGACCCGGGTTCGATTCTCCACATGCATGGTACAATGTGTGAAGCCCATTTCTGGTGTCCCCCGCCGTGATATTGCGGGAATATTTCTAAAAGTGGCGTAAAACTAAACTCACTCACTCACTCGACTATTTACAGGATGAATATAGCTGACCCACAGAACAAGATTCGCCCATTCAATGTTGAATATCACTTGACAATTGTTTTCTGGGTCTCGCTCATAGCATAGTTCTGCGTTTGCTACAAGTCAATGAAAATGTCAAAACCATTCACTGTTTCTAACGCACTTCATTAATGTTGCTATTTCCTGCAACAAAACGCATTGCTTGAATTATAATCATAAAACAGCTGACGATTACCATGTCAAACACTGAAACTAAACTTACGTCATCAGATTGCAAGGGGTTACAAATAGACGAATATTACGTGGCCCAGTTTCTATGTAGTTTATCTAAAAATATCCAGAATGTTCAATATGTGTTGCTAAAATCGATGAAAGCGTTGCATGTGTAGGGGGCATGTTCCCAGACTGTTCTAGAAACGTGTGACGTACTGCAGGCGTTATCAGTCCTGCTGTAGTTATCTTTATGAAGCAATGCACTTACTTCCGTGTTCTGTACGATACAGGCGTGTATGGTGCAAGACTGTTTAATCAAGGTGAAATTGGGTTTAACGTCGTGCATGAGAATATTTCGCTCATATGACGACGTGCATGCGTGTGTATGTGCGGCTGCTTGTACTAGCCCAGACTTAAGCTGGTTTTTAGTGCTAGCCCACTGAGATACCATGCCGCAGTTAAGCATGAATACCCCACTCAGACACAGTATACTGACTCCGAGCCGACCAGTCCTTGTTGTACCCATTAATGCCGAGCGCCAGGCAGGGACCAACAAATACCATATTTTAACGTCTTTTGGTATGACGCGGTTGGGGATCGAACCCGCGACCTTCCGCTCTCCGGGCGGACGCTCTAACCACTACACCACGGAAGCGGTTGTTTAATCCAGAATGCATATATGGAAACGAGGTGGTTACGTACATTGTTATGTGTTTAAATTGTAGAAATGACGAAGTCGAAAGTGTGCATGTTGTCCGGTAGACTAAAGCTTAGTTTCTGAATGTATAATTGTGATCGTAACAAATATATATGCAGCCTTTTGCACTGACTATGTGATTGACGGTCTTAGATCTGCATCCACATGCACGGTTTGTGGTCTGTAACTATACCAGTCCCTGTTAGGATGATTGCCATTCAAGGTCTGCACGGAGTTTGTTCAATAGAGCGATCTTAGAGTTCCGTTCTGAACTTGCTATTCGTATACCACTGCCGCACACTGCGATACGACACGTTGCTGACAAATGGTATGTTTGTTTCTTTCTTTGTTTAACGCCGTCAGCAATATGACGTAGGTTTGTAAATAATCGAGTCTGGACCAGACAAGCCAGTGCTCAACAGCATGAGCATCGATCTACGCAGTTGGAATACGATTACATGTGTCAACCAAGTCAGCGAGCTTGACCACCCGATACCGTTTTTAGTAAAAACAATACATTTTTGAATGAGTCCTTTCAAACTGTTATTCTAACGTCACATCACGTTTGCTTGTCTATTCTGACTAAGAAACTCCTCGTGGAGCGAAGGGGCGGTAAGGTAGAATATTGATTAATGCGTCCGCTCGTCACGACAAAGACCGTGGTTCGATTCTCCATATGGGTATTAAGTGTGAAGCCCCTTTACTGGTGTCCCTCGCCGTGATGTTGCTGGAATATTGCTGAAGGCGGCGTAAGATTACTCACTCGTGGCACCAACAGTGTTGACATAGTCAGCAGTATAGTGGCTCCTGACATAACCCTCCACTAAGTATTTTGAACAGTTGATATTTTGTTTTGTCAGCAATGTCAATAATCATAAATAACCACAACTAAGATATTGTGTGCTAGTACAAGAAAAATACAAGGAAAATGGGAATTTGCAGTACAGCGAGCGAGCAGCCTGGCTCGAACACCAAAACCCTGATCTCTGAGATTTAACTTAATGTAAAGAGAGTGTGCCCCCTTGTCACTTAGCAACAGAAAATGCTTTGCGGGCCGTAACTGTGGTTTACACCCTGCGCGATGAGGCAGACCGGGTTACTTCCCTCTAGCCGCTCAAACCCACCGCATCGTGATGGTTTCAGTATAGGATCAGTGTAGTTAACGTGAAATATCAAATGAACGCATGGCACATGGGGGAAGTGGGGATTATTTGTGATAAGCTGTGAAAAAACTTCTACATTTTCAGAATCAGCCAAAGCCTCGCAAAGTGGAAATAAAAAGCGCTTGTACTGGTCATGTCCGTGGAGAGATAGAGTGCTCACTGGGCATTTTTGTCACCTCTAAAATTGCTCCACGTGGTCACGTGATCATTATTGCACAACGTCATTGCAGCCGGCAAACGAACATGTCACTAATTTACCCTTGCTATCATGACAATGTTCCACAGTTTGTGTTTTATTATGTAGTGTCATAAGTGACAATATTCGTTCGTTAAAATTCTTGTTTTTCCTATAAGGTATCGTAATCCAGACCTTTCAAGTATTATCACATTCCTATAGTTTACTTTCTTGGGTAATGTAACACTAAGAATGCGTGTATGCATCTTAGTAGGACTTTGTGAAAACATATCTTGAATATAATCTGATACTTCCGCAACAGAAGATCGCATATTTAACTGCAAAATTAAATGTTTTTGATATGATAAATGAAAGTTAGTCTTTGGTTGTTGTTTTTTAAATTCTCTAGCGTGCAATAGCCGCAATCTGTTGTGGACATGACCAGGTGCCCGACCCAAGCCCGTGTATCAGCAATGACAATGGTGGCCCCCCAGCTCAACGAAAGCGGAGGTCCATCGCAATCTGTTCCCTGTATCGGAACGCTGTCAGACTCCCATTCTTTCATTCATACGCTTATGTTTACACGCGGACAAAGCAGCAGACGTGTTACCATTCGACAAGCGCGATTCGGATGGGCGGGGTTTCAGATGAAAGGGGCGGAGCTTATCTTTCCATTCATTGACAAGTTTCGATCGCACTCAGTCACTCTGGGAAAACTCATTCACTAGTATTCGTGTCACAGGTCAACGTAGAGGCATCTGATTGGTCGATACTCCCATAACGGCGGCTTAGCTCGCAACGGGACAAACCAGACAGTTCTAAATATAGATTCCCAGCTCGGCAACTACAGACTCAGCGCAGCCATAAATTAGCATAGACCCCACACAATAAACTACCCTTCGTTTTCACTAACTAAACGTTACTTTTCACAAAAAAAGTGAACTAAAAACAAGATAAAAAATCCAAAAAATTATATACGTAAAAATAAGTTGCCTAGCACGGAATTTAACAGACTTTATGACGTGTAGACGATGGCGGATGAGCGGTCACCTTGTCGCCTTTCCCCTTGAGATGGAATGTTGGACGGGGATTCTCAAAAGAAGGAATTTCAGCAACCAAAAATACTGAACAAAATTCATATAAAATACAATGGCCAACCTGTCTCGATCGAAAAGTGAAATAAAGCTAAGATACATCCATGAGAATGGTATAGTCCAGCTCAAAGGCAGTCCCTATACTTCTCTTCTCCGTCCCGTCGGCAGCTCTTTGTTTACTGAATATCGGCAATGCTCCACTGCGTTCTGTGTCCTCAATACGCCTCATGAATATTCATGAGGAGAGAAAGAAAGTTCTTTTAAGGCATAATTAAGCTTTGTTTTGCAAAAATGACCAGTTCGGTAATTAGTATTACATCTCAAAATACTCGAAAGTTGGATATTCCGATGCATTTGACGTTATGTAGAAATATATCAAGCAAAAAAGTTGGGTCGATGTTGAATTCTCCTTAGGTTGGTGTTCTGCGCATGCGCTGACTGCCGGTCGGCTATGCCAGAGACCCATTGAAATGTGGTTATAAATACAAGCGAGACTGTCATTTGGGGGTGGCCGGTGGCTTGTGCACTTCTACCTACAGCACTCCGGCCAAACACATCTACCTCACCAATCAAGAAATTATTATTGATTCATTCTATCTTGGATTTTACCATCAGCCCAGGCTAAGCAGAGTCGTTGAATTAACACGAGCTGCTTCGAAGCGAAGCGATTTTCCGTACCATGGATCTGATGTGTTGTGAGGCCGACTCGAATCCGAGGGCCTACGAAGACCCCGTTTTAATCAAAGACAAAAGAGTGTTGAAGAATTTGCTTGACACTGAGGATAGATATGTACCCCACATATCCTACTTTACTTGTGTGCAGACGGACATTAGACCCTCAATGCGGAAAATGGTCTCCCAATGGATGTCGGAGGTGGGTCCTGGTTGTAATATTTGGCTTGTCTCACTACCTCGTGCGTTTCACAGATCAAAATTTCCACCGAAATTGGATTATTTCAACTGACAGTGATGCAGTCGTGTAGAGGACACCTTAAGCTTTCGTTTGATCCATAATGTCATTCAAAATATTGGATAGTAACATTTATATGAATTTTTATTACGCCGGTGTCGGTCCGTTCAGAGAAAGAGCTTTTCTAATATGGCGATCGCCCTGGCCTCTTGTGCAAGCGGGGTACAGTACGAAAGTTGGAAATATTAAATGCCGATCTTGCTTAATCAAGAACTTTTGAAAATTCATCAGATTGTGCATTAAAATTGCTACAGTTTGGTGTTCGATATACAACTTTTTCAGCTTAAATTACTTTGTTAGAATTTTTATTGGGATAAAGTCGCAAGTTTTCCATTGAAATCGCCTTGTTCTGCACTGAAATGTCATAAGCAAAACCGAATTGGCATTTGCATGAAACTTTTAGAACTTTGGGACTTACAAAGCTTTCCAGTGGGAATATCGACCCCACAGTAATTTTTTATCGAAGAAAAAATTAATTTCGTATGACTTTGGAATTTTTACAAATTTTATTGATATTTTTGGATGAATGCGACTTGAGCAGCCTCAGCCTGGCGCAGCTGCTGAACTGGCGGGCTTTTGTCGGTTGGCAGATATAGGCATGCACATGACTCAGTTTAGAGTTTTAACTGACTTTTTTGTCATGCTTTGTGTCGTATTGAGAAATTTGCATTGAAATGAGGACTTAATTGTCACTAATTTCACTGATCTTTTATATATTTCTTGAATGCTAAGTACAAATCAGTTCTCAACCGATTTGACGCAAAGGATTGGTGACGACTTTCACTCAGGAAATATAGTTTGCTTACCTCGAATTACGGACCCTCAGTAATGCGGACACTCATTAATATGAGACGCTGCATGCGATACATGCTTTCGTAAGCCTTATTATTCAGCTCCATTGATGATATCATTTCAAGTATTGTTGGGATATGTTGAGTTTTAGGTTAAAATGTTCGTTTTCTTGATTTCAGGTTTGCGAGGAACAACAGTGCGAAGAGGAAGTGTTTCCATTAGCAATGAATTACTTGGACCGATATTTGTGCGTGAAGGATACCCACAGGACTAGCCTACAGTTATTAGGAAGTGCGTGTATGTTTCTTGCTTCGAAGCTGAAGGAAACGTACCCCTTGACTGCTGAGAAATTGGTCATATACACGGACAATTCGATTGGTCTGCAATCATTAATGGTACATACATTTTAACTTTCGTTTCACTGCTTGGTGTGTTTTGATAGCGGCTGTCGGACAAGACAGCTTGGCCAGTCTCGCTTGTTGTTTTAATGATATGTACATTGCTCTTGTTTGATGACTCGGCGTGTGAAACTATCCGCCTCCGGGCTAAATCATGCCAACAGCTGATATTCGGACTGTCGGTCATTTTGAAAGTGGGTGTGGTCGGGCACAGTCGTTGATGCGATATGTTGTCCAGCGGTTGCGTTCTGCGGTGTTGGTGAAAGCGATTTAGGAAAATGGATTTGCTTGTTCTGTTGTGGGCTGGTTCGGGTGGGAAAACGTTGAATTGCGTAAGAAAACTTTGACTCGCTCGGCAAGTGGGATTATCTCTATGAAATGGAATGCGGCTTGTAAAATAATATGCACGCTACAAATTGAACATGTCGATATTGAACCTTATTTGAAGTGTTGTTCATGCGTATAATCTTGATTTCAGGATATGGAATTGCAAGTTCTGTATCACCTGAAGTGGGATTTGTCAGCAGTAACACCACACGATTTCTTGGATCAACTTCTCTCAAGGCTAATCCCAGACAAGGAAAAGTCAGGAATCATCAAAAGACACGCGCAAGCCTTCATCGCATTATGTGCTACAGGTAAAATTTATTTCTGTCTAAAGTATATTTCTGTAAATCTTCATGTGTGTATTTTCGCATGTGATGTGTAGTGGGAAAATTCTGAATGAAATTGAACATATCTTGCCGGTTGAAAAAAAATGTCACAACGTATCCGTGAAAAGCGATCTGCGAAATGATTGGTCGAGTGAACAATTTTCCCACCGTGCAGTCTGCAAAATGGGTCGATTAACCTCCTTGCATGTGTAAGGGAACTCCTTAGATTGACGCAACTAGATACCGTCAACGTCGTTTCAAGTTGAACCGAAAAAAATACAGGGAGTGGATGATCTACGTAGCTTGTGTACATTTAGTCAAGTGGAAACAGTTGAATACATTTGTAGTTGTCTTCCGCGTGTACTGTATAGATCAGAGCAAAAGTTCATTATGACAGTGTTGTTTAATATCGACCCTCAGAAAATGGAACAAATCCTTGTATCTCTGTCCAGAAGTTAAATCTTGTCAAACAAAGGCCCTACTTGTATGTCCCTCGCCGGTATCAAGGTGGCGACCTTGATGACTGATGCATGACCTGTCGGCTAAATGCTCGACATTCCACTGAAGGTGGTCGGCGCGGACCTTAAGCCAACACGAGTTGTTTCCCTTGGTCCAGTTCTGACGCCCTCGCTAATACGTGTCTGGCTGCACCAGATTTTTACCTGACAGCCACATACTTGCACTGAAATAGATTTCCTGATAATTGATTCATTCTGTAACTAACAATAACAGCGTTATTGATTGGAATGAACTATTTAGATCGGTTATTTTGCCAAACTGGTTTCAACATTCATGGACACGCGTAGAAATAGACAAGACCACCTAAGCAACGAAATGCGAAACACAGTTTATTGATACCGTGCTTTGTATACTTAAAGAATAATATGTACCAAATTCGTAAAATTTAAATGTGGTCTATTTGTGAGGGTTATTTTCAAGATTGATGAGATGTCCAAATAAAGCAGGATACATTGGTCATAAAAAGCTTGGCGGGTCGTGTTTCAACCACTTCCTCGCGACACCGAGACCTAACGACTGCTCTGTGTCGCAAGCCACGGGAACTGAACATTAATTTGACAATTGTTTCCTTCTAATTAAAAGTCGAGTCCCAGTGATATATACTTGCAAGTACACGAACAACTTGAGTTGTCCTCTCTGACGTGTCAAGAGCCGTGGTTGCATTCCGCCCGTCAAGGGTGTTAAAACTTGTGCCAGGAATGTTTCCTAGTAAATAGCCTCGAACGCATGAAAGTGTGTAGGTGTTCGATATGCGTTTCTCAGCCATCTGTTAGGAAATGTACATATACGTGTCTGATCGTATGTGTCATGACGAACAATGGACATGACGTCATTTTTGGAACTGTTTCGGCTCATTTCGCCAGGGGCGTAACATGTAACAGTGTAACTACTATTTGTAACAATTTGTGTAACACGAAGTGAAATGAAGGTCATAAATATCGGTGAATATTGGATACAATGTTACCGTTGACTCTTAATCGAAAATTATGCTATATTTCATACATCCCAAGCTAAACAAAGATGTATATATTCATCAAAAACGGTGAACTTGAAATTGCAGTATGTAATATCTAGATCGATGTAATGTTTTATCTCGAATGATGACTTGCAAGTTGATTGCTTTCTCAAATAGGTCATGAAGATATGCCATAATCGTGATGTTAAAATATCGGATTTTTTAATTAATTAATTTCTTTTTTACAGATTGCAAATTCATGATGTATCCCCCGTCAATGATCGCCGCCGGTAGCGTTGGAGCTGCAGTCCATGGTCTGTTCAGCGCATCGGAACCACAAGATTTGAAATTCTTAGAAAGACTCGTCCAAATAACAGGCATCGAAGTGGTGAGTAACAATTTCCGTCTGTTAATCTCTTACACAGGACCTGTTGGGTATTAGGTAAAGCCTGTTGCTTACAAGTAATGAGTTTCTTTGTTGTAAATTGGGTCTCAAACCGTGGCCATTGAAAGTGATTTTATCTACCCCCGTGGGAGTTGCGGGAACGACCCCAGGGCGTATGACCAAGGAACAAAGGTGCCTTTATGTTCTACGGTGTTAATTGCTGGTCAGTGGCCTTGTGATGAGACGTGACACTGACCAATGAGGCATTATCAAAGGAAGTTAGTTCAATGATAACGCTAAGTTGCTGTCCTTGATTGATTGAATACGTGATCTTGCGTTAACGTCACTGACGTTTTAAATAATGTAATTTTAATATTAAGACGTTCATAAATCTTATGATTTTTCTTTTGCTTTCAGGATTGCTTACGGTATTGTCAAGAACAAATTGAACAGTGTTTTGCAAATAATTTGTCAACGGTGCAAGAAGCCCCCGAAACTCCTACAAAATCAGACCCTTTAAATGGTCAGCCAACGACACCCACCGACGTTAGAGACATAAATTTATACGACCAACCCGGCGTTTGTTGCTGAACAAACACGGAGTCGGATGCCAGGGTGAATCCCCGACCCCCCTCCAAGCGGTTCAGGACTGCAACCCCCACCGCAATAAGCCAGTGCTCCCCAAACAGGAACCTCCCGGGAACCTGGTGACGACCTGCCACGTCGCCCAAGACGTCGCAAGTGATGTGATACGCGACTTCGTGACGTCATTGCTACCAATTCTCGCCTAAGCCTGCCATAAATACGGACACTGCCAGCGACTTCTCATGTCATGTGACACTATCACGTGACGCCGTCGCCTTATTTATGACATTGCCAGAAGACACATGATCATGTGATTTGGCAACACGTGACAAGTGACGTCAAGTCGCACCCGAACTGTTTATTTATACCAGTCATTTATACCCGCTGCCGTTTCATCCTATTCATCGTCATTTGTACCTTGACCAAGCACAACCATTGCCTCGATATCGAGCAAAGTACATAATTTAATATTTATATATTACTGATTTTGACTTCTCCGAATGTTCGAGGACTTAAGTGTGTTATATTCGATCACTATGGTTTGATTTGCTAATATTGTGATACGATTATGGAAATATCGATTAACTAACACGAAATATTGAGCAATATTGTGAGAGACAAATGGATTGACACCGTCAAGGGCAGCCATCAATGCAATATAGGTCAGAATGCCGGATACATGCAAAATCTATAATTTAATATAAAAAATTCTTACCCTACCTCTTCGGTTAGATTTGGGTACCTCCCCTCATTAAATTAACTTAACTCTAATTCTACCTCACCCTCTGTAATCCTGTTAGCTTATACAATTTAAACACCGATGTCTCGTGAATTTTAAAAGAAGGAAATGCCGTAAAATACTTATGGTGTCGATTGAAATTTCAGTCGTGATTTTTCCTTCAGTAGTTCGCATATTTTCCAGCTTTGGGTCTACCAACGAATGAAATGTTATTTTAAACTGAATATCATTAACGCGAAAGTTATTGTTAATGAGTTATTAACTGATCGTTTGTGTAGGTCGATCGATCGATTTTAAGTGATTTCTATGAAATAGCGACCGTGTAATGTGTCTGCGCATGTCCTGATACGGGCACATTGGGAATCTGCAATTTGATTGGGCGTTAACAATACTGTACACGATCATGCCAACATACTTAATGATGTTTTACAAGCTCCCAAACTATTGTCACTGCCAAGTTCATCGTAGAATTTCTTTCTTGAAAATTCTTTTAGGGTTCATAAATGATCATTGTTTTTTGTTAAGGACTAAAACAAACAAGTGTACAACAGTATTGTGATGCGTCCCATAGAAAGGGTCTTTCAAGACATAAAACACTGTGATAAGTTTTACTAGCGTTTTGCCAACCCATTTATAAATAATTGTGAATATAATCCTGGTAAGCTAGGTGTGCATATGCAATCGAATAATTGGCCGCGACTATGCCCCATGGGAAAAGACATGCACAACCAATAGTAATAATACATTAAAAATGATTTATTTTTAATGGTTTTGAGATCGTTTTCCCGTAAAGGGAGATAACTCTAAATGAACGAGGTCCTGTTCCTGAGTGGTCTACCCTTGGCTGATTATTGTGATAATGTAAAATATAGATTTTATAGTTGAGGGTTTAGCACCAGGAACACGATTTTTGTGATTTATTTCCAAATTAAAACACATGAACTTGTTAAATTGGTTTTTTGCTTTGTAATAAGTCTGTGCATAGTGCTTTCTAGGGTCAATAGTTTGACTTGTTAATGATTGTTCGTCTCCTTGACAATTATCGATGTACATAAGGAACTTCGCCGATTCTGCTGTCTCACAGCTGTTAATATTCACACAGTGAAGTCTCGAATGGTGTGTATGGTTCTCTCGCGCATGCCGAGTTTTACCGAAGTTGACCGACGAGGTGTGTTACCTCAGCTTGTTGAATGGAATGCAAGGATGGTGTTAAGAAAATGGTTAAACAATTGTTTCTGGTTGTATGGAAGAATGTTTCAAGTTGGACCACAGTCCTCCCTTTTTTGTTACGAGTGAAGAACTGCATAAACTTGTCCTGTCAATTGTATTGTGTGTACATAAAGGAGCTGTTGGTGAATAAAATATACCATTGATCTTATTCACGCCACTGTTGTATTTCTTATCAAAGAGTTGATCTTGATCCTCATCCACTCCATTTACAGACTTATTTGGTGGCGTTTTGGCAACAAACCAACCGATCCACTCCAAAAGGAAAACAAATATTTCAGATGCTCATGATGTTGATCACTGGATTGTCTGGTCCAGACTCCATCACTTACAGACC
The DNA here is from genome assembly GCF_003918875.1 of Haliotis rubra. NCBI lineage: Eukaryota > Metazoa > Mollusca > Gastropoda > Lepetellida > Haliotidae > Haliotis > Haliotis rubra. Next base: position 200,010 of record NW_025766103.1, on the reverse strand, counting down.
GATACCATATAGCTGGAATATTGCTGGGTGCGGTCTTAACAAACCAACCAATCCACTCCTTAAGGAAAACAAATATTTCATAGATGCTCACTGGATTGTCTGGTCCAGACTCGATTACTTACAGACCGATGTCATATAGCTTGAATATTGCTGAGTTCGACCTTAACAAACCAACCAATCCACTCCATAAGGAAACGAATATTTCATAGCTGCTCATGATTTTGATCACTGGATTGTCTGGTCCAGACTCCATCACTTACAGACCGATGTCATATAACTGGAATATTGCTGAGTGCAGCGATAAACTACAAAGCCAAAACTTTTAATATCCAGATCCAAAGTCATATAGCTGGAATATTGCTGAGTTCGACCTTAACAAACCAACCAATCCACTCCATAAGGAAACGAATATTTCATAGCTGCTCATGATTTTGATCACTGGATTGTCTGGTCCAGACTCCATCACTTACAGACCGATGTCATATAACTGGAATATTGCTGAGTGCAGCGATAAACTACAAAGCCAAAACTTTTAATATCCAGATCCAAAGTTAATTAAATGTATGATCTGTAAATAGCCTCAAAACCACATCACTTAAGAGATTAAGGGCTATATTCCAGCAATATAACTGGGAGGACACGAGAAATGGGCTTCACACATTTTACCCATATGACATCGAACCCGGGTCTTCGGCGTGACAAGCGAACGCTTTAACCACTTGGCTACCCACTGCCCCAAAAGAGACAATAGGAGCACGGACAGGGTGGTTGTAAGACAGTGTCTCGTTTTAGTGTCAGGTTCGAGTTCTCTCAAGGGTACACATTTTAAGCTAATACTTGCGCGCTTGGTAATGTGACAATTTATGAGGGGAGCGTGAAGCTTGTCATATTGCTTCATCGCATCACCAAATGATGTGTCGATTACTTCCAGGAGTAACCGGATAGTGCCTGGTACAATCGGGGGAGATTTACTTATTTGCTTTTACACAAATGTGCATTAGATTCCCAGTTGTCACACATACTGCAAGGGGTGTGTTGCACCCGATATGTGCTCCGTTCTCACCACTCCGTGCTCCATAATACCCGTGAAGATCCGGGTTAGAATTGTTTCTCAGTAATCCATGCTCGTGGTACGAGGCGACTAAAGGGATCGGGTGGTCAGGCTCGCTGACTTGGTTGACACATGTCATCGGTTCCCAGTTGTGCAGATCGATGCTCATGCTGTTGAACACTGGTTTGTCTGGCCCAGACTCGATTATTTACAGACCGCCGCCATATAGCTGGAATATTGCTGAGTGCCACGTAAAACTCAACTGACTCACCCGTGCTCGATAAATTTTAAGTCGGAGGCAGGGTGTCCAGACTGTAACTTGTCATCACGTGTGTCATCGTATGCTCAGACATTGGACAATACAAAAACTATGGAAAGAAATTAGGGACCACGCGAGTCATGGCTATTAATTAGCAATAGTAACATGAAAAAATCGTATGGTCTTTAACTTTTCTTGAATAGAATACTTAGGAAAGAGGAACCTCAAACTCTATGTTCAGAATCCTCTCATCCCAGAAACATGGTGATGAGAATATCCGGGACATGTCAGGCAAAAGGTTCGATGTTAGGAGTCCTGGGCGGGATTCGGATACAAATTCTGAAGTATGCATAAGACAGAGGACAATTACCCACACGCTTATGTACCCCCGTACCCGTTACACACCCACCCTCCGTGACCACAGGATTCAGCACAGTCACGGTGTTCCCTGGCAAGCTACACAACGCTGTTTTGCCAAGATCCTTTAAAGCATTATACCTCCAATCACAACAGGTTAAACGGTCTCTGGTGAGTGATTTGGACGGATCAAAATCACCCTGTACTTCTAAAGTGGGGCGATTTGGTAGCCTAGTGGTTAAAGCGTCCTCTCGTCACGCTGAGGACCCGGGTTTGATTCCCCACATGGGTACAATATGTGAAGCCCATTCTGGCGTTCCCCGCCGTGATATTGCTGGAATATTGCTAAAAGCGGCGTAAAATCATACTCACTCACTCATGTTATCAACCACTGGTTTTGGCTAAATCGGTTATGTTTTGCTTCCGGAATATTGATTAGTAAACAACGAATGGCCTCATGACCACCTAGTCCCCACTTTTTGGGCTTGTCAAGTGTGACTTTACTTAACGTGAATTTGGGTATAACGTTGCTTTCAACAGTTGTGACGTTACGTGGCAATTTTACATGTTTGTGTGTCTGGTCTGACTATAACCTACTTGTCCGGATTTAATGTCATGTGTTTAAATGGCAGACCCCGAGTTTTCATCGCTCCCAGAGAAACAGTCCATGTTTTGTCACCTAATATTGAAGACCAATCCAGAAAGCGTTAACGTTACGACCTATCGTAACTTTATCATAGGCTTACGAATGACAGCGCTACGAACGTTTTGTGGATCTGGTCCCAGGCAAGTCAACAAGTGACGTCTTTAACGTGTTTTGGTTTGAAGTGCCCGGGGATCGAACTTCAGACTTTCCTCTCTCGAGGTAGAAACTCTATCCAGTTGACCAAAAATGAGGTACGATTTTTGGATGCCAGTGACATATTCTGCCAAAGTTTTTCTTAAAGAGCGATCATCGCCGCCAAGGTGCGGTGTCAACCAACCAGGGTCGCATCCACGAAGAATCCCTAGCGCTCGGACGTTCGTAAGCCTATGGTAAATTACAGAGTTACGACAGGTCGTAACGATACGAACGCTTTGTGGATCGGGACCAAGGTCATGAGCGTGACTACCTGACCCATGAAGTCGCCTCGTACGACAAATTCTAACCCTAAATGTTTGTCCCAACGACAACAAAATGACAGTGTAAATGTAACAGGCAGAACCACAGGGACAGCCAAATTCGACACCGTTCATGTATGAAATGCATTCATTGATTAAAGAAAAAGGATGGAAGGTCATTCGGTTGTGCATTTGATATAACGACGTATACTTTGTATTTTTATGTAGATACGTTTAAATAAACAGATAAGGTCACTGAACCATTTTATTGCTGACCCAAATAATGATTCCTCTTTTTGAAAGCCATCACTTTTTGGTGGGAACAGGATGTGGACCTCAATAATTTGGTAGGCGCATGCTTGTCAGCTAATAAACAAACTTGCAAAGCGTCCAGATACAGATGTATTCAATATACGGGTAATACGGCCTATAAACGTTTTTGGTTGACCCAAATATAAATTGATTCTTGGGGAAGTCATCACTTTTTACTGGGAACAGGGTGTGAACTTCAATAATTTGGTGGATGCATTCTTGTCAACTAGTAAACAAAATTGCAAAGCGTCCATATATAGATGCATTTAAATAAACGGATAACGTCATTAAAGCATTTTTGGCTGCCCCAAATAATAATTGATTCTTGGGAAAGTCATCACTTTTTACTGGGAACAGGGTGTGAACTTCAATAATTTGGTGGATGCATTCTTGTCAACTAGTAAACAAAATTGCAAAGCGTCCATATATAGATGCATTTAAATAAACGGATAACGTCATTAAAGCATTTTTGGCTGCCCCAAATAATAATTGATTCTTGGGAAAGTCATCACTTTTTCCTGGGAAGAGGGTGTGCATCTGCATGAAGGAGATACCATGATCTCTGACGAGGTCTCCCAGTAGCCTACCCCATTCTAATAACACCAATAAGTTGCATTTTCCTACAACATCCATGCATGAGCGTTCTCCAGGGACACGGGGCGGTGGGGTAGTCTAGTGGTTAAAGCGTGGGCTCGTCACGCTGAAGACCCGGGTTCGAATCCCCACATGGGTACAATGAGTGAAGCCCATTTCCGGTGTCCCCCGCCGTAATATTGCTGGAATATTGTTAAAAGCGGCGTAAAACCAAACTCAGTCAGTCAGTCTCCTGGACACTTCTAGACCCTTGCACGACCAGCTGAGCTGTCCAAACTAAACACGGACTAACCTGAAATGTATGCTGAAACAGAGTGAGTTTAGTTTTATGCCGCACTCAGCAATATTCCAGCTATATGGCGGCGGTCTTTAAATAATAATGTCTGGACCAGACAATCCAGTGATCAACAGTATAAGCATCGATCTACGCAAATGGTATACGATGACATGTGTCAACCAAGTCAGCAAGCCTGACCACCCGATCCCTTTAGTCGCCTTTTACGACAAACATGGGTTACTGAAGACCAATTCTAACCCGGATCTTCACGGTTGTATACAGAAACAAGCAGTTTTGTCACATGTACATCAGATGCTGTCTACACCAAGGCAGGTGAACCTGACGGCGACGTTGAACTGAATTTGGGGTAATTGACAGAACCGGTTGCGTACGGTTCTGTCAATTAACGGTCTCAAGCCAGGAATCGTCCAAGCGGTACTTGTGGCAGTTTGGTAGTTTCCGCAGATTCACCAACCGAATATGGTTGTCCCGATGACGTGTGTTTTTGAAGTCGTCAGTCTTGCTTTCATCACTGTTTTAATCATCATTAAACATGGGAAATATCGTCTTTGTCAGTTTATCAATCGGCTAAAAGCATTCGGATGCCTATTCCTTTTCTACCATCAAATATGGTGACTCAATCAAATATCGAGTCTGTCTCGATAAACTGACGAGTACACGGGAAAATTTCAGCATAGGCTTCTTTCTTCCACACTGGGACCCTGCAAGTCGCACTTGTTTACACTGGGTGTTGTACCCACTGCGGTGGATCGGGATGTGCCCACGTTGCTCACAGTCAGGCCAAACGCCGCCGTCTCTCAAAGAAACATATAATCGTATGTCTACATAAGCCACATGCTGTGCTGGATTTACAATGACCTTATTTCTTACGATCGACAAATAGGATAGTGTCTTCTCTTTCTGAATTAACAGTGCATTAAACGCCCTTTCTTAGTCAGCTATTTCAAAGCGGAATCCTGAGCTTCAATGCCGAACCATCTTCATACAGCTTTTCATGTTCATTACAGACCGTAAAAGGCACCCTCTCCCCTTCATCCTGCAACAAAGATGTGATGGAGTACGAAGGCTTGTTTAACCGACATTCAGCGTGTTCTTTTCTTATACGAGACCCACCACTGCATGAGGAGAATCTCGGTCTTTTGTGGGGTAATGTTTGTGACTGCTCTCATCAGCATCCCAACCTTGAACCCAGCTGATGATGTGAAGTTGGTTGATGGGTTCACCTATAAGGAGTAAACGTAATTTAATCATTTATGTGATTAACCTCGACATCAGATGTTAAGACCAATTGAACCAAGATAACTTCAACAGAACCCTAAAAACGTGCGAAGGAGTGAGTTGGGTTTTAAGCCGCTTAAAGCAATATTCAAGCAATGTAACGGCGGGGGAAACAAGAACATGTGGGAAATCGAACCCTGACCTTCGACCTGTCGAGCCAGAATACCCCACTGCCTCCCCACATGCAGGGCGAAAGGATGTCGCCAACATCAATATTAAGCAGTAATTGTACTCAGATTTAAATATATTTTTCTACATTTTTAAGGAACTTCGGGTGATAACACCTTGACGAGCGAACACTTTAACCATTAGGTTGTCCCATTTGTGCAGGGCTGTTGTAACATAGTTCAGGCGTAGTACTGAATGAACTGAGCAAAAAATGTTCAATGATGATAAAGGTATGTGTAGATTGGGCCAATGAAGTTACATTGTTAGCACCTTTGAAAGACTATAGCAAATCTGTCGAGGTTTGGCGGTTAACTTTCCTATCATCATATCGGATAATCCAGTTCATCGCGAGCTCGTCACCATGTGGGTGGATGGGTGGATGACTGGGTTTGGGTAGGTAGGTAGGTGGATGGGTGGATGACTGGGTTCGGGTAGGTAGGTAGGTGGATGGGTGGATGACTGGGTTTGGGTAGGTAGGTAGGTAGGGGGATTGGTAGGGTAGGTAAGTGGGTAGGGAATGTAGTATGTATGATGTATGTATGTATGTATGTATGTATGTATGTATGTATGTATGTATGTATGTATGTATGTATGTATGTATGTATGTATGTATGTATGTATGTATGTATGTATGTATGTATGTATGTATGTATGTATGTATGTATGTATGTATTGTATGTATGTATGTATGTATGTATGTATGTATGTAGTGTGTGCGTATGTATGTATGAAGTATATTTGTGTGTGTGAGTGAGTGTGTGTATGTGTGTGTATGTATGTATGTAGTATGTATGTATGTATGTATGTATGTGTGTGTATGTATGTATGTATGTATGTATGTATGTATGTATGTATGTATGTATGTATGTATGTATGTATGTATGTATGTATGTATGTATGCATGTATGTTTGTAGTATATACGTATGTATGTATGCATGTATGTGTGTGTATGTATGTATGTATGCATACATACGTACATGCATGCGCACATGCCTGTTGTATTATTTGACTGTTGTTAACAAGAGCGAGATTATGGATGCTCATTACAACATAAGCCTCCGTATGAATACATCACGAGATGTTTGTATTTTCATCGTTCTATATTGAAGCAGGTGCTATTTTTATATAAATTGTTCAAGGGGAACATACCATTGAGACCAATGGATCATTTGATCTCTTGAGAATTAGTTTTCTGAAAAGCATTATATAGTATTTTCTTTGTAAAGTACTTTAAATAAATGCGATACCATTAACTGTTTGCTGAAAAATAACAAAAGGCTTTGTTACTTCAAAGGACACAATATAAGATATTTAAAAATGTTGAGAGTATAAAAGAAAAATATATGCAAGAAGGGTCATTCAAATATCTGTTAAATTCTACGGATTCCAACTTATTAACTGTTGATAAAGTGCTTAACTTGAACCTAACCGCCGCACGGAGATTAAACACTTTCATCTTTATTTCATCCTCGTTTTGATGAGAGTTTGATGAAATAACCTACACTTCAGCGACGGCCATTGCCACCATCGCGACATCATGACCTCTTCCTTATGGGACCACGAAGGGCCGAAAAAAGGACGAGAGTCGTATAATTTCTCTTAGCATTGCAAATTTGACACATCAACATCGTTCAAAAGTTATAAAAAGTCAATGAAAAACAGTTAGTGTGAAGTCATCGGAGTCCAGCAGGGAGGAAGATTTAACAGCCGTGTTGTCACCGCGGGGGTGAAGAGTAACTGCTGTTCTCGGCGTTGGTAAATCTCTAGCCAGCATTCATTTCAGCCAATCGGATAATTCTCTTTAGAAAGCTGGAATCCTGAGTTTATTGTGCGAGAGGTCAATAAAAGCATATCTCAACTATTATCATCGCTGTGCTACAATATTTGTCAGCCGTCATTGACAACCATACACCTCACAACACAGAGTGTCCATTGTTAGACTTCCCCACTACCGCTAGGTTGTCTATTTCAGACTCAGTCGGAATATTCAAACAAAATTTACTTTTCATCTCTAACTCAGCTTTACAAGACGATTATATGAGGCAGAAGGATTCCTTCGTGTGAAGCAATTTGCTTTGCTTCTCGCAAAATCGTGTTCCGGTATTTCTGCACGCGAGCATATCAAATTTTGAGGCAAATGTAATTATTTGAAAAAGCGTCGACGACTTAGCCGCACGCGTGTTACCTGCGCGGTTACAAAGGGCCTTTCTTTCGTCGGTCTTTTTGATGCAGAACGACGGGCAGGTGCAAACACACAGGTCACATAGCGAGCTGGGTTTATCGGAAAACATTTACGGATGTAAAACTGAGGTTGTGATGCCGTCTCACACCTTTCCTCACATCTGATGGAAATAACATGAGACACAGACACCATTCGCTTGCATATAAATTGTTTATAGGGGTATTTCAAGTTAGAATGAGCTGCAAGGTTCTCTTTAAAACATCTCCAGCCATCTTAGCGGCACACGACGTACACTAGCGAACCAATGACCCAGAAAGTCGGAGATCGCCGAACCTTGACATTCGTCCCTTTTCGGTATAATTCGGTGGCGTGGTTTCCCGACTAGCATCTGGTGTTGGCCACCTCGGTTGATCCGAGCGCTACCGAAATGGCGGAACCGGGTTTGTTTGATGATTGTGTTCGGGTGTTAATGTCAGTCCGTGCGTGACAGCGTAATACAGATGTCGTTGCTTTCGCCGGCTGTCGTCATAGCGTTGTGACGGAATGCACACAACGAAGGATTACCACGTGCCAAAATGATCGATCGGGTTTCGCGTCCTTTACACTATCAAAAACACTTGTCGCCGTGGCAGCGTTGCGTGGGCTGTTTATTTAAATAATTTCTTATAGACGAATATGTTTTGTTTAAATTCTCCTTATCGAGAAGATGTATGCAAAATTATACATTTTGCTCAAGACATATAGCACTGTGTTGTTGTATGTTTTTCAATGTAAGACTTGAAACGTCACTCGAAAGGTTTAGGGTAGACAGCTTACGGTACTTTGTTGATGGAGTTACATATTTACATGCGTATAGAAGCGACTGAGGTCAGAATCTGGATTCTGAATGACTCACTGTTAAAAACACGTCTCAGTATATGCGAGAATCTGTATATTGAGAACTGGAACAGACAGATTCCTTTCTTTGGTGGGTGAGTGAGTGGATTTGGTTTTACGACGCTCTTAGCAACATTGCAGCAATAACACGAAACACTAGAAATGCGCTTCACACGTTGTACCCATGAGGGGAATCGAACCGGGGTCTTCGGCGTGACGAGCGAACGCTTTAACCACTAGGCTACCCCACCACCACCATACTTTGGTAACTGGCCAACGTTTAGTTAAAAGTAACAAAGAAACAAGCACATTTAGGGCAGCACTTTTATTTTCTGTTTCTTATCGTCCGACCGACCCTTCTAATTTTATTGCCGACACCCCCCCCACCCCCAAATAAATAAATAAATAAATAAATAAATAAGTAAATAAACTGTTTTTTTCATTCCAACACCGCCGACTCGAACCTAGAACATACCACCTCGTCATATAAAATGTTTGTCTATCATTCAGTCGCTGCCAATAGTCTAAAGTACGGGAGAAATTGTAACAAACATTACAATAAATGAGAATCAAGAACATTATTTAGATAATTTTGTCTTTATTATTTTTCTTTATTTTTTTCCCCCTGACCGACCCATGTTCAGAATTTGATGGCAACGTGAAGCACATAAAATAATGATACTCTTTTCTGATGATGATGTATTTGATACCGATGTCGTTGTTGTTGTGTTGGGCGTGTATTTCAGAGACAGTTTTCAACCTAGTATAATGTCCTTTGCCCGGTACTGTATATTGAAAGGTTTCATGTAATGTTTCATCTGTTTGTGATGGAGAGCAAGATTTCAAGGGGTAATTGTACGATCCAACTGTTAATGATGATAATCAGATGGATACTGAGACGAATCCAAGTACCAGTGGGCTATGGACATTGGGGCAATAAATGGAGGGATTTTGGATTTTATGCCGATTTCAGTAGCAATCCAGTAATTTCACTCTATGTCACTTAAATTTGTGTGTGTGTGTGTGTGTGTGTGTGTGTGAGAGAGAGAGAGAGAGAGAGAGAGGGGGATGGGATGCAAGTTACAACTGCCAAACTACAAACATGGAAATATGTCTAGGCGAACCTGGAATCGAGCCCAGTATTTACCCAGTATCCTGTCTACCTTCAGGGATGTAACTCTGCATTGCGAATTGCGACGCAGGTGTTATCATCCGAAACCCCTCAAAGTAACAAATGTCTACAAGTATATTTATTCTTGTGTTCAGTGCATTTATTATGTTGATGAAGGCAAGATGTTGTCGCCATGTATGGGCGGCTTGGTAGCCTAGTGGTTGAAGCGTTCGCTCGTCACGCCGAAGACCCGGGTTCGATTCCCCAAATGGCTTGTGAAGCCAATTTCTAGTGTCCCCATTCGTGATATTGACGGAATATTGCTAAAAGCGGCGTAAAACCCAACTCACTCACTCACTCTTCGGCATGTAGGTAGGTGAAAACGTAAGTATAATAAACTGCCTACCAATAAGGAAGTTTTTTACCCATGTTAATGGTGTCTTAACATAAAAAAATAAAAAACACATAATTATTCCATTTAATTAGTATGGATATCCTCCATGATGTTTGAGTGCAGTTTTCGGTGTTTCGAAAAAATAGTTTTCAGAATTTGTAATTAAAATATCTTTTGGTCAAACTCAACCTTCAATAATACTTTCTTTTGTATTAACAAGTTCAACGTGACCGTAAAACAAAAATACTGGAAAAATATTTAATATACTTTCATTAAAAACGGACATCTAGTAACATAACATAAAGATACAAGGCACATGTTTGTTTACAGTGCAAGGACCAATTTTTTTTTGATTAACAAACAAGAACATAATTAAAGTTTTGGTGTCAAGATGTTAACAGTGAAGATAATTTAACTGCTAGATATATGTGTGTACGTGCTTTCTTCAGCAGACAAAGGCAACATGGCTTGATTAACGCTGCGGATGAGGAGGATGTGGATGCGAGGCCGGGCTGAGAGAAGTGGTGGGACATGCATCATCATCACGATTCCCACGGTAGGTATGTAGACATTACAACAGAAACATCTTAGACAACTTGGCGGATGTTAACACGGGGTATTACAAAACTGTAGAACATGCCTTTGAATTATATCTTTAGAGAGAAAACGCATTTGGTAGGGTTGTACTTCGTACATCGGTATGCGTTTAATGTTTCCGGGGATATAGGGGGGCGGGAGGCTAGGTTAGTAGATGGTGCGATGCGTCGTGTGGTTCGAATCTTTATGGTGTGCTAGAGGGGTCATGTTGTCACTTTGTGTTGGGGTAATCTTGTTGATATAGCGTTCGCACTCACTCACTCACTCACTCAGTGGGGTAGCATAGTGGTTAAAGCGTTCGTGTTCGAAAACCCGGGTTCGATTCCCCACATGGGTATAATGTGTGGTGTCCCCACATGTTTCAGGTGTCCCCCTCCGTGATCTTGCTGGAATATTGCTGAAAGCGGCGTAACACTGCACTCACTCACTCACTCACTCACTGTTATCCAGCGCTGAGGGGGGATCTGCATGACTGCATAATTAAAAATCACTCACTCACTCCCCACAACAGTTAAAATTTAAGACTTAAAGACCTTTTCGATTGATATCCTAGTTTAATGGTTTTCTACGTTATTCACATTTAATTCTCACAAACTGCACTAACGAATACACCAACCATTTATGAAGTTTACACACCAACTCAATAGGATAATGCGATTCATCAAAAGAGCATCTTTCCATGGACTAACGACGTCGGTGTGTCCATGTGTCATACGTGGCCGCCCTGTATCGCGCTGCACATGGCGTCCATAAACAACTCCCCGGAACCTCTCGCCGCGCACCTGTTGACCGCTTATTTATTGTTCAAGTATTCTGGTATTGTATGATCATCCTTGTGTTGTCTGACAGTATATGGTGTGGGATGTAGGTAAACACTGCAGTAGACGGCTGTCACGGCGACGTGCATGACCGCGACGTCTACACAGGCATTACACCCGCAGTTCGTATTGCAATTAATATGGCCAGGGATCGAGTAGCGCCTGTCGTATGTGCTACATGTATAGCGTTGTATGGGGACGGGGCTGGATGGACAATAGATCTGAATTTCTTTATTGGGATGTGCGTCTGGAATGAGATATCTGTACAATAATGCCACCTGAATTGGAGGAGAAATAATTGCAGAAACAACCGGAAGGCGGAAGTTTTGCGGTGCTGCTGATTGTATCGTTCTGATGTTTTGGGGTGTATCACCATCAGATGCTCAACACTGACAGTGTCTACTTTGAATAAAACCAGTATTGTGTTATGGTAGTAAGGTAGTACAGTAGATTACACGAGTAATGGTAGTGGGTGAGTGAAGGAGTATGGTTTTACGCCGCTTTTAGCAATATTCCAGCACTATCACGTCGGGGGACCCCAGAAATGGGCTTCACACATTCTACTTATGTGGGGAATCGAACCCGGGTCTTAGGCGTGGTGGGCGATACTTTAACCACTAGGCTATCCCATAGTCTAACAACTAGTCTCTGAAATGAACATCTTTTACAGAAAAAAGGCTCATAGTGAAAAAATCAATATATAATAAAAAGGAGCCCTGAGACTTTCTTCCTGAAGCTGTGGAAATCTAGACTTGCCACATTTTCTAGACTTGTGTGGGATTTCTTGGATATATTTGCTTCAGGGTCTGTATGACAGACTAGCTATCCCACCGCCCCGAGTGATGGCAGTGTTTTGGTAGATATGTGCCTAGGTGTACTAGTGGTTAGAGGTGTACTAGTGGTTAGAGGTGTACTAGTGGCTAGAGGTGTACTAGTGGTTAGAGGTGTATTAGTGATTAGAGGTGTACTAGTGGTTAGAGGTGTACTAGTGGCTGCAGGTGTACTAGTGGTTAGAGGTGTACACGTGACTAGAAGTGAACTAGTGACTAGAGGTGTACTAGTGGTTAGAAGTGTACACGTGGCTAGGGGTGTACACGTGGCTAGAGGTGTACTAGTGGTAAGAGGTGTAGTAGTGGCTAGAGGTGTACTAGTGGTAGAGGTGCACTAGTGCTAGAGGTGTACTCGTGACTAGAGGTGTACTAGCGGCTGGGGGTGTACTCGTGACTAGAGGTGAACTAGTGGCTAGAGGTGTACTAGTGGCTAGAGGTGAACTAGTGGCTAGAGGTGAACTAGTGGCTAGAGGTGCACTAGTGACTAGAGGTGTACTAGCGGCTAGAGGTACACTAGTGGCTAGAGGTGTACTAGTGGTTAGAGGTGTACTAGTGGCTAGAGGTGTACTAGTGGCTAGAGGAGTACTAGTGGTTAGAGGTGTACTAGTGGCTAGAGGTGTACTAGTGGCTAGAGAAGTACTAGTGGTTAGAGGTGTTCTAGTGGCTAGAGGTGTACTAGTGGCTAGAGGTGTACTAGTGGCTAGAGAAGTACTAGTGGCTAGAGGTGTACTAGTGGCTAGAGGTGTACTAGTGGTTAGAGGTGTACTAGTGGCTAGAGGTGTACTAGTGGCTAGAGAAGTACTAGTGGTTAGAGGTGTTCTAGTGGCTAGAGGTGTACTAGTGGCTAGAGGTGTCGTGAACTAGTGGCTAGAGGTGAACTAGTGGCTAGAGGTGTACTAGTGGCTAGAGGTGTACTCGTGGCTACTTGGGTGATGGTGTTGGTATATCCTAGACGTGGTGGTGGCTGTGTTTACAAGTTACGATAAGAGTGCTAGTGGTTGTTGCAGGTTACTAGATGTGGTGGGTGGTTACAAGTTTACAATTAAGGTGTCGATACTGGTTACATCTGTACTCGTAGTATTTCCGCTGCTGTAGTAGTACCCTAACCATTCTTGTTGTCATTACCGGCGTCAGAGATAGCAAAACTCCTCCAAAGCGGCAATAGACGTTGATGACGGCGCAGCAGGAGAAGCCATTGTTGCTACAATATTATCGTAGAGCTGTGTTTTCGAGATCGGACAGGTCGCTGTGATGACGTCAGAGGGGTCAAGTACTGGGGTCAATGACACATGTGAACATGTCAGATTTATTGAAACAAATCACAGCAAGTGTACAGTTACCTGCCCCTGGGGCTATGTCTTCCATGTCTTCTTTATCCCTCACTATAATGGAATATGCCACCCCTCCAGATTAATCGCACGTCACGTGATGGTCATTAAGAGCAATAAGCCACACTTGTATATTGTTATATATGAGATAGACGTGTTGACACATGTCACGTGATACAACAATGCCGTTACGGATATAAATCAAATAATGTAAACAACATTCTTGCGATTTTATTCAGTTCTATCAGTCGTAAATAATTAGAGAAAAAAGCATCACATGGTACCAGAAAGTGGAGAGATTTTTACGACATTTAATTCCAATTTGCGGATTGCGGTAATTGCTTGACTTTCTTAAAAGCATCTTAGCATGAGTTTTCGGTGCAATTGTTATTACATAGTGAACAAAAGCTTTAGGGATCACGAGTACTTTGGGATTATTTTTTGTAGTGAAACTTGAGTTTCTTTAAATTTGTATCGCATTTTAATAATTTATGATCTCTATTGTTCTTTTGTTTGGTAAATGGTTGAATATTCTTTATGTAATCGTTCAAGCCTATAACATCAAGCTCATAGCACTTGTCACGAATCGCAGCATCTGATAATCTGGCCATCTGGATAATCTGGCCAGCCAACACTTTGGTTGGTTGGCTGGTCGGTGATGTTAAGGCCACACTCAGCAATATGGCAGCGTTCTATAAATATTCAATCTGGACCAGACAATCCAGTGATCAGCATCATGAGCATCGATCTGCGCATTTGGGATACGATGACATGTGTCAACCAAGTCAGCGAGCCTGACCACCCGATCCCGTTAATCGCCTCTTACGATAATCACGGGTTGCTGAAGATTAATTGTAACCCGGATCTTCACGGGTATGACACTTTGGTGTTCACCTGAAAACTGGCACCATGAACTGAAGTTCTTGAAATATGTCACGCGGTAATGATAATGAGTCATAGTGAGTGAGTTTAGTTTTACTCCGCTTTTATCAACATTCCAGCAATATCACGGCGAGGGACACCAGAAATGGGCTTCACACATTGTAACCATGAGGGGAATCAAACCCAGGCCTTCGGCGTGACGAGGGAATGCTCTAACCACTGGGCTACCCGACCGCCCCTTAAGTCACAGATTATTCACAGTTTGTACATACTGAGCAAAAAGAATTGATAATTTTTAATATTTTGGGATATTTTTTTATATTGTGTGTTCAGTCTTTACCACAATACATATCCCTCAAGTAGCAATCATTCTTAATCTTTTTTTCAGAGCTGTAGCATTGCGGGGATATATATTTCAATTGGAGTTATCTCCCTTTGTGTCGTGGTCACCTACTTTTCTCCCTTGACATGTATATCAACAACAACATTGTTCATTAATGATGCGTAAATCTTTATTGCCAGACATCGATCTCCATTGACTGACCTCAATCTCGTCAGCCTATTATCTCCTAACAGCGATCCGCCTTGACACCCAATAACTAATCATGACTTGGTCGTGAATCAAAACACGATTATCTCCCTTATCTTGCCATAAATCTCCAATGTGACATCCATAACCCCCACAAATCCCCCCTACTCGTCTTTAACCCCACGTAACGCGGAAAGTAAGTGTACCCCGCCTGGGGGCATGGGTGGCGACTTTAACTTCCAAAATATATCAGAATAAGTACCTCACAATCAACTGTCCTTTATGTTGTTGTAATCTCGGCCAACTGACCTTCATGCGTTGGATTAAATGGACGCTGGCCGACCACCTCTCACTGTTCCGTTGACGTAATGTTACTCGTAAGATTTGGGCATGTTGCTTTTAGCCGATGAGCCATATGGCAGGCATGGAAATTGTCCAGCGTTATTTGTTTGTTTAAATACACAAGAATAGATCTGTTTCACCGTGTCTGGGTCTGACGTTGATCAGCTTGACTGGGATCACGAAGATTAATCGTGATTTGATCCGTTTTGTAACCCACTGAAAATTGGTTGATTAATGGAGTGATACGTTCCGAAACTGGTCCTTTTGTGACATATGTTTCTTTGTGGAAGGTAGGTAAATTGCCGAGCAAAATATGTTATACACGCATGTTTGGGGACTACATATGAAACAATTGGGGACTACATATGAAACAGTGTTTCAATGGTGCTATATTTGATACGGGTATCAGCTGCATGCCAGGTCTTAAGTTCGCTGTATTTCGGCGACTGTTTTCAGTCTGTTTAACGTGCAGAAAACGTTTGTTATTTTCGGATCAGTCCTGTTTTTAGAGTAAGCTTTCGCAGAAACAATGCCAGGTTAAGATCAAAACACATCTACACGCATCAAATACAGAATTTTTACAATCATTTCACGTTTAGGAAAAGTAAGATTTATGGATGCCAACTTCTTTATTGTGAATAACTCAACATTTCGGAGTGTATGCTTGCTCCTTCATCAGGTCTTCAGGCTCCTGGTGAATGAGCAAGCATACATTCCGAAACGTCGTGTTATTCACAATAAAGACGTTGACATGAATGAGCAAGCGTACATTCCGAAACGTCGTGTTATTCACAATAAAGACGTTGACATGAATGAGCAAGCATACACTCCGAAACGTCGTGTTATTCATAATAAAGACGTTGACATGAATGAGCAAGCATACACTCCGAAACGTCGTGTTATTCACAATAAAGACGTTGACATGAATGAGCAAGCATACACTCCGAAACGTCGTGTTATTCACAATAAAGAAGTTGACATGAATGAGCAAGCATACATTCCGAAACGTCGTGTTATTCACAATAAAGAAGTTGACATGAATGAGCAAGCATACACTCCGAAACGTCGTGTTATTCACAATAAAGAAGTTGACATGAATGAGCAAGCATACACTCCGAAACGTCGTGTTATTCACAATAAAGAAGTTGACATGAATGAGCAAGCATACACTCCGAAACGTCGTGTTATTCACAATAAAGACGTTGATATCAATGAGCAAGCATACATTCCGAAACGTCGTGTTATTCATAATAAAGACGTTGACATGAATGAGCAAGCATACACTCCGAAACGTCGTGTTATTCACAATAAAAAATGAGCAAGTTGACATGAATGAGCAAGCATACACTCCGAAACGTCGTGTTATTCATAATAAAGAAGTTGATATCAATGAGCAAGCATACATTCCGAAACGTCGTGTTATTCACAATAAAGAAGTTGATATCAATGAGCAAGCATACATTCCGAAACGTCGTGTTATTCACAATAAAGACGTTGACATGAATGAGCAAGCATACATTCCGAAACGTCGTGTTATTCACAATAAAGACGTTGACATGAATGAGCAAGCATACATTCCGAAACGTCGTGTTATTCACAATAAAGACGTTGACATGAATGAGCAAGCATACATTCCGAAACGTCGTGTTATTCACAATAAAGAAGTTGACATCCATAAATCTTGCTTTTCTTACGTATTCCACTTCTAAACCGTACAAAGATTTCATTTCACGTTTGATTCCTTTTACGTCACCAGTAATCGTGTGTGTATACATTATTTTTCACAGCAATATTTTTAGCAAAAAAATAATATCTTACCTTATGATACAGTGGATTCAATAATATTAACTACCCGGAATGACCGTATACGACGGCTGAAGGCCTTATCGAAAGAGCCCAGTGAAAAAGACTGACTGACTGACTGAGCTTGGTTTTACGCCGCTTTTAGCAATATTCCAGCAACATCACGGCGGGGACACCAGAAATGGGCTTCGCACATAGTACCCATGTGGGGATTCGAACCCGGGTCTTCGGCGTGACGAGCCAACGCTTTAACCACTAGGCTACCCCCAGTGAAAAATAAATCGGTTGATGATCTTATAACCCATTTGTACATGGCACTCGAGAAGTTAAACTTTTACAAGCTGAAATACACTGGAACTACTTATGTTGTTAGAGCGTCTGACCGGGATGCGGAAGTCTGGGGTTCGATCCCATGGCCGCGCCATACCAAGTGACCTTAAACCATGGTACTGGTTGTTTTGCCTTCTGGCGGTCGGTTTCAATCACGCAACTACATCGTCCCCGTGAGCACATTTACATCACCCACAGCATGTCATCCACAAGAAATACAATGTCTTCACGAACACTTTCAGCAATATGACATTTTTATTTAGTAAGCACGTGTACAATGTGTGCAGGTGTTTGGGCGACTCACGACGCCCACAGGTGTACTCCGCCGGATATGAGAAGCGAATCTCAACCTATGATATTTCTGGTAATAAACATAACTACATTTAACTGCATATTAGGATCTCATTACGGCAATTTGTACAAGCGCGCCTGTAAGTCGGTTGGTAAAGATGGTTTGTTGTTTTACGCCGCACTCAGCATTATTCCACCTATATGGCGTCGGTCTGTAAATAATCGGGTCTGGACCAGACAATCCAGTGATCAACAGCATGAGCAACGCCATTAAGATATCACTATAATTCGGATATATCTGTCTACAATAAGCATAAGAAATGTTCGAGTTAAATAGTGGCTAGCTACAATAATTAAAGTAAGCTACGGTTATAACGAGCTCAAAGTGATCACTATATTTAGACAGTATCCATTTCGACTAATACATACAGCAAGAGGTCGGGCCAAATATCAGTTCGTCATATCCGTCGTTTCGTTATCCGTCGTTTTACAGGTTGCGCATAAATTATGTAAGGGTATTCTAGTTTACTGTACTGTCAGATTCGAGCTGCATGTATCGTGAAATATCAGTGTTTGCGAACAATACATTGCATTGTAAAGGGCGGTGGGGTAGCCTAGTGGTTAAAGCGTTCGCCCGTCACGCCAAAGACCCGGGTTCGATTCCCCACATGTGTATACAATGTGTGAAGTCCATTTCTGGTGTCCCCCTCCGTGAGGAATTTTGTTAAATGCGGCGTAAAACCAAACTCACTCACTCACATTGTGCTGTAGGATACCGATGTCGAGGGGACGTGGAAGCGCAACTGGTTGCTCTTATTCAAAGACATATTGCGACACGCCGGGTACACTGGCACCAAGATAATGACACAACAAGAAGTATTCATTCATCAGTGTATGGTGGGCTGTACGTGCATGGAATGTCAAACATGATGTATGTATGTCCTTGACGAAACATATAAAACCCGTAGTGGTACAGGGTATCTATTCACTGCCGCAAGTAAATACATTATATTCCGATAATGTGTTGTACTCGATTACAAAGACTGAAACATGTTTCATATGTAAACACTATTCTTTGCAACAACGACATTGCTTTGGAGTTAAGTGCTGTTGCACCGGAATCCTTATCTTGTGGAATATAATAGCGACGCCCCTCTGTCATGTATTGTGAGTATTGACATTGTGTATTATTGGATTGTGGTGGTCTTGTAAGAGCTGTAAATATATTCCAACACGATTCCTTCTGCCATTACTGAGATGACTGTATCAACATAGCCCCATCATCCATTATCCTACCATATTCCCCTGTTAGCAGTCCCACCACGCGGGGAGTAGTGCTTTATCGAACACATTCGTTAAAAGGAAATCATTCTTTTGTACTTTAAACCAAACATCATGTACTAAAGATTAGTCTGTCAGGAAGTCCGGAAGTTCTCACAATGCCATTCTTAGAGACCAATGCCAGACCATCGCGCCATGTGACACGTTTGGTTGACGACCGACCAGCGCGCATCATTGGAGACGTCAACTGTTGGCCATTCAAACATTCCTTTACACAACGACTGCCGAAGTGCCAACAGCAAGATATTTCAAAGCAGGCATAAATTTGTATAATTAGGCATTGCATGGTTAGTTAAGTTCATTATAGCATTTCCTACGTACTCTGTTAGTACATTTGTCTCGTGAAGTTTTCCGACACGACGTATGACGTGGCCATTTAAGAGGGTAGGGCCGGCGTTGTTTTCAGTTTAATGAAAAGTTGGGTTCATGTTTTGATGATAATGTTGCAGAGGAAGAGGTATTCAACCGTAATTATTAACCTGAAACGTTAATAGCTTATTGAACGAATTAATGTGTTTTTAAGTATTTGGAAATGGAAATAATCGATTTCAGTTGTAGGTTTCTCGAGCGTTCAACTGTGCGATTTGGCAGGATGCACCTGGCTTGGTTGAAGAGGAATCCGTTGATGGCAGGATTCCGATACAGAGCGGGTACAGATGCAGACACAAGCATACAATATATATCCTATTTTATCTTATGGTTCAGCTATTTGGGGGCGCAAAGAATTCAGATGTATTAACATAGTTCAAAACAGGGCTGCACGTTTCTTTCCTGGTGTTGGTAACAAGACTGCAAATCCTGCAGTTAGGGGTGAAAGGGGGTGGCATTCCTGTATTTCAAAACAACATATAGCAATTATTCGTTTTTGGAGAAAATTAAGTATGGCTGAACCATCAAGACTGACTAGTTGCATTCAAGCTTAGTCCTTGAAGTTTATAAAATCCTGGGATAATTTTGTCTTAAATTTCCTCAGGCAAATTAATTTCCAATCTGATAATGTTTTCGCAGTTACTCACAGGGATTTTCTCGTTATTAGAGATAGGATAATTAGCATTGATCACGGATTCTGGTATCGAAGTTTATGGAATGATAAGAATGGTAACAAACTGAGAACATTTAGATTATTCAAAAATACTCTGGTAGTTTCACCTTATGTTCGTTTAGTCTCCGACCGCTCTCAGCGAAGTGTTCTCTCAAAATTGAGATGTGGCTCTCTCCCCCTAGAGGTAGAAGTTGGTCGATTTTCCCGCCCCAAAACTCCATTAAATCAACGTATATGTAAATACTGCAATTACTCTGAAGTTGAAGATGAGATACCTTTCTAACCTCATGTCCATTTTATTCAGATATCAGATCTACGTTATGCCTCAAAGCCAATGAAATTAACCCACAATCTGTTAATCTGACCTCAACAGACCAAACTAATATATTTCTTATGCAGTATCCTCAGCTCTCCACACCACTTGCCGCTACATTGAGCCCTATGTTCAGGCGCAGAAAAACTACTTTTATAATGTAATAATTTAAACAAATATCCGTGACTATTGTACTTATACCTCTCTTATGTGATCTATTTTAGTTATATTTTAGCGCTTTTGCGCTCTTAAAGACTTGTTATTGTAATTGAGTGTCCCATAGGCCATTCTGGCCGGACAACGTACTGTGAATATGTGTAATTTTTAATCTATTGAGAATGTACGTTGTGTGACACCTAAATAAAAAAAAAATTCTTTTCTTCTATATCAACATATAATTTAGAATTCACCACTAATAGGGTGCTTTTAAACTTTTAATAAACATTAAGTAAGTTTTAATTGTTTAATTGTATGATCGGCATTCCAGAAGTTGGTCGGTCAATAATATACTCATGCCAATAATGGTTGTCACTCCCCTCCCACCCCCACCCCCACACTAACCCCTCTCAATTAAAAAATTGAAGAGGGTGACAGCCATTATTGGCATGAGTATATTATAGTATATAACTTTGTGGATAACAACTGCTTGTATACTGCACAGAGTGACGTTTCGGTATAGATTCTTACACCATTTTCAAGCTAAAAGTGATGCTGGGGATTTTAAGTAAGTTTTACATTTCGACAAATGTTTCCATATCTAATATTTCTTCTCCAAGCTTTGTTCCGGCAATACTGAAGCAGGTGTATATGTTATTGTAAAACTATCAGTTTCCATGGAAATTAACATCTGCGATATTGAAATCGATGAACGTTTGCAGGATTTAGGTGGCTGTTTATTTATCAAACCACTCCGTTAAGCAGTTAGAGATGGCGGTGTTATTGACATTGAGGACGGGGTGTCCTCAGATGGTCAACTATGATCACGTCGCAGCCATCTGTCCCATCAAACAACCCTTTAAAACTGATCCACCCTGAATACAAGTCTCCGGTAGCGTTATTATAGTGCAAACATCAGGCAGCTGAAAATAGCTCCACGCAGCGTCCCACTAACGGCACGCGCTTTGAGTGGCGGCACGCGACCATAACTGCACGCCAGTTTACCGGACATATACAATGATTGAAGTAACGGTATTTCTTTGTACGTGACCCCGGGTAGAGGGATGAAAGAGCCCACGTGACCCGGGTATTGTGATGGGGGAGACCGGGTGACCCAGGGATGCTGGGATGGGACATGTGTGCATCTGCGGCTGTGCGAAATCAAGCACATGTTCGCAGAATGAATGGGGTAACTGGAGCTTGAATTCGATCCGTCGGCATCTGCGTGTTTGTGAATACCCCTACATCGGCAGGTGAAGGGGGTAACCATTAGCCCCGGCCCTGAAGCATCGGATTGGGGAGGGTAGGAGGGTGGGGAAGGGACTGGGTAGCAATTATGAATATGGTAAAAACCGTTCGGTGGAAAATCCAGAACTAAGCTCGGCAGCTGGCACTTACTCTTGAGGGTAAGCACCATTGTGGTTGGCACCGGAAGGTTGGAGTCTTTGTGCGGGATAACAATCACTGGGAACGGTAAATTGACCGACATTTGGGATGAGTCATTGTAAACATTAACAATCGATCGATAGTTTAGAAATAAAAAAAAATATACACGATCTTGAATAATGTTAAAATATTTTTATATTAACATCGATCAACCAAAATATACACGATCCGATACGATAGCATTCAAATTTGTATTAAAACTGTTCTAAAACTTTAAATAGTTCAATAACTTTTCTGCATTGAGGAGGTTCAGTTGGACCAGTCGCCTCGCACTGCAAAGTTCGTGGGTCAGTTTAGCGCTACACCCAAGGCAGTTCGAATCTCAGATTCCCCCCTGCGTGGTATTCTTGGTTAATCTGCACCAGTCATAGTATTGCTTCACATATTGTACACATGCAGTTTGTATGAACGGATATCACTTTGTATGAGGTGAGGTGAGGTGAGGTGAGGTGAGGTGAGGTGAGGTGAGGTGAGGTGAGGTGAGGTGAGGTGAGGTGAAATTGAGTTTATCGTCGTGCTTGAGAATATTTCGCTCATATGACGACGTGCATGCGTGTGTATGTGTATGTGCGGCTGCTTGTACTAGCCCAGACTTAAGCTGGTTTTATAGTGCTAGCCCACTGAGATACCATACCGCAGTGAAGCATGAATACCCCACTCAGACACATTATACTGACTCCGAGCCGACCAGTCCTTGTTGTACCCATTAATGCCGAGCGCCAGGCAGGGACCAACAAGTACCATATTTTAACGTCTTTTGGTATGACGCGGTCGGGGATCGAACCCGCGACCTTCCGCTCTCCGGGCGGACGCTCTAACCACTACACCACGGAGGCGATTATCACTTTGTATGAGGGTACATAAGGTGATATCGATCAATTTAGATGGAACATGCTGGGATAAGGGTTATATCCGTGTGTTTTGGATGGTACATCAAGGGATATCAATTTATGTGAGGGTACATACGGTTGAATCCGTTGTTTGAATGGTACATCATGGGATATAATTTTGTATGAGGGTACATATGTCTCTTTGGATGGTACGTCGATGAATATAAATTTTTCCAAGGATACATAAGGTCATATCCTTCTCTGTTTGGATGGTCCCTCTTGGGATATTATTTTATGTGAGGTGAGAAAACAACAATCAAACGAAACATTATTCGAGGTTCTTTAAGCCCGTTCTACGACTCCACAGCAATGGTGGTTATTTTAGCTTTAAGATTCTCACGTTCAATATACCGTTGTCAAACCGAGCTTCCTCCCGTGTTTGTCTTTATGAACAAAACACATCACAAAACACATCTCATGGTGCTGCAGTTCCAAGATACATTCACAGCCATTCACATATATTCAAACAGAAACCAAATCCCCCTCTTAACACAAACCGAGCATAAAAAACACACCTTTAAGCAAAGCAGACGAGAGATGGGCACGCGCCACGTGTCACATGGCTTCAAGCACGAATCCTACTGGCTGCAGTATATTCAAAGGCCACAAATTACACTCGCTAAGAAATAAACATGGGTTCTTTATAGAAATATGATACTTCACAATAGTGAGGAAAATCTGCAGCAATTTGCGATGCGAGCTAACAGAACTTGAAGGGGTGTGCGGGAGGGGGGGAGGAGGAGGTAGTTGAAGTGGGACGTTGCCCTCGCGGCACGCGAATCGTGTATTGTAATTTATAGCTGATTCCGTCACCTACTCCTGCATTTCCCTACAGCTGGCCTATCTACAAAGCCCTGTACCGCTATGTGGGGGCAGGTGCGGGGGGACAATTGAAACGCGGCATCGCTATAGTTAATTTCACGTTCTGAAGGTGTGGCTATTGTTATTGTCCGTCCAGCTATTGTTATTGTCCGTCCAGCTATTGTCAATATCTTTCTAAGCTACCGTGCATTTCATTACACCGGGAGGGGTGGGGAGACCGACTACCCGAGTTTACCTGGTTTTCACCGTCTCCATTGTCACGTGAGTGATGAAGTGGGGTACATTGTCGGGTGAGTGATGGAGTGGGCTGCATTTCCACACATGCAGCGTCCGTTAATACGGCACGCGACAAAAGCACCTAATCCACATTGCAACAGATGGTTGGGACGGAATCTGACGGCATTGTGACGCTTCTCTCTGATGTATCGCCATAAATAATATCAAACATAGACCAACTGCTTCCCATCATCATCGCCCCCTTTTCACCCCCCCCCTCCCGTTCAACACACATCCCCAGTTAGCACACGGACACACCACCACAAGAGGCACGAGTGCACCATTAGTCTGTAGCGCTTCAAATACCTGTACAAAGCTACGTTCCTTTAACATGCCAGCATCCTATGAGTGTAAGATAGAATCCTATTTTCACACAGATTGTGTACGTATATTTAGGTTTGCTGGGGCGATGGGTAGACTTGTGGTCACAGCGTTCGCTCGTCACGCCGAAGGCCCGGGTTCGATTCCCCACCTGGGTACAATGTGCGAAACCCATTTCTGGTGTCCCTCGCCCTGATATTGCTGGAAGATTGCTGAAAGCGGCGTAAACCCAACTCACTCACTCACTTCTGGATTTGCCACCACGATACCCTTTTGCTATGTTTGCCCATATCATTAAATATTATTTTGGGCTTTCGTTTCCTCGCAAAAAACATCGACACACTGTGACTTCCACAAGTCTCTCAGGCAATAATTACTAGTTTAAACAATAATTACTTGTTGAAGCAAATAAAAATAACAAGTTGTTTTTGAATTTGGTGCCATCATATTTTCTGTTTGTAAATAATAATTTAACGAATAAATATCTTGTTAAAAATTCATTTAAACTTTGTCCTTAAAACGTGTATGAATACAGACTTGGCCTCGTCGCTATATGGCTGAAATAATGCCGATATATACAACGTAAAACTCAGTACAACACAACAACGCAACTGAACCTTATAAAGACTGGTGTCCTTATTTAGTCTTGAGTTTTGAAATGACAGCTTTGTAAACATCTGTGGGTACATTCAGTACAGCCTTGGAGCAGGGTCATGCGATATCACACAACGTTATCCATTACCTGTACAATTAACTCAGGTAAATGCAATTTAAAAAGTACCTTTTAAAAAAACACCCCTTCTCCAGAAATGTCAAACGAACTGGAACACCCTCAATAAGTGATACAGGTTGGATGTATGTGTATACGGCAGCAACTCCCATTCCGTGGACGTCATCTATCTGGCGGAATTCAGTTGGAAATAATCAGGCGAATTTATTTGATAGTCAACTAAGTACTTTCGCTGTATGAATTTTAATGCGAGCATTGACAGCAAGCCTGGTCGACCTGTCTCCTTTCAGGGACAACAATACGAAGACTACCTGCTTGAATTCCTCCCGACACTGAACCCCCAACAAAGAAACGGAGACATATAAAGTTTACTTTAGTAAGCAAATTTCCCACAAACGGGGGTGGAAAAAATGTCAGGTGGTTTGCGAACAATGGGATGGTCTAAATGATGGAAGATATATACCGATATCAAAGAAGGTAAGGCTCACCGCTTGTACTCCCTCACCTCAGCTTTGACGAGCGGGGGATGTTGAGATGATATCGGGGTTTGTTGGTGTTTAGCATGAGGCAATTATTTTGAAATATTGCTAAATGATTACTGTAAACATCGAGAAGGGTCATGTTCAGAATTCTGCCCAGATACATATGTAGATATGCTGTAGTTTACAGGAGCGTTTGTTGTCACCTTTGTTGTCAAGTAGACCTATGTTGATGATGTCGTGGTGATGTTGTGTGATACGGATGGGACATCATCTCCAAGGATCTATCGGATCTGGTTAGAATGTATGATGCAAAGATAGGTAGGTATAGGGGGCATGTCTGGGAACGATGGGTTAAGCCTATGGGTAGAGAACTGGCTCGGTCGATTTCCTGTATGGGTTAGGTTTGTGAAGAATATTCGTTGTATTCTCTTCTTTCATTTTGGGAAGATATTTTTTAGGTCAAGAAGGCAGCTTTTCGCGATCATTCACTCATTCGATTCGGGATAGAATTGATCTTCAGCAACCCATGCCTGTCAGAAGAGGCGACTAACGGGATCGGTCGGTCAGGCTCGCTGACTTCCAGTTGACACATGCCGTCGTTTCGCAATTGCATAGCTCGATGTTTATGCTGTTGATCACTGGATTGTCTGGTCCAGCCTCGATTATTTACAGACCGCCGCCATATAGCTGGAATATTGCTGGAGTGCGGCGTTAAACAACAAACAAATAAAAACAAGACACTCACTCACTCTTCGTTCGCTCACTCACGCACTATCGGTTTCGTCAGGTGTACAGTCATTTCAATTTGTACGATTATTGTACTGTTATCATACATGAAAAATTGTACAACATTGTGGAGTACAGTGATGTAGCATTTGACATCACTGCATGATCCATATGATAATGAATCGTACCAGTCCGGAATGAATCTGTAATATGTTACTACTCCAAATGCAGTGTACAGTCATTTTGTCATATGTACATCGATTAAAGTGTACATTTATCTGTACACAATGCAATGTTGTATCGGTGTAACAGATTTGTGTCTTAAAGAAAAGCTACCCTATGTTCATATTTCTAACGTATTCTTAAGACCTTTCAAATTGTGTAAAAATTGCTTCCGAAAGGTATAACAGAGGTTAGCAACGCATTCTTGACACACTAATAAAGTGCGAAGATCTTCACGAATAATGCTCTATCAATATATTCTTCAAATATATTACAACCATTTTACACATACTCAATTTCTTTTTGGAAAGCGGCGAAATGGAACATATGTTATTGGTATATTACACTTTCTCATTTAAGTCCAAAACGTTTTTCTTATGACGGCCCGAGGTAAATTCCCCTAACATCTTATCACCCGTTTATCTCGAAGGTAGCATTCGTTCCCTTCGAGATAACCTGGAGTGTCTGTTGTGTCCGATTCAGTGTTGTGTTAGTACCGGGTTGTGCCTTGGACAGGACGAGATACCTGATGATCCGACACTTGGCCTCTCTATGACATACACTGCCGCCTTAGACAGCAATAAATCAGATTTGATAGCAAAATGGGATAGTTTATGTCCAAATAGTATGGGGCGTCTTCTCTGATAACACATAAATCAGATCCGCTGGGCAATGTAAACACAAAATTATCAGGTGGAAAATATTATACCTGTATGTACACACGTTCAGAGACAAATACATTAAAATAACAATTGTTCTACATTTGAGTGAATTCTCATCTTGTTATAAATTCACAGAAAACACTACATCTTTAAATAAATCTTCTCAATAAACCAATACTGAATAAATGAGAGAAAAAGTTAAATGTTCAATAAGATGAACGCGATATTTTTCAAATTCCGGGCCTCTGTTCACCTGTATACCTGTGAGTTGATATATGGCTGCATTAATGTATATTATGTATTTCTCGTTGGATTTCAGGGCTATGTTTCAGAGAAACAATGAGGTTGAAATAGTTCTGGTCTTCATGGTAGTTGGTTGGCTGGTTTGTTGTTTTAACGCCGCTCTCAGCAATATTCCAACTATATGACGGTGGTCTGTATATACCAGACAATCCAGTGATTAACACATCATGATGCATTGACCTACGCAATTGGGATACGATGTGGTGTGTGTCAACCAAACCAGTCAGCCTGACCACCCGATCCCGTTAGTCCCCTCTTACGACAAGCATGGGTTACTGAAGAGACTAATTCTAACCCGGATCTTCACTGGTCGTGGTTTTGGTAAACAGTCCTGATTAATCCAAAATAATTTCGGTAGAAATCACATTTTCCACACTCTCGCGCAGATAAAGATATTGTACGCTATGGAATGTACATACAGTAAACCAACTACGGATATAACGAACCCCAAGGGACCACTAGGTTTTGTTCTATATATCCTTGGTTCGTTACACGCAGTTGGACTAAAATATGACCGGGTTTGAAACACGTTCGTTATCGACGGGAACCTCGTTTATCCGGACATGTGAACCGCAACTTCTTTCTCTGGACAATTCCGTCAGATACATTTACCTCACACATGAAACTAACCAGGATTCGTTATTCCGGACATTCGTTAAACCGGATTCTAAACGGTAACCTGAACGGTAACGAATGGGTCGTTGGAGTTCCAGTGTAAATATTCAAGTTAACTTTACACTGTGTGGCTAATTTATTATGCATAAATATAATATCTACTTTGGGACATATGTGTTACAACTGAAAAATCACATTCCCAATGATCTTGAGGCGTTTCTAAAGGGGTATAAACATGTATAGCATAGTCGGTCTCATAGTCCCTGAACCATATTATTATTTTTCCTAGCCGCAGCACTGCCTGTAATGATAACTTGCTCGAAGTAGAGTCTTCTATCCCCTGGGGTCTCCTTTTTTCAATGTAAATGAGTCTCCTTCTTCACTCAGTTTTACATATTTTCAAAGACTAAGCGTAAGTTAGCCTTTATCCAAGGCTGTACTGAATGCTGAGCCCATGGATGTACATGTATAGTAATCCTATCCTTCGAAGAGGCAAGTCTAGATAAGCGGACAGTAGGGACCCCAGTCTGTTGTTTATTAATCTTTAGAAATTATCATTTAAAGTATAAATTTTTATCTGAGAGACTTGTGCAAGTCCAGGCGTTAGTCTGATGTATGGGATTTTGTTTACGGTCTGAACATGTACAGGATTTTGTTTACGGTCTGAACATGTACAGGATTTTGTTTTGTGTAAAAATATGAAGCATTGTTAAATTCTAAACAGGGTTTAAACTCTGATGTGTGTTTAAGCTGTAACCATGTTTCAATTCTAAATAGATTTAAACATTTGAATTTCTAAACATATTTAGATTATGCGGATCTTAGTTTAGATGTGAATAGGATTTGAGACGATATTTGCTTTCATATGTTCAGATCTTCAATATGTTCAGACAGAACACACCAAACGCCCTATTCCACTCAGAGCTAATGTACCTTCCCATACAAGTCTTGCATATGTGTTACTACATACACAGATTACACATTGTAGAGAGTGAGTTTGAGTTTTAAGTCGCTTTTAGAAATATTCCAGCAACATCACGGCGGGGACACGAGAGAAATGGGCTTCGCACATTGTACCCATGTGGGGAGGTCGAAGACCCGGTCTTCGACGTGACGAGCGAACGCTTTAACCACTAGGCTACCCCATCGCCTCTATTCCATTATAGGGACACGGGAATGGACTCGTGAGGATATAGATGTCCCAAGATTTGAGGGCACGTATGCGTTATCCATGTGAAGACAAAAGAAACAGAAGCGTTATTTACTAGATGCATTAGCGTGGAATCTGTCAACATGTAGTGTTTCTTAAAATTATGACGTGGGGATTGTCTCCAGAATGAGCAGATATCTCGTAATGTACGCACTTCCGTTGAATTTAACATCCATCGATGGAAAGGATGTATGTTCGAGAGCGTTATGAAGTCGCCGTGAGATAACATTGTTTTAAAATTTTATAAATGAGTGAGATATAATTAAATCCTTTTGTTACAAGGCATCCAGTGGAGAGTGTTTGTCCGAGATACAGGACAACTTCCCTGTCGGATTCTAATCTCATCTGGGGTCCTTGAAGTGGGTCGGTCCCCGTTCTGAATTGTCGTTAACTTGTTAAATGATATACATGTTCAAATTACATTAATTTTTAAAATTGTACCGCGAGTGGCGTTCGTCATCGTCAAAGTGGATTTCAATGCATGAATTCGACTCTGAAAATGATGGGGAAGTTGTTTCTCTCCTCTCTTTTTTCTCTTTTTGGCAGTCAGTCGGCAGATGTGATTCATTTTCTCAATTCTGTGTTTCAAATAAATATTCCCATTTAGGGTATTGTTATGACAGTGGCACGTGCCATCTGCCGGATTCCGGTGCACGAAGGGTGCCCCTAGCGGCAACTGGGAGGTGTGGAGGACCTCACTAGTGAGGGGTGGGGAGTCGGGACACAGGATGGAACGGGGGTCGAGGCACGAGCTGCGGCTTTTCCATGTGGTGCTATGGCTCAAGATATTAACTCACGGCATATTTCTTCCGCTTTTCATGGTTACCTTCGAATGGGGCTAATTTGCTTATAACGGGTTTTAGTCCGGATATCCTTGCTGGACAATGGGACATTTTCCCTTGTTATTAAAAATGCCCTTTCTTTCTCTGGGCCCATGAATACCTGTATTGTCCACGAAGATGAGGCCTCGTTATGCTGGCCCGTCGTTGAGGCCTGACCGTAGCCAAAGGTCATTTCATTGACCTCTGACACCTAACTGTACACATGTCGCTCCCACACTTCCGGAACTGGATACGCATGGAAATATGTTATTGTTTATTTACTGAAATTAAATTGAATATCGGTGTAACAAACGGAACGTAAGCTGCGGGTTGCAGATGATGCTGTTGATGAAGATCTCAAAACCGGGCACAATATATATTCACACAGTTGTTAAGCGGCGTCGTGAAAGGTTAAGTTAGGTTCATAATCCAACTAAGTTATATTGAAATTACAATGTCACTTTTATAAGTAGTTCTTTTCATATGCATTCGGGAATCACATTCCCTCAGAATGACGTAGTCATAACATTCACACTCTCTGATCTCTCCAATATTTCGACGTAAGCAGAAACTGGCGAAGTACGGGGTGTGTTCAGGCCACACCCTAAAGAAAGATTCCTGACTAATTTGACGGTTTCTAAATAAACAAGACTCAAATTTGTCAATTTAGAGGAAAATATTATTCGTACGTTCATGTTTAAAACGTCTTGTGCAGAATTCTTTTCATGGTGGATCAATATCTACAATTCAGCTGTGAGAATTCATTGTGTTAAACCACTCTTCATGCAGCGTTTTGCTTTGAACGAATCTGCTTCCGTTTTCGTTGTACGAATCTCTCCTCGACATTCCGATGCACGAATTTGTAATCCGACAGTCCGGTGCATTCACGATTTTTCTCGGCATTCCGATGTAAGGAATCTGTAAATTGACAGTCCATGTACGAATCTGTAATCGACAGGCCAGTGCATGTACTATTTTGTCGACATTCCGATGTACGAATCTCTCCTTGACATTCCGAGGTACTGAATCATAATCGACAGTCCGGTGCATGTACGATTTTGTCGACATTCCTATGTACGAATCTGTCCTTGATATCCGAGGTACGAATCTGTAACCGACAGTCCGGTGCATGTACGATTTTATCGACATTCCTATGTACGAATCTGTCCTTGACATTACGATATAATGATTACGACTTCCCTACATTCTAACGTGCAAATGTGTCACCGTCACTTTGATGTGCACACCATTCTTCGTGATGCGGTGAACGATCTGTCACCGACAGCACGGTGCATATACGATTCTTCCTGACATCCTGATGTGAGAATGTGTCCCCGTCCTCGAATCTGTCTCTGATTCGTTTTCACATTGCGCTCAGGAAATTTGTTCCCGACATTCTCATACGTCTAAAACATTTCTTGACAGTGTGATGTGCGAATCTGTCCCTAAGATGCCACTACATCTGTAGTCTTAATACATCTGCCGTCTTCATGTCATTGCAATGAATCTGTTCCCGACATTCCAATACATCTGCCGTCTTCATGACATGGCTATGGGTGAATCTGTTCCCGACATTCCAATACATCTGCCGTCTTCATGACATGGCTATGGGTGAATCTGTTCCCGACATTCCAATACATCTGCCGTCTTCATGACATGGCAATGAGCGAATCTGTTCCCGACATTCCAATACATCTGCCGTCTTCATGACATGGCAATGGGTGAATCTGTTCCCGACATTCCAATACATCTGTTTCCCCACATTCCAATACATCCGTCTTCATGACATTGCAATGGGTGAATCTGTTTCCCGACATTCCAATACATCTGCCGTCTTCATGACATTGCAATGAGTGAATCTGTTCCCGACATTCCAATACATCTGCCGTCTTCATGACATGGCAATGGGTGAATCTGTTCCCGACATTCCAATACATCTGCCGTCTTCATGACATGGCAATGGGTGAATCTGTTCCCGACATTCCAATACATCTGCCGTCTTCATGACATGGCAATGGGCGAATCTGGGTCTTCAATCTGCAATGGGCGAATCTGTTTCCACATTCCAATACATCTGTCGTCTTCATGACATGGCAAATGGTGAATCTGTTCCCGACATTCCAATACATCTGCCGTCTTCATGACATTGCAATGAGTGAATCTGTTCCCGACATTCCAATACATCTGCCGTCTTCATGACATGGCAATGGGCGAATCTGTTTCCGACATTCCAATACATCTGCCGTCTTCATGACATGGCAATGGGCGAATCTGTTTCCCCACATTCCAATACATCTGCCGTCTTCATGACATGGCAATGGGTGAATCTGTTCCCGACATTCCAATACATCTGCCGTCTTCATGACATGGCTATGGGTGAATCTGTTCCCGACATTCCAATACATCTGTCGTCTTCATGACATGGCAATGGGTGAATCTGTTTCCCACATTCCAATACATCTGCCGTCTTCATGACATGGCAATGGGTGAATCTGTTTCCGACATTCCAATACATCTGCCGTCTTCATGACATGGCAATGGGTGAATCTGTTTCCCGACAATTCAATACATCTGCCGTCTTCATGACATGGTTGGTGGGTGAATCTGTTCCCCACATTCCAATACATCTGCCGTCTTCATGACATGGCAATGGGTGAATCTGTTTCCGACATTCCAATACATCTGCCGTCTTCATGACATGGCAATGGGTGAATCTGTTTCCGACATTCCAATACATCTGCCGTCTTCATGACATGGCAATGGGCGAATCTGTTTCCCACATTCCAATACATCTGCCGTCTTCATGACATGGCAATGGGTGAATCTGTTTCCGACATTCCAATACATCTGAATCGTCTTCATGACATGGTCTTGGGTGAATCTGTTCCCGACATTCCAATACATCTGCCGTCTTCATGACATGGCAATGGGTGAATCTGTTTCCCACATTCCAATACATCTGTCGTCTTCATGACATGGCAATGGGCGAATCTGTTTCCCACATTCCAATACATCTGTCGTCTTCATGACATGGCTATGGGCGAATCTGTTTCCCACATTCCAATACATCTGTCGTCTTCATGACATGGCAATGGGCGAATCTGTTTCCCACATTCCAATACATCTGTCGTCTTCATGACATGGCAATGGGCGAATCTGTTTCCCACATTCCAATACATCTTCTTCATGACATGGCAATGGGCGAATCTGTTTCGTCATTCCAATCATCTGTCGTCTTCATGACATGGCAATGGGCGAATCTGTTTCCCACATTCCAATACATCTGTCGTCTTCATGACATGGCAATGGGCGAATCTGTTTCCCACATTCCAATACATCTGTCGTCTTCATGACATGGCAATGGGTGAATCTGTTTCCCACATTCCAATACATCTGTCGTCTTCATGACATGGCAATGGGCGAATCTGTTTCCCACATTCCAATACATCTGTCGTCTTCATGACATGGCAATGGGTGAATCTGTTTCCCACATTCCAATACATCTGTCGTCTTCATGACATGGCAATGGGCGAATCTGTTTCCCACATTCCAATACATCTGCCGTCTTCATGACATGGCAATGGGCGAATCTGTTTCCGACATTCCAATAAATCTGCCGTCTTGATGACATGGCAATGGGCGAATCTGTTTCCCACATTCCAATACATCTGCAGTCTTCATAAAATGTGTGAAGCCCACTGACTGGTTCTTTACATTTGAGTCTTTAGACTATTTAAAGCAAGTTTATATCCGGTGGAGATGACTTGAAACCAAAACACGCCAGTGAAGTTGTAATATCGACGATGGTCACCCTGATACAATGAGACTTTGTTTGCTCGAAAATCACGAACCCAATATATTGCTGAGGCCGATTCAGCATAAAAGGTCACTACAAAATCATTATTGACACTCCTGTTTTGTATCGGTGTTCCGCTTTTAGCGAAGGGAGTGTGTGTGAGTGAGCGAGTTCGATATCGATATATTGTTGAATGTTATGTCCATGAATGTATCAATACAGAGAGTAATCAGTAACATAACAAAACGGTGTAGAGATGACATATGACTGGATATCTTGTTCAAAGCGGCGTTAAACCACATTCACTGAATACAAATACGCCCATAATTGACGTCATGAGTAAGTGAGTGAGTCTAGTTTTACGCCGCTTTTAGCATTATTCCAGCTATATGAAAGCGGGGGACACCAGAAATGGACTTCACACATTGTACTCATGTGGGGGATCGAACCCGGGACTTAGGCGTGACGAGCGACACTTTAACCACTAGGCCACCCAACCACAAGGAAACATATAAAGACTTCGAGTCATCGATATTTCGCACAAGCTTATCATCTGGACGACAACGTGTAGATAGACAGACAGGACAGATACAGAGGCAGACAAACAGGCAGAGAAACAAGTTCCTTTATTGCACCAAAAAGAAAACTGAAAGGAATGCACCGAGGCAGCTGTATTATAGGGTAGCTATCGGCTCTGTACCTGTCGACACTCTGGTGTACAAGCACTAATGTTCATGCCAGCTTGGGAATGTGTTCATTCGTCAGTTTGATGTTCAATTGTGTCTGTCCTACTCGAATGCTTCACCAACTCCACAAAAATCTCTGCATCTAACTCGGAAACAGCTGTATGTCGCTCCACCTGATCACTCGGGCGTATTGGCAAACAGCGGATATCTTTTCTCCTTCCACCATCGTTGTCACTCCGCACAACGTCGTCGCCCGTGAAATCATATTCACATACGAATGAAAATATAACGACAATAGCTCACCGTAGCGGATATCGATCTATTGTTTGCCAGGATGCAGGTGAAGCTAAGGTCCCGTTTTTTTTACCAAGGCTCCCGAGGTCACACATACCCCTTTCTATTGTGACCTTATAAATAGCCCTTCACCCAGCTGGTCCACCTGGCCACCTGTTCGGTCCTTGATGCACGTGGCGAAATAACAGTACTCGACGGGAACAACCACGCCCCCTTACAGGTGTAGGTAGGCACGCATCATCAACAACGGGGACGGGCAAGCAATTTAAACTGATTCGCTGTAACCGGGGTCTTGATCTTTTGGTTTATCAAACATAATAACAGTCCTTCTTCAAAAGCCTGTGTATGCATCGGACTCACAAGCATCTGCGCTGAAATTTCGTGTGTTTGATCGTGTGTCGGCATGAAGACGAGACTTGCCACCAATGGCTGTCGAGCGCGGCTCGCGTGACCAGGCCCCCCTCACCCCCTCCTTCGTCTGTGTCGGCACGCGACCTACGTAAACAACGGCGTGTGCGTCGTCTTCATCACTTTGAGACTGTGTCGTCATTTTGATATTGGACGGGAAAAACCTTCCTAAATAACTTCGCTTCGAACTTTTCAAATATTCTTTTTAACTGGTTTGTTTGGAATTGTTTTTTCCTGAACGTGTTTGGATATTGTTGTGTTAGGTGGAGCACAAGGCAGCTAGTCATCTAATGGTATGTCCAAACAGACCCAAGGGAAATTCAGTTGTTTTAAAATATGATTTTAAGAATTGATTAAATTATCCGATTACCTTTTGAGGTGATATTTCTAATCTTGTCATGAAATATATGACTCTTTAAATTGATACACATGCTTCAACATATCTATTTAAGTTCAAGACTAGACTAACGCTTTGCCTCTGAATATATATAACTGTGATTGTACAATTTAAATTGGAAAGGAGCCCCGGAGACTTGAGACTTAGGGTTTTAAAATTGCAGGGAGGGCTAGGCTGTAGGGAAAATAATATGGTTCAGGGACTGTGAGACAGACGAGTTCAAGACCTGTGTTTAGTTATAGAGCCAGGGTTTTATAGTTTTATTTTATTGTAGTAATTACCCTACTTACCTGTGCCAGGATCTGCTAGTCGTGTGTTCGAATCACATATTCTTCCTGTTAAACTTCTCGTTTTGTTAGCGCAAACTTTTAGGTCTCACCGGAAATGTTAAGGTCTGTGGCCTGGATTATGGTGATGATACATCTATATTAAGTTGGACAAGCCGAGAAAAATAATTGAAACATAGCTCAACCCAACTTGTTCAATCCGTGCTTCTAACCTCAATTATCTATGTACGGTTTATTTAACAGAGGATGGTATTTCTCATCAGATGCATGTTTTCTCACATTAATATTTTCTGATTTTTTTTCATTTTATGGTATCAGAGATTGTGATTTTCAATGTGGGTAGGGTTTGAGAGACCGGACCACACGAAACACATGGGCATAGGGAGGGTTATTGTTTCTCGAAGGTATGAGCACTTCATAGACTATTACCTGCTTCTAGAAGCAAAAGCCTCGGAGCGAAAATAACGTGACGAATTAAAGCGACACGCCATGAGGCGTTAGTCTGATGGCGAGGCAAGTTTTCTTCAAATAAGCTGTTTATGAGCTCAGAAAGAGACGTCCCTAACACGCCAGTCGTTGACGAGCTCAGGCGGCAGGTGCGACAACTTGGGGGCTGGGGGAGGGAGGGGTGCGCACAAAGGAGTGGGGTATTGAGGGACATAGGCACGTGTCGCGTCACGCACGAGGACGACCCGTGCCTTCCTTGTGCCTACCTTCGCCTTAAGAGATACCGACACTTGATTTGCATACAGCTGTCTTGTGGGAAAACTCATTACCCGATTTGTCTGTAGACGGTACAGTTATCAAGCCTCGTAGAGAAAGGGGGATGGGACGGGGGTGGGGGAAAGGGGTGACAGGAGAGGGGGAGTCGGGGTTACAGGGGAGAAAAGAGTTTTTGTTGTAAAATCTTCACGGGTCTGACCTAGAAGCGTCTCGGGCTTCTTGGGATGCGCCGTGGGGGCAACCCTTACAATTTGAAAGCGGCGTTTTTGACGTATTC
The DNA here is from genome assembly GCF_003918875.1 of Haliotis rubra. Classification (NCBI taxonomy): domain Eukaryota; kingdom Metazoa; phylum Mollusca; class Gastropoda; order Lepetellida; family Haliotidae; genus Haliotis; species Haliotis rubra. The sequence continues at coordinate 163,032 of NW_025766103.1, read as the reverse complement.
GTGAATCCAAACAACCTAGGCTGTTATTATGACAACACAGTTCACGCTAAGGAATATGTAGGGACATTGACCGTGACAGTGTAGGTGTCTTAAAGGGGGAGATGAGAGGATGCTGAAAGAAAACGGTATCCCCCCAAGACTTCGGGTAGACATTCTGTTTGAAATTGGAGTAGGGTGATGAAAGGTTGGTAACATTGCATGACACCCCAGGGCACTTGGGTGGGGACGTGGGCGTGGCTGGAGAGGAGACACTGCTGACTGGGGTATTGGATGGCACGTGTGTGCTTCCTTACAACCATTGTTCCTCTTGTTGAAGAAGTCTGCACCTTGAAAGGTTAATTCTGTCTGGTCATATAGATGATCCCCACAAAGGTCTGATGCTAGGGTAACTGTAGCGCAGTGTTATCCCGTCTCGGGGACCCTGGATATATCCCACCCAGAAACATCGACCCACTGCCCTACTATACCCCCCTCCCCCCGACACACCCTCCTTCCTTACCCCGAGCAACGCATCAATCTCGACTAAGCCTCATTGTCCCGCACGCGTGTCGTTGATCTTAAGAAAATTTGATGGCACGCTTGGAAGTTCCCTTTGAACACTTTCTATAGGAATATCCCTATTGATGTCCTACCCAAGATGCGCTATCAATCATTCATTAACAGCTTATACTGAGAAATATCTTGACCAATCAGCACCCTTCTTCATTTCAACTAACCAGTGAAAAAAATCTAGTCCAATTTAAATTTGTGAATCAAAATCATGTTAGGGTTGGGATGAGACCCCCAATTTACATCTAATGCGTTTATCATTGTACAATATCAGCGTGATCAAAGGGGATGAAGAAAGGAGGGTGTTGATGAAATATTAACGCTGGGGAGGGACGCTCCCGCATCCCCACCTGCCGCTTGTTGCTTTACCTGACTTTTGAACGATGTTTCCTCTCTTGCATATGCCTCTTGATAAATTATTCAAATTTTAACAGAAATATAATGCTTTGTAATGTCATGATATTTGCATGATATTCAAAAAGATGTGATTAGATGCATCAACTGGAAACAAGATTTCGCTACAGTCACCTACGTAAATGGCTCGGATGAAGAGGAACGTTTTACAGGTGTAATGTAGATGAAATATTGATTAATGCATTGATAGCAATGCCCACACCTAATGCCCATATGTCGATTTCAAATACAATCTATGCCTGGTCATACTGACTTCGATCAAATAAATGAAATAACAAACAAAAAATGAGGATTAAGACCTTTAAAACAGAGAGAAACAATAATAAACAATATGTTTACTAGAAATCTATACGAATTCTGTTTGAAAGGCACAAACCATAAAGGAAGGTTATTCAATAAACCTTTGTATGAAAACACTAATATGGTTTACAAATCAATACTCCGATGGGATTCTATTGACAGTCCATGAGCGGCAGTACGAATTCCGTGGCTAGCCGAATAGTGTGCTAAAACAACCAAACATTTTACTCAAAAGAAGTGTTCAAAAGACAAGCACGTTCCCCATTACATTCAGGGAAATTCAATCAAATTCACTGGAAACGCGTTGCACGTCGTTTGTCGGTTGCACGTCATCATATGAGCCAAATGCTTTTCTCGCTGTTCATGACGTCAGTGGGGCGGTGGGGGTAGTCTAGTGGTTAAAGCGTTGGCTCGTCACGCCGAAGACCCGGGTTCGATTCCCCACATGGGTACAATGTGTGAAATCCATTTCTGGTGTCCCCCGCCGTGATATTGCTGGTATATTGCTAAACGCGGCGTAAAACTAGACTCACTCACTCACCTCATGACGTCAGTTATGGGCGTATTTGTATTCAGTGAGTGTGGTTTAACGCCGCTTTGAACAAGATATCCAGTCATATGTCATCTCTACACCGTTTTGTTATGTTACAGATTACTCTCTGTATTGACACATTCATGGACATAACATTCAACAATATATCGATCCCATTGTTTATCCTATAGTAAATCAGACGACTTCGTTGAAACAGCGGGTTTAATGCCATTAATAAATATATACATGTGATGCGTATTTGAATGTCCATTTCTGGTGTTCCCCGCCGTGGTATTGTTGGAATATTGCTAAAAGCGGCGTAAAACCATACTCATTCACTCACTCACTTTAAATGCATGAATCTACTGACTAAGACGTTAGAGACATTCAAACACACATTACATATATTTATTTATGACATTAAACACGTTCCGCTGTTTCAACGAATTCGTCCAATTTAATATACAGAGGCAACACATAAGATCGATATATTATTGAATGCTATGCCCATGAATGTGTCAATAACATACAAACAGTATCCTTTAGGGGTCAGATCTGAAACCTACATACTGTTGGCGTGGGCGCGACAACTACTATTGAATGTTAATATTTAGTTCATGTACGACCAAAGGAAATGAGAACGGAACAGTATGACCTATGGACTCTCGTGGTGGGACAACCTAGATATAATACCATTAATAAATGAATCGTTTAGAAATTAGGTTTGTGGAGGGGAAGTGTGCCACTGGGGCATAGATCCATGCCTTGTTTATACGTCATGTCGTATACACCAGGAAGTATGATATTGGTTTGTTGTTTAACGCCTCACTCAGCAATATTCCAGCTATATGGCGGCAGTCTGTAAATAATCGAGTCTAGACCAGACAATCCAGTGATCAATACCATGAGCATCGCTTTACGCAATTGGGATACAATGACATGTGTCAAACAAGTCAACGAGCCTGACAACCCAATCCCGTTATCAATACAACCCAGTGATCAACACCATGAGCATGATTTTACGCAAATGGGATACAATGACATGTGTCAAACAAGTCAGCGAGCCTGACAAAACGATCCCGTTATCAACACAATCCAGTGATCAACACCATGAGCATCGTTTTACGCAAATGGGATACGATGACATGTGTCAACCAAGTCAGCGAGCCTGACAACTCGATCCCGTCAGTCCTCTTACGACAAGCATGGGTAACTGAAGATCAATTCTAACACGGATCTTCACGTTTCTCCGAAAACTATAACGCAACGAACGAACAACGAACGCTTTAACCACTAAGCTATCCCACCGCCCTCGAACAAACACAAAACGTCCCTAAAAACAAAACCGTTTGAAAATGTTTGTTTTTTCAAAACATGGCGATAAGCAACCTTTGAGCCGTTTTACTGGGTCAGTGTTCCACTGATTAAACAGCAACCCAACTACCGTAATCTTAATGGTGTGCGCAGCCATTTCGGGTGTGAGAAGTCACAAAGAAGGCGATATTTCTCCCACTGCTGTCGACGTTACAAAGGACCACCACGTCCTTATCTATGTGAAAGGCTGGCAAAGCGATAACACTACCATCTGAAACAGTTTAATTGTCTACGGATATACAACACCTTTCTACGATTAATTAGCCAGTACTCTTTAATTCATTGTCTGTGACGTCAGGGTAGATTGTTTGAAGCTGTTCAGTGCGTGTTTGAAACATAAAATGAGGGGCAAAAGAAAATATACCTCCAGGTGAGTTTATTATTTGTTTGATCTTCAGTTGAAAATAATTTACGTTAGCAATATCGTATCCGAAATATGATTTTTTATGCTTACTCTGCACACAAAGAATACTTTTGTATTTCGCTTTAAAAACAAAACAAATGTAATTTGCTCAAAGACTTTTACAAATTAAAGAAATAATATTTTTTCTTTTGACACACGTTTACAGAAATAACATCGTAGGGGGCAAAATGTTTTAACTTTATGTTTTATGGAAATTTTCATTGAATCGAACTATTTTTACAGAAAAAAACAAACAAACCACAGTTTACTTTTCACAAACCGATACCAAAATGGGTTAAGAGAAAGTCGATCTAGTCTTTGAATGGCATGTGGAAGTAATACACATAAAAGGTGAACTTCATGGATGTCAATTTCTGTGAAGTGGGTCTACTTTCTTTTGCTCTTCAGTAAACAAACCAGTTTTAAATGAGCCGTTGAGCAGGACGCGATGAATGTCGTTAAACCCCCACCCCCCACCCCTCTCCCGCACTCACTCGCTTAACTGCAGCCAGGTCCGGGGTGCGCAATATCACTCACTCACTCACTCACTCACTCACCCACCCACCATGATATTGCTGGAATATTGCTAAAAGTGGCTTGAAACCACTCACTTGCTCGCTCGCTCGCTCGCTCACTCACTCACTCACTCACTCACTCACTCACTCACTCACTCACTCACTCACTCACTCACTCACTCACTCACTCACTCACTCCTCACTCACTCACTCACTCACTCACTCACTCACTCACTCACTCACTCACTCACTCACTCACTCACTCACTCACTCACTCACTCACCACTCACTCACTCACTCACTCCTCCTCCTCCTCACTCACTCACTCACTCACTCACTCACTCACTCACTCACTCACTCACTCACTCACTCACTCACTCACTCCTCACTCACTCACTCACTCACTCACACTTAGCTGCGACCAGTGCGTGGAGCGGAGTGGATTCAACTCACACACCTGATGGTCAAACATTTCGGTATTGTCTCACCTGGCTTACCGTCAATTCTACCTGGAAACCGACACTGTTTCCGAAACTTTTGTTTTCATGATTAGCACTTGTGAACAACAAGAAACCTCATTTAGTGCCGTGATTTACACAGTTACTGTAAGGGAAGGCGCTTGTCCAGGACGTAGTAGAGGTAAGCTCTCTCACTGTTGCGTGTTTCTAGACCAGCTCGGACAAAGAGGAACATTTACCGACTAGATCTACCGTAGCTTGAGATTAGTTTACCTGTTGTACAACTCGGGTCGGTTTATCGCCCGATCTGCTCTGGCCCTGCCCCCTCAACGTCACGTGGAAGTCAGCAATATATCTCCAATAATTCGAATCGGGTTTCAAAATTCTTTCAGAAAATAAAAGTTGTCCAGATTTAGGTCGAGGTGAGCAAGTACACGAAGAGTGTGCCCTTCTGCCCGCAAACACGTTTCTCTTTTAAAAAGGAAATGTCCAAAAAAGGTCATTTTCTTTCGTTTTGATGTGAAATGATGAAGAGGACATGTTCTTTATCAAAACAATTTTCATTCTTAAGGAATGAAATCTTCAAACTGTAACAAGTTATGCCTTCTATATGGTCGGGTTATACCTGCAGTAGTGATTCATAATGTGCCTCCATTGCAAGTACCATGATGTATGCCTCCATTGCAATCGGGTTATACCTGTAGTAGTGCCATGATGTGCCTCCATTGCAATCGGGTTATACCTACAGTAGTTCCATGATGTGCCTCCATTGCAATCGGGTTATACCTGTAGTAGTGCCATGATGTGCCTCCATTGCAATCGGGTTATACCTACAGTAGTGCCATGATGTGCCTCCATTGCAATCGGGTTATACCTACAGTAGTTCCCATGATGTGCCTCCATTGCAATCGGGTTATACCTACAGTAGTGCCATGATGTGTACCTCCATTGCAATCGGGTTATACCTGCCAGTAGTGCCATGATGTGCCTCCATTGCAATCGGGTTATACCTGTAGTAGTGCCATGATGTGCCTCCATTGCAATCGGGTTATACCTACAGTAGTGCCATGATGTGCCTCCATTGCAATCGGGTTATACCTGTAGTAGTGCCATGATGTGCCTCCATTGCAATCGGGTTATACCTACAGTAGTGCCATGATGTGCCTCCATTGCAATCGGGTTACACCTGCAGTAGTGCCATGATGTGCCTCCATTGCAATCGGGTTATACCTGCAGTAGTGCCATGATGTGCCTCCATTGCAATCGGGTTATACCTACAGTAGTGCCATGATGTGCCTCCATTGCAATCGGGTTATACCTGCAATAGTACCAGTAGTCACATGAGATAACTGTGATTCCAGAACTGTCAAACCTTCGGGCGGGTGACCTCTTGTCGAAGCATCACGTGAATGCAACCCTAGGCATCGACAGAGCACAACGCATTAGGATTTTGTATTTTGTGCTTCAGCGTTAAGCAGTTACGAGTATGAAATCACCTTTTTAAACCTTCTTTATCCAAATAAACCTTTTTGCCGTACATGCTAGAAAATGGGTAAACGGACGCTTTCTTACATCATTTTAAAACAATATAAATGAGATGGTCATTGTTATTCTAAATCGAAGTATAGTCACTCAAAAGTAAAAGGGTACATCCAGGTCAAATATTAAAACCTATATTTGATTAAATTGCGAAAAGAATGAGTTAAGAAATTTTAATGTGACAGTTTATGTAACGATGAAAATGAAAATACATGCAGCGCTTTACGTTAAAACGCTTTCACCGTGTGGTTTATTTCAACGAATTCATTTCTTGAACATTTAGAAGATAAAGGGTTTGAATGGATGAGGACCAAGCTTGCCGGTATTAAATGTGCTGACATGGCTCTCGCATGACAGAACACACCCAGTCATACCAGCCGACAGCAGACTCGCATACAGAGTAAGGTTTATTCAGATGCAGGGTGCAGTTTGTACGTAATCTCGCCGAACAAGGGTATGTTTGTACTGAGAGCACAGGTTTAAGTGCCGTACAGAAAACAGCTCATTGCGAGGACTGCGGAGATTGTTGAACGCCTCAGTATGTACCTGTTTAATCTCGACGAAGACGTTTTCGAAGCAAGGTTGTATCTTGACAAGATTCTTTTCCTTGATAATTCGGAAACTGGGTTTTGTTGTCAGGGTGGAGAGCTGACTCGGAGAGAATGGTATGACTGGAATGTTGCTAGAGGGTGTGGAAAACTCAGTCAGTCAGTCAGTCAGTCAGTCAGTCACTCACTCACTCACTCACTCAGTCACTCACTCACTCACTCACTCCTGACACTGACACAAACGTACTGGAACAACAAAACTAGTTTTACCTGTGAAACTGTAACACAACCACCAGAACTTGAAAAAGATTTCTGCTTTATCCTGATGTGAAACGAGTATGCGAAACATATTATACATGTGGCATAACCGGTGCATATATGGTATATCCGGTACATACGTGATATATGGGTGCATATGTGGTATATGCGGTACACATGTGGTATATGCGGCACATATTGGGTATATGCTGTACATATGTGGTATATGCGGTACATATGTGTTACATGCGGTACATATTGGGTATATGCGGTACATATGTGGTATATGCGGTACATATGTGTTACATGCGGTACATATTGGGTATATGCGGTACATATGTGGTACATGCGGTACATATGTGGTACATGCGGTACATATGTGGTACATGCGGTACATATGTGGTACATGCGGTACATATGTGGTATATGCGGTACATATGTGGTATATGCGGTACATATGTGGTATATGCCTTGCATTCAAGTGCAGATAATCTGATGCTCTAAGGACGCAAGTGTCTTTTATAAGCACAACGTCTTATTATTACTTATCATGTAATCTGGAAATTAGGATTTAAACTGACAACCGTTGCCATAGAGACTTGTGCAAGTCTACGTGGGTACCATTGTGACTGGTACCATTGCTACTGATGCCTTCGTGTTCAATGGGGCGTGGGGGTAGCCTAATGATTAAGCATCAGCTCGTCACACCGAAGACCCGGGTTCGATTCCCCACATGGGAACAATGTGTGAAGTCAATTTCGGGTGTTCCCCGCCGCGATGTTGCTGGAATATTGCTAACGGCGTAAAACCATACTCATTCACTTCAAGTTCAGTTTTTGTCTTCAGTTTACACAACTTGTGTGCTGTCATACAGTGAGTGAGTGAGTGAGTTTTGTTTTACGCAGCACTCAGCAATATGGCGGCGGTCTGTAAATAATCGAGTCTGGACCAGACAATCCTGTGATCAACAGCATGAGCATCGATATGCGCAATTGGGAACCGATGACATGTGTCAACCAAGTTAACCAGCCTGACCACCCGATCCCGTTAGTCGCCTCTTCCGACAAGCATGGGTTGCACGGGTAGTCATACTATACAGTATCATGGACACACTCCGAACAGATCCTCCGTGTACAGGTTTGTTATAGTTTTCATTCTAATAGAACCGATGGCTAACAAGAAATTTACTGAATGCGTTAATTATCAGTGTTTCATATGCTGAGTCCACCGATGGTGTGCCGCCTTTACCAATCCATGTCCTAATTTGAAATCATTTCTTGTCATCGAAACACACTGCCGGACAGATGAAACAACACATCCATGTTTGGTGGCTGAAACCATAGGAAATCTGAAATGGTTATTCGATGGTGGTAATGCACTTATATGGGTATCGTAGCGTCGATGGACCGTATGTTATGGTTTTTGAGCTATTGTTTTCAGCCCAAACAACTTTTGGAAGGGTTTGGTGAGTCCAGTATTCAAGTGTATACTTTCTTTTCCCCTTCAGTATACCCTGCGCTGTGAGATACGTAACAGTATCTCGATACTTTCGACTTGAGATATCTTACATACGACGTTTCTGGTGTCCCCCAACGTGATATTGCTGGAATATTAAAAAAAATAATTCCTAGAACTTTACTTACTCATCAATTTCATTCCAAATTTTAAAACATTCTCCCTTTCAGAACATGTGCTTTTCGTATTCAGTAAAGGTTAAAAAAATATTTTCAAATTTATATGACGATACCACTGAAAACGACTTCCCTCCTCCCATTGAGCAGATTGGTCCAAAGCCCAAAAAATCTTCAAAAGCGTCCCCAAATCTGAAAGTAGTTTGTTCAAACATTATGATTCAGAACAATATCTAGCTGAGGGAAATTCTAAGCAAGCACTTAAAATTCCATTTAACACTTAAAATAGCCAATGCACTGTGAAGTAAAACTTGATGGATGCACGCCATTTTAAAATATCAAACGCCGAGGCTTCAAAAGCGTTATAAATCTGTCACCGCCCCTAATTAATAAGAGATATGAAAGCAGATGTTCACTCACAAACACCCTGAGCCTCTGAGACATGCATCTTGCAAAGACTGTTCCTTGCGTAGGTGTAAGGTTAAAAATACGTTTTAGGTCATGTTGGGCCGATATTCCTGTAATGCGCTTTTCCCATCACATGACCGAGTCAAATTGAATCTTTGCACGAAACGAATACATTGTTCGTATGAAAGTATTTCGAAATCATTTCGGGAATATGGATTGTTAGGAACGGGACACATTTAAAGTATTTTGTAAATAAACATTATTGCTAACACGCTCATAACGGACTTCTGACAAAGAACCCAGTGCAAACTTTCTTCCAGTCGGACTGCGCACCGCGATGATATTACCGGTCTAAGGGAGATAACTCTAGCAGCCTCAAGGACACGCGACAGAGAGCGGTATTTCTGTGATTTGCCCTTGTGACGGAATGGCGGGATCGTCAGCTATGACGTTATTGATTAAGACAATAAAATCTCGGCGACATCAAAGCGGCTAAAACGGCAGGTGGGAATTGAGTAAACGTGATAAAACGGTTAAAAAAGGTTCAAGTGGTGATCGCAAGAGAATCTCTTCGGCGGGGCATTCCTTTGGGGAAAATCTACTCTCACCCCACGGAAATATTTGAAGTATGTCATAAATATTTCATTATACATTTCAGGCATCAATATACAGTTGTTGGTAGAAGTCCAACATTATTATTAGCCCCGAAATAAGGATGTTGTTGGAGACTTCGCATGATGTCTCAGAAAGACGTCAGTGTCCCAGCCCCGAGTAGCTCGGTCGAGACTGTTATGGCTAGGGGAATATTTGAGGGGCTTACTGGTGCTGAAAGACGCGAGTGATCCGCTTCTTTGTCACCACTCAGGAATGATAAACACAAGATAGGTCTTGGCAGAATCAAATTAATGATGGCATCCAGATATTAATATACTGATATTATGCATATTTTGTATCATTATGCAATGGATTATTTATGCTGGATGCTCTGTGTGATATATGGCTGACGCCCACGCCTCTCATCCACACTATTGAGATTTTTCCCGGAGAGGTTGTTATTCACACTGTACGTCTTTATCATCAGGTCAATCCGACGAGATTCTAAAGCCGTGAAGCCGTGCTACACAGATCTACCATTACAGAACCTGTGATTCTGATCTCCCTTTGGAAATCCTGTGATCCTGATCTACCATTAGAGATCCTGTGATCCTGATCTACCATTAGAGATCCTGTGATCCTGATCTACCATTAGAGATCCTGTGATCCTGATCTACCATTAGAGATCCTGTGATCCTGATCTACCATTAGAGATCCTGTGATCCTGATCTACCATTAGAGATCCTGTGATCCTGATCTACCATTAGAGATCCTGTGACACTGATCTACCATTAGAGATCATGTGATCCTGATCTACCATTAGAGATCCTGTGATCCTGATCTACCATTAGAGATCCTGTGATCCTGATCTACCATTAGAGATCATGTGATCCTGATCTACCATTCGAGATCCTGTGATCCTGATCTACCATTAGAGATCCTGTGACACTGATCCTGATTCTGATCTAGCCTTGGAGACCCTGTGATCCTGATCTCCCCTTGGAGACCCTGTAATTCTGATCTACACGCGGAGATCCTGTGATCCTGATCTGCCCTTGGAGACCCTGTGATCCTGATCTCCCCTTGCAGATCCTGTGATCCTGATCTACCCTCGGAGACCCTGTGGTCCTGATCTACACTTTAAGATCCTGTGATCCTGATCTACCATTTTGGGCCCTTGCAATCCTGATCTATTCTTGAAAATCTTATCTAGCCTTGGGGATTCTACGACTGAGGTCCAGTGTTAGAGATCCTGCTATCCGGATCTAACTCTCTCCTGTAAGCCTCACACACCGAATGAGTTCTGCCATCCAGATCTCTCCAAGGACACTCTGCTGTCCAAATCTAGCGGATAAAATTCTGCTATCTTCGTTTATCTACGTGTGTCAATCTGTGTCCCATTGGTCAGTCGTGTCTGTATGGGTCCCATTGATCAGGTGTGACTATATGTGTCCCAATGATCATATCTGTCTGGTCAGTCGTGTCTACCTGTGTCCCATCGATCAGGTGTGACTATATGTGTCCCAATGATCATATCTGTCTGGTCAGTCGTGTCTACCTGTGTCCCATCGATCAGGTGTGACTATATGTGTCCCAATGATCATATCTGTCTGGTCAGTCGTGTCTACCTGTGTCCCATCGATCAGGTGTGACTATATGTGTCCCAATGATCATATCTGTCTGGTCAGTCGTGTCTGCCTGTGTCCCATCGATCAGGTGTGACTTTGTATATGTGTCCCAATGATCATATCTGTCTGGTCAGTCGTGTCTACCTGTGTCCCATCGATCAGGTGTGACTATATGTGTCCCAATGATCATATCTGTCTGGTCAGTCGTGTCTGCTCTGTGTCCCATCGATCAGGTGTGACTATATGTGTCCCAATGATCATATCTGTCTGGTCAGTCGTGTCTACCTGTGTCCCATCGATCAGGTGTGACTATATGTGTCCCAATGATCATATCTGTCTGGTAGGTCGTGTCTGTTTTGTGTCCCATTGATCAGGCGAGTCTACCATTGTCCCAGTACTGAGAAGGTGTGTCTACCTGTGTCCCCTTGCTCAGTTGTGAAGCCCTGTGTGTGGTCCCCTTGATCAGGTGTGGCTATATGTGTCGCCAATTGTCAGGTGTGTCTTCCCTGTGTCCCAATGATCAGGTGTGTCTGTCTGTATCCCATTGGCAGGAAGGTCCCTACATATTGCCTAAATGTCGTATTTGCACGAAGTCGATATGCAAACAGGTCGCCCTTCGGAGCGGAGGTCCCGTCCCACCTTCGGCATCTCTTAAACAAAACAACTATTCACTTATAAATGCTGATATCCTGGTTCCTCATATATCGCCTCCGATGAATGGCTTCCAACTTATCATGAGAATACGATATATTTACTCCGCTTCCTTTCCAATCCATATCCTTATGATATTCCGTCCGATTCAAGATATGGTTTTAAATCCCTGTCCCAACTCCCTCAACCCGTGAAAACAACAAACTCCGTGAACCAGGACTTTCCTTGAAAACAAAAAATATGATATTCGGTCCACCTGTCGTCATCCGCATCCTCATCCCAGCAACAGCTGCCGCAGGTGTGTTAGGTCTACATGAAGAAAGTATGTCACTAAGTGTCAACACCGAACTGACAGTCATTTGGATGATGTACACGCACTAGCCGTGAATCTGGGCCGCTCGGTAACAACGAACAACGTCAACTATTTCACCATCGGCAACAGCCCGGTATCATGTCAGAAAAGAAAGCCGATGTGAGGAGATACGACGGTCAAAGTGAGGTCTGGTTCATACGATATACCCTAGTCATTGCTTTATTAAGGAGGCCGCCGTAGCCCGGTTATGCTCAGCACAAAAAGCGCGTTTACGTTGACATTGGTGGAATACTGCCGTGAAGGCCAAAACAACGCTTGGTATCTAAATTCGCCCCCGCACAGTTGGAAAAAGCGGACATGCCACAGATTTGGTTTGTATTGGTTTTATAAAGCATTTTAAATATCCACGAGGACACACATGTCACCAGATGGTTTTGTGTGACGGGAAGTACCGCTTCTATGGGGGTAGCTGAATGAGTGACTGTATTAGCATTAGCTGATTGTTTGACTGTACGCTGTTAGCTGAATGTGTGACTGTACGTTGTTAGCTGAATGTGTGACTGTATGGGGGTAGCTGAAAGTGTGGACTGTACGCTGTTAGCTGAATGTGTGGACTGTATGCGGTAGTTGAGGTGTGACTGTACGCTGTATTAGCTGAATATGTGACTCTATGGGGTAGCTGAAAGTGTGACTGTGAGTGTTAGATGAATATCTTGACCGTATGGGTTAGCTGAAAGTATGACTGTGGGGTGTTAGCTGAATGTGTGACCGTATAGGTTAGCTGAAAGTATGACTGTGGAGTGTTAGCTGAATGTGTTACTGTATGGGGTAGCTGGAAGTGTGACTGTGCGCTGTTAGCTGAATATGTGACCGTATGGGGTAGCTGAAAGTATGACTGTGAGGTGTTAGCTGAATGTGTGACTGCGGTGTTAGCTGAATGTGTGTGTTCGGTGTTAGCTATATGTGACTATGTTGTTAGCTGAATGTGAGTGTACCGTGTAAGCTGAATGTGACTATGTTGTTAGCTGAATGTGTGACTATGTTGTTAGCTGAATGTGAGTGTACGGTGTTAGCTGAATGTGACTGTTGTTAGCTGAATGTGAGTGTACGGTGTAAGCTGAATGTGACTATGTCGTTAGCTGAATGTGCTTTGGTGACTATGTTGTTAGCTGAATGTGGAGGTGTACGGTGTTAGCTGAATGCTTGACTGTTGTTAGCTGAATGTGTGGACTCCTATGGTGTTAAGGTGAATGTGAGTGTACAATTGTTAGCTGTATGTGACTATGTTGTTAGCTGAATGTGAGAATTAATACGGTGTTAGTTGTATGTGACTTAAGTTGTTAGTTAGATATGAATGTGACTATGTTTGATTAGCTGAATGTGAGTGTACGGTGTTAGCTGAATGCTGATCATGTTGTTAGCTGAATGTGTGACTCTATGTTGTTAGCTGAATGTGAGTGTACGGTAAGTTAGCTGTATGTGACTTTGCTGTTATTAGGTGAATGTGAGTGTACGGTGTTAGCTGAATGTGAGCAGTACCGTGTTAGCTGAATGTGTGACTATATGTTGTTAGCTGATTGTGACTGTACGGCGTTAGCTGAAAAGTGTGACTATGGTGTTAGCTAGACGTGTGACTATATTTGTTAGCTGAATGTGACTCGTACCTAAAAGTTAGCTGAATGTGTGAATGCACGGTGCCAGCTACGTGTGTGACTATGTTGTTAGCTGAATGTGAGTGCAATGATTAGGTGAATGTGAGTGTACGAGGTGTTAGCTGTACGTGCACGTTGTTAGCTGAATGCGCGCAAATGCGTTAGCCGAACGTGAGCGTCACCGCGTTCAGGTGAACGTATGCATGCGGCGTTAGGTGAATGTGGAGTGTAATGCGGTGTTAGGCCGAACGTAAGTGTACTGCGTTAGGTGAACGTGAGTACGTACAGTGCTAGTGAATGTGTGCGATGCTTCACGGCAGTTGGCTGAACGTGCGACCCTGATCTGCGTTGTACCGAACGTGCGACCGCACGGCGTTAGCCGAACGTGCGACCACTTTGATGCAAGCTGGAACGCGACCATAACGCGTTAGCCGAATGCGTGACCGCACGGCGTTAGCCGAACAAAAAGTGACCGCACGGCGTTAGGCGAATGTGAGCGTACGGCGTTAGCCGACCGTGCGCCCGCACGGCAAGCCAGGAAGAACGCGAGTGCACGGCGCCAGCTGAATGTGCGACCATGCTGTTAGCCGAATGAAAGACCACGCTGTTAGGTAGATGTGAGAGCACGGTGCCATCACGAATGCGTGACCGTACGGTGTTATCTGAATGCGGACCGTAATGGTGTTAGCTAGAACGTGACTGCACGGTGTTAGCTGAATGTGTGACCGTACGGCGTTATCTGAACATGTGACTATATGGTGTTAGCTGAATGTGTGTCTGTAATGTGTTAGCTAGATATGCGCTGACTGTACGGTGTTAGCTAGATATGTGTGACTGTACGGTAAGTTATCTCAAAGTGCGAATTCGTCTGCGTTGGCCGGAACATGTGTCTACATGGTGTTAGCTGAATGTGTGTCTGTACGGTGTTAGCTGAATGTGTGACTGTACGGTGTTAGCTGAAATGCGTGGACCTACGGCGTTGGCTTTGAATGTGTGACTGTACGGTGTTAGCTGATAATGTGCGGAGCTGCACGCGTTAGCTGAATGTGTTACCTTACGGTGTTGGCTGAATGTGTGACTGTACAGTGTTAGCTGAATGTGTGACTGTACGGTGTTAGCTGAATGTGTGACCTTACGGTGTTGGCTGAATGTGTGACTGTACAGTGTTAGCTGAATATGTGACTGTACGGTGTTAGCTGAATATGTGACTATATGGTGTTATCTGAATGTGTGACTATACGGTGTTAGCTGAATGTGTGACTGTACAGTGTTAGCTGAATGTGTGACTATACGGTGTTAGCTGAATATGTGACCTTACGGTGTTGGCTGAATGTGTGACTGTACAGTGTTAGCTGAATGTGTGACTGTACGGTGTTAGGTGAATGTGACTGTACGGTGTTAGCTGAATTTGTGACCTTACGGTGTTGGCTGAATGTGTGACTGTACGGTGTTAGCTGAATATGTGACTGTACGGTGTTGGCTGAATGTGTGACTGTACGGTGTTAGCTGATTGTGTGACTATATGGTGTTAGCTGAATGTGTGACTATATGGTGTTATCTGAATGTGTGATTATGTTGTGCTAGCTGAATGTGTCAGAGACTGCGATGTTTGCAACGGACACTATGTTATGGTATGTTCTTAACTTAATGTAATAACATGTTGTAATTTGCTTTGTGGTCTCGTTTGTGAAGATATGTGCTCGGCTGTTTGCAGCACAATGTGTGATCGCATGTTGGCGAGGTATGTGTGAAAGCAAAACAATCATCCATCTCCATTCTGACCACATCCCAATTCCACCAGCTTTACTCATCCCATCGTCATCTCTGGAGACTTGCATGTTCCTAGAAATTCTCTAGGGTCTTCGGATTAATTATTTATGTCTAAGTTAATGCATTAACTTTATTTCAAGAAACACATGTACACGATTCTTTTATGTGAGACGCCCCTGCAGTCGTTGCAGTCAAATGTCCAGAATTCAAATAATGTGAGTGCAAAGGGGCCACCTAGGTGAAGCAAATTATTGCGTACAGGCACACCAAAGATTGTTTTGGAAACGGTTTAAGATTCGAACCCACCACCAGTGATTCTTTGTATCTAAGGAAAGCAAGTTTGCTCAAATTCTGGGTAAAACTGGCTTTCTTGGAGTGATAATGGCGCCCTAACAGGATCGGATGGTTGGTCTTTTGGTCAATGCAAACAAACAGAAAGTCTCAGACCAAATTCCAGCATGGTTTCGTCGTCATGTCGGTCGTGAACATCATGTCCTTTGTCATGTCAATGGGTATCAACAACAACAAAGATAACTGTACATCATTAAATCAATATTTCAGTTTGACATGATATTTTTTCACAAGAAGAGGTTTAGTCTGGGCAATATTCATCACTAATGATAACATCGTCTGCATGCACCAATCCTTTGTTGATCGTACACGTATGAGTTCTGTACCGTGGGTTTTATAATAAAGTCCGAAAAGATGATGTGTTTTAGATAAGGTTACCTTGTGGGACGAGTCCCACATGAGACCCCAGGGTAACCTTCATATGTTCTTAAGTGGTTAAGGTTAAATTCAGCTAAGAATGTCAGATGTTAAAATCTGAAGATTGTTCCCCGCCGTGATGTTGCTGGTAATATTGCTAAAAGCGGCGTTAAACCCAAACTCAGTCACTCAGTCAGATTAGAAAAGGGGTTTGAAACACATAGCGTAAACATGTTCAAATTGGCGTTTGTAAAAGCAAAAACATGGTGTTTTGGTAATCAGAAATAAACCTTGACAAATGGTGTTCGTTCTGTAAAACTTCGTGATTCTACAGTTTGCACGATGTTGCAACGTGAACACATGATGTTCATTGTAAAATACGTGATACAACAGGTTGCACGATGATGCAACGTAAGGCCACATGGTGGTCATTTTAAAGCTACGAGATACTACAGGTTGCACGATGTTGCAAAGTAAGGCCATATGGTGGTCATTGCAGAACTACGAGATACTACAGGATGTATTATGTTACAGCAATAGCCTACAAGATGTTCACAGTAAAATTACGTGATACTACAGGTTGAACAATGTTGCAACATTCAGGCTACATGGTGGTCATTGCAGAACTACGAGATACTACAGGTTGCATTGTATTACAGCAATAGCCTACAAGATGTTCGCAGTAAAATTACGTGATACTACAGGTTGTATTATGTTACAGTCACAGGTTACAAGATGTTCATTGTAAAACTACATTGATACTACAGGTTGCACGATGTTGCAGTCACAGGCTACAAGATGTTCAAAAAAAACGAGATACTACAATTGCAGGCTACACCGTGATAAGTTCGCTGCGGCACACACATTATTCCATACTGTCGTTCAGTCGTTCAGCCTGGTGACGGAGGCAGTGCACCGGATAGCCCACTCGACGCCCTCAGCGTCCGCCGTGCTGCAACACTCCTATGTGTGTCAGTGTTTACATTTGACGCTGTGTGATAGTGTATGTATAGTGTATGTATGCTTCAAAGCGAGGGGTAGAACAATTACCTGGAACGTCACCTGGAGATATATGTGGCTTAATCAGCCTACACTATGATGGAGTGGCGATGGAGGTAGACTGGTCATAACATTATTATTCTTTAAACAGAGGACTAGAATGGCTATCATGCACTCAACGTCAAAGAGTGGGTGTAGAATGATCAGCTTACAATATACCTCATGGAGGGCCGATAGGTGTAGACTGGTCATAACATTATTATTCCTTAAACAGAGGACTAGAATGGTTATCATGCACTCAACGTCAAAGAGTGGGTGTAGAATGATCAGCTTACAATATACCTCATGGAGGGCCGATAGGTGTAGACTGGTAATAACATTATTATTCTTTAAACAGAGGACTAGAATGATTTATCATGCACTCAACGTCAAAGAGTGGGTGTAGAATGATCAGCTTACAATATACCTCATGGAGGGCCGATAAGAGTGTAGACTGGTCATTACATTGTATTCCTTAAACAGAGGACTAGAATGGTTATCATGCACTCAACGTCAAAGAGCGGGTGTAGAATGATCAGCTCACAACATACCTTATAGAGGGGCGATGGAGGTAGACTGGTCATAACATTATTATTCATAAAAGAGAGGACTAGAATGGTTATCATGCACTCAACGTCAAAGCGTGGGTGTAGAATGATCAACACAATATACCTTATGGAGTGGTGATGGAGGTAGACTGGTCATAACATTATTATTCCTTAAAGAGAGGACTAGAATGGTTATCATGCACTCAACGTCAAAGAGTGGGTGTAGAATGACCAGCTTACAATATACCTTATGGAGGGGCGATGGAGGTAGACTGGTCATAACATCATTATTCCTTAAACAGAGGACTAGAATGGTTATCATGCACTCAACGTCAAAGAGTGGGTGTAGAATGATCAGCTTACAATATACCTCATGGAGGGCCGATAGGTGTAGACTGGTCATTACATTATTATTCCTTAAACAGAGGACTAGAATGGTTATCATGCACTCAACGTCAAAGAGCGGGTGTAGAATGATCAGCTCACAACATACCTTATAGAGGGGCGATGGAGGTAGACTGGTCATAACATTATTATTCCTTAAAGAGAGGACTAGAATGGTTATCATGCACTCAACGTCAAAGCGTGGGTGTAGAATGATCAGCTTACAATATACCTTATGGAGTGGTGATGGAGGTAGACTGGTCATAACATTATTATTCCTTAAAGAGAGGACTAGAATGGTTATCATGCACTCAACGTCAAAGAGTGGGTGTAGAATGACCAACTGCTACAATATACCTTATGGAGGGGCGATGGAGGTAGACTGGTCATAACATTATTATTCCTTAAACAGAGGACTAGAATGGTTATCATGCACTCAACGTCAAAGAGTGGGTGTAGAATGATCAGCTTACAATATACCTCATGGAGGGCCGATAGGTGTAGACTGGTAATAACATTATTATTCCTTAAACAGAGGACTAGAATGGTTATCATGCACTCAACGTCAAAGAATGGGTGTAGAATGATCAGCTTACAATATACCTTATGGAGTGGCGATAGGTGTAGACTGGTCATGTCATTATTATTCTTTAAACAGAGGACTAGAATGGTTATTATGCACTCAACGTCAAAAGTGGGTGTAGAATGATCAACACAATATACCTCATGGAGGGCCGATAGGTGTAGACTGGTCATAACATTATTATTCCTTAAACAGAGGACTAGAATGGTTATCATGCACTCCAACGTCAAAGAGTGGGTGTAGAATGATCAAACACAATATACCTTATGGAGTGGCGATGGAGGTAGACTGGTCATAACATTATTATTCTTTAAACAGAGGGACTAGAATGGTTATCATGCACTCAACGTCAAAGAGTGGGTGTAGAATGATCAGCTTACAATATACCTTATGGAGGGGCGATAGGTGTAGACTGGTCATGTCATTATTATTCTTTAAACAGAGGACTAGGAATGGTTATCATGCACTCAACGTCAAAGAGTGGGTGTAGAATGATCAGCTTACAATATACCTTATGGAGGGGCGATAGGTGTAGACTGGTCATAACATTATTATTCTTTAAACAGAGGACTAGAATGGTTATCATGCACTCAACGTCAAAGAGTGGGTGTAGAATGACCAGCTTACAATATACCTCATGGAGGGCCGATAGGTGTAGACTGGTCATAACATTATTATTCTTTAAACAGGGGACTAGAATGGTTATCATGCACTCAACGTCAAAGAGTGGG
This sequence comes from Haliotis rubra, assembly GCF_003918875.1. Taxonomy (NCBI): domain Eukaryota; kingdom Metazoa; phylum Mollusca; class Gastropoda; order Lepetellida; family Haliotidae; genus Haliotis; species Haliotis rubra. The sequence goes on along the minus strand of NW_025766103.1, from coordinate 143,503 downwards.
TGTAGAATGATCAGCTTACAATATACCTTATGGAGTGGCGATGGAGGTAGACTGGTCATAACATTATTATTCCTTAAACAGAGGACTAGAATGGTTATCATGCACTCAACGTCAAAGAGTGGGTGTAGAATGATCAGCTTACAATATACCTCATGGAGGGCCGATAGGTGTAGACTGGTCATGTCATTATTATTCCTTAAACAGAGGACTAGAATGGTTATCATGCACTCAACGTCAAAGAGTGGGTGTAGAATGATCAACACAATATACCTTATGGAGGGCCGATAGGTGTAGACTGGTCATGTCATTATTATTCCTTAAACAGAGGACTAGAATGGTTATCATGCACTCAACGTCAAAGAGTGGGTGTAGAATGAATGGCGATGGAGGTGACTTACAATATACCTTATGGAGGGGCGATAGGTGTAGACTGGTAATAACATTATTATTCCTTAAACAGAGGACTAGAATGGTTATCATGCACTCAACGTCAAAGAGTGGGTGTAGAATGATCAGCTTACAATATACCTTATGGAGTGGCGATGGAGGTAGACTGGTCATAACATTATTATTCCTTAAACAGAGGACTAGAATGGTTATCATGCACTCAACGTCAAAGAGTGGGTGTAGAATGATCAGCTTACAATATACCTCATGGAGGGCCGATAGGTGTAGACTGGTCATGTCATTATTATTCTTTAAACAGAGGACTAGAATAGTTATCATGCACTCAACGTCAAAGAGTGGGTGTAGAATGATCAACACAATATACCTCATGGAGGCCGATAGGTGTAGACTGGTCATGTCATTATTATTCTTTAAACAGAGGACTAGAATGGTTATCATGCACTCAACGTCAAAGAGTGGGTGTAGAATGATCAGCTTACAATATACCTTATGGAGGGGCGATAGGTGTAGACTGGTCATGTCATTATTATTCTTTAAACAGAGGACTAGAATGGTTATCATGCACTCAACGTCAAAGAGTGGGTGTAGAATGACCAGCTTACAATATACCTTATGGAGTGGCGATAGGTGTAGACTGGTCATGTCATTATTATTCTTTAAACAGAGGACTAGAATGGTTATCATGCACTCAACGTCAAAGAGTGGGTGTAGAATGATCAGCTTACAATATACCTCATGGAGGGCCGATAGGTGTAGACTGGTCATGTCATTATTATTCTTTAAACAGAGGACTAGAATGGTTATCATGCACTCAACGTCAAAGTGGGTGTAGAATGATCAGCTTACAAATATACCTTATGGAGGGGCGCTAGGTGTAGACTGGTCATGTCATTATTATTCTTTAAACAGAGGACTAGAATGGTTATCATGCACTCAACGTCAAAGAGTGGGTGTAGAATGATCAGCTTACAATATACCTCATGAAGGGGCGATAGGTGCAGACTGGTCATGTCATTATTATTCTTTGAACAGAGGACTAGAATGGTTATCATGCACTCAACGTCAAAGAGTGGGTGTAGAATGATCAGCTTGAACGTTTGGATTTGGCAATGGGAAACCTGTTATCCCTCACTGTGTTTCAGAGGGGGGGGGGTAGACTAACGCTTAGCCTCAGAATATATATAATTTTGATAGTGACAAGTAAACCTATTTACATCGAAAAGGAGCCCCAGTCAGATGGGAGATTCCGGGAAAATGTAGACCTGCTTCATTTAGGGCTTTAGCGTTGCAGGGAGGGCTAGGGAGTAGGGACAATAATGTGGTTCAGGGACTGTGAGACAGACGAGTTCAAGACCTGTGTTTAGATATAGAGCCAGGTTTTTATAGGGCAGGGTGAAGGGCAGATTGGCCACCATACCCTCAACCTCAAAGGGTATGTAATATGACCTGCTATCACACTTTTCCTGACAGGTAGGGCTAGAATAGTCACCATGCACTGTTTTTGAAAGATTGGAGTTGTGAGGTAAACTGTTTCATGAAACCTCTGTTCACTGACCAGTGTCCAAGTTCTTGGACCTTGCCCTGGTGTTCCTACACAGCTTGGATTCCACACAGTACCTGCAACATTTACATGTACGCTCACATTTCAAGTCTGGCAACGTTTCTTTCCACCGTTACTACTAGTCAATGGCTAGTTACCCCTGGCCTGGCTGCCCTTGCTACAACCTGCAACAGTGTTGCCTTTAATCTCGTTTAATCCCGCGTCACACGGGGTTTTGCGTGACTTATTTAACCTCCAAAGCCTCCCCTCGTGCACTCTCCCTGCACGTCTCCCAGTGACAGGAAATTAACTGGCGTTTTTCTGACCACAATAATAAGGACGAGACAAGCACGTTTTTTGACATACCATGGCGAGATCTCGTCTGAGTGACATACCATGGCGAGATCTGGTCCAAGCGACATACTATCATCTATCAGACTTAGACTAGGACCTGTTGGGTAGATCTGAACAATTTGAAAACCGTGCCCCTGGATAAACCTCCACTAGGTTGTCATCCTAAATTCAGCCTATCTAAACGGAAGATTTACTGTTCCCACATCTGTTAATGCTTTCTAAACGAGATGCCTGACGATACCTCGGCCTTGTGTTTGCTTGGCAAAGATGGCGGATTACGTGGAGTCCAATATTACCGGAACGAGGCGCACTGGTCCCGCAACCCTCCAATGTACTGCCTTGTTTGCCAAGCTCAGTTGTATTTACACCGGGATGAGGGAGGAGAGTTACGTATGTACCTCATCCCCATCAGCCCCTTGTGGTATTGCGCCCCCTGGCGACAACCCGACAAACATGTAGCTATGCGTCGTCCTCTGGACACTTGCCGGGAACTGACGGAGATTGCCGAACGTGTTAATAGCTGACCTAAAGAGCACCGGAGATACACCATGTCAGGATCAAAGGCTTGGAACACAGGAATTGGTGGCTCCAGGAATGGGGGGAAAGCGTTAGCCAGCAGTCGCCATTAGTTTGTTGGGCCACGGGTCATCTGAAGTCTCGATCTTATTATTGCTGACCCTGATTTTTCGTGATTCTCGGCTGTCAAACACTCTAGCCATTCTCACAGCTAATATTTACCTGGTCTTGTCGACATCGACCATCTTGGACAGTAGCAACACCAAAAGTCAGTCTGGGAAGATGCCGCACATGCGCAGACGGTTCAATGTCACAGACGTGCGTTATGAATGAACCTTGATCATGGCCCCGCCGCTTGTGACAAACAAGGACAAGTTATAATAACAAACTTCTTCGTGCAAACTTAAATGAGAGCATTGACGCATACATTGACTACGGCAATGATGGTATATGAAAATTATGAATTATATAAAAGAGCACTGACATAACTACAATTTATCTAACATTGCTGTTTTAGTTTCCAGTTTGTTTTGGGGATGGAACAGCTGTTTATGTGATAGGTGGACGCCTATATCTATCTTGACAACATACTTGCAAAGCGTGAAAACACCCATGAGAAATCATACTTATTGGTCTCTACACCAATGCAACATGAAGACGACACACCAGCAACATCGCAGCAACTTAATTGCATCAAGTGTCTTGCAACATCGTATCAACAACATTGTGAAAACACACCTGCACCACTAAATTTCGACAACACACCTACAATATTGTGACAATGCGCTTGGAACATTGTGACAACTTCCTGCAACATTGTGACAACAAGCCTAGAACATTGTGAACAGTATGACAACGTCCATGCATAATGTTTGACAAAACACCTGCAAGACAACGGTATCCGTGAAGATCCGGGTTAGAATTGGTCTTCAGTAACCCATGCTTGTCGTTAGAGACGACTAACGGGATCGGGTGGTCAGGCTCGCTAACTTGGTTGACACATGTCGTCGTATCCCAACTGCATAGATTAATGCTCATGTTGTTGATCACTGGATTGTCTGGTCCAGACTCTATTATTTACAGACCGCCGCCAACACCAAATAGCTGGAATATTGCTGAGTGCGGCGTTAAACAACAAACCAACCAACTGGACAAACGTTATGTCCTCTTCCTTATAGCAAACACACCCCTACGAGTTTAGAAACCACAAAATCCGGCACTTATGTCCATTTTCTGACACTTACAACACTACAACAGATCAGGAAACAACACAACGATATTTCCCACAATTCCAATGTGTCACCATGGCGCTGTCAGCCTGATGACGTCAAACCGTGCAAGGCATTGACAGGACCGGAGATTGGGCAGCGAGTGCGGATAGCTTGATACTTATAATTATGTTTTGATGTTGTGGGTGAAACATATTTCTAAACGGACACTTGTTAGTAGTATTAACCTGCTGACCTAGTTCCGGAAGTGCTGGTTGGTCATTGAGAGAATTTCGGCTTACTTTCCAGCAGTTCATGGCGCCGTATCTGGTCGTTGTCGCCATATTTCTAATTGACATAAATTATTGATGACATCAGTTTGTCTGGCAATAGATCTGTACAAACAAACGTAATTCTTTTGCTGTACTGAATGACGTAGAGATCAACTTTGGATCTGCATAATAATAGGATAAACCAAACTAGTTCAGGTCCCATCGGACCCGTGAAGATCGGGGTTAGAATTGATCTTCAGTAACCCATGCTTGTCGTAAGAGGAGACTAACGGGATCGGGTGGTCAGGTTCGCTGACTTGGTTGACACATATCATCGCATCTCAGTTGCATACATCGATGCTCATGCTGTTGATCACTGGATTGTCTGGTCCAGTGCGGCGTAAAACTAAACTCACTCACCAAGGTCCCTTCGACTGAGGTAATGTTTCTATTTTGAAGTGTATTATTCATCACTTTGCTTTTAACGCCCCATGCAATCTGTTTCTTGGGAAAATCAAAAGTGGATATTTCGTGGTGTTTTACATATGACATTATTACATGGTGAATACTAATCTGTTAACGTCAACGTCAGTGTCCACGTTCAAATGAGAAAACAGTAACTGTATATATGCATAAAACGTTTCCTTCCCCATGTCAAAAACGCCTTTAGCTTATGCATGTCATGTATGACCTTAAGAAATCGTATCTCAATCTTCGCATACAATATGGGTGGAGGGGGAGTCATGTGGGTAAAGTGTTCGCATCTTATGTCAGTGGTGTGGGTAACGGTTCCCCACGTGTGAATCCCATGTTTCGGTGTTTTGATTATTCTGGATATTGTCAAAAGCAACGTGAATCATTTGAAACATATGTTATGTTCATTTAAGAAACACACACTGTCACAACACTGTAGATTATATCAACACTATTGAGAGACAACGTTATAGCCAAACAGCGGGCTACGGCAGAGGTCCGGGTTCGATTTCCATAATGGGTAAAATGCAAAAGGTCCATACCATGGTATGGCTGTAATACCAGATTCAAACGCAAAACAATACTCACTCAACATAGCTAATGATAAGAGTGGCCAGACCAACGAAAGTCAGTAAAACATATTATGGCGTGAACAAGTCTAACCCTTGTTTAATAAATTTCCGTAACAATGAATCATGATTTAGGCCTTGTTTTCATGGGTCAAATTAGTCGCACTGTGCAGAATAATGACAACGAAATCAAATATTGTCATATTACGAATGGACAATCCTTATCGCTGACAATGCATAAATCGATAATGGCGTGCACGAAATTAGGTTAGTAAACCTCGTTATAATATGACATTATACAGATAGTTTGGATTAAATCAGATGAACGCGAATCGTTTCAAAACAGAAGCAGTGTGTTTGATAGACTGGATGTTGAATCAGTCTCGGCATGTTCAGAGAAACCCTTCACCTGCTAATTTGTTAGTTTGGCTGAAAATCCCTTTGAAGTTGCCGACTCGCATGACAGGAATACCACGCGACAGGTGAAAAACCAAACACGGCCGCATATCCCCAACTTTCAGCTCTAAGACCATGAACTGTTCAAGAACGACGCAAGATGGCGCAATGTTACTGGTGGTCAGAGGCCGCCATCTCTGTGTGTCGATCACATGGAGACCCACCCCAACGAACATTCCAGCCTACGTTAAGGAACACCGGCCATGCTATCTCCTTCATGGCAAATAAAACTAAGCTCATCACATATTTAACTTGGATGTGGCAACACCATGGCTAGGGACCTGCAATTCAATGTAGAAGAATATGGAGTTCGTCAGGGGAATGTGCTGAGACCCTTCTTAAGATCAGGAGGCCCTGACTAGCCGGGGGGAAACACGAGTCTCGGTATGTCACCATAAGCTTCTGCTATACTGCCTTCGCATTGGGGGCATGCTGTACATTCAGACCCTGTTGTGTAATTCACTTCCAACAAGATTTGCATGCCTTGCCAGTTTATCACACACGGGGAAATATACAAACATTTCGGTTTTTGCTTTGAAATTTTCGGACGTTCTTCGGTCATAATCCCCACACATCATCTTCATAACCACGTGATGCAGAAAATAAACATAGCTGGGATAGGAGCATGGTTTGAATTATAGTCATATTGCTGTAGTTGGACTATTGCCGAATTGGTTCATGCAGCCATCTTAAACCCTGCGTTCTTGAAATAACTTCATCTTCTTAACCTCATCTTTGGATGAGGTTAATTAAGGTACAGTGCTATTACTTCTACAAGCCAATTACCTTAGGATTCCTTTCCAACAGAGAATAATGTGAGAAATAAGCTCATAAGACTCACACTCAAAACAGATTTTCAGATAAAATTTGAAAAAAAATGACATTTCAAAACATTTTCAAAACAACTTTTCGTAAGTTAGGTAATGGAGGCGTTTCAAAAACGTCAAATAGGTAGGAATTTGTTGCCATGGCGACTGAGACGTGAGAAATCAACACGGCATGATGACGATGTTGTTGATACTGTGGTTGAGAGGAGATACAGGTGATTCGTTGACAAAAAGGCTGAAGTTTGCTGGGATGTCCATAAATATAGAGTAAGGCGTGTTTGTTTCAGATAGTTCAGTCTTTTACAATTCCGCAGCATTAAAAAAATCAGATAGATTTCTTTCCCACGCATTGAAAAGCATTTGGAACATTTCGAACTGCACTCTTAGGAGGACATCAATAAAAGTCCTCTCGCCTTAGTTTCTTAATGTTTTATTGTTGCCTAAATTATTTTATCAATACGTGTGAAACAGAAAGTGCCAAATAAAAACAGTTTTACCGTTATGGTAAATATTGTCTCCTGATCAGCTCATCTTGAAATATCTTTGATTGTTTTACCTGATTAACATCAGGGTTAGGCATATGTGACTGTGCGGTTATTTGTCTGAGTAATGAGTTAAGAAACGCGGGTTTTGCTTTAAAAACGTTCTCATCAAAGGAGATTATATTCCTCAAGCAGGTATCAACTCTCTATTTCTAAGCAGGGAGTGGGTTGAATGGTGGTAGTGAAGCTTTGTATGCATGTATACTGTCTTCAGCACTACATATATATATATATATTATCATCGTCTGGAAATGCTGGCTTGTAGGGTATAATGGACTCCGGTTTCATATCGTCCATGTGTATCTAACGTTCTATTCGGCTGGCATTCCCTACGGTGTACAGCGTGTAAGGTTAATATTTCCCAGGGAGTTGAGAATGGAAATGAACGCAGACTTGTCCATTTGAACAAGTATTTGGCTGGACGGGGCGCTCATCATTATCATCATCATGGGGCGGTGGGTTAGTCTCATGGTTAAAGCGTTCGCTCGTCACGTTGAAGACTCGGGTTCGATTCCGCACATGGGTACAATGTGTAAAGCCAATTTTTGGTGATATTGCTGGAATATTGCTTAAAGCGGCGTAAAACTAAGCTCGCTCACTCACTCACTCACTCACTCACTCATCATCATCATCATTTTCGGATGACAGAGACCATGTTCATCGTGTTCTAGTTCAAATCAGGGGCGGTGGGGTAGCTTAGTGGTTAAAGCGTTGGCTCGTCACGCCGAAGACCCGGGTTCGAATCCCCACATGGGTACAATGTGTGAAGCCCATTTCTGGTGTGCCCCGCCGTGATGTTGCTGGAATATTGCTAAAAGCGGCGTAAAACCAAATTCAGTCAGTCAATCTAGTTCAAATCTCGTATATGTGCTATAGTTAAAGCTTTTGTGAAACACCACTCGATTAATCTTTCAATATATCAGTACATACTTGTTTTATAATAAATATACTTATGAAATTATGAAACGCGTATCGTCTAATTAAAGTTGGCAATGCAAGATCTGATACATGTGCAAGTCGAGTTTGCCGACATTTTCCGAATCGAACAAGACCAGAAAAATGCCAGAAATCTTATAATTGATTGTGTGGCTGCGCTGTAATTTTCACAAGAATAATGTTCAATTTAATGTTGAATTTCTCAGTGGTTTCTTTGTGTAGCAGCTGCCTGTAATCTGGCCACATTCCTCCACATTCCGCGGGGCTACACATTCCCATCACATAGCCTACCCACCTAGGCCTCTGGTCACAAGAGCTGCCGCTTGTCCCATAACTGTTCCTCTTGGACATCCCGTGGATGGAGAACGGGTTTGGGGGGTCATCACACCACATCGCACTTAGTGGCTTACTTACCTGCTGAATTGAAACCATGTCATCTTCGTCGCGATTTGCATTCCTTTGTTGTTGAAAAACGCTCAAGGAATATTCTAATTTCTTCAGAAACCAAGAAACAATTAACAGGAAGCAGAATAGAACGTTTTGGTAATTTTGATGTTAAATTCGTTGTTATCTGACGTTATACGATGTCTATATACTTTCCACCACGAGACTGGGTCAGGCCATTGCACAAGGTGAAGGTCGACTCACCTATTAAGCAGGTGAATGACATTCCTTCGCGTTCAGAGCGGGAGTTGAAAGACCTCCGAGGATCAATACATGAACTCGACAATACCCCCCCCTTATCTCCCCCTTCCCTCCCTCGGCGTCTAGCCCCCTTCCCTCACGTGTGTCCATATATCCCCTGTATGTCCCCTATCGGTAGAATTGTGTTGCATTCGTCAATACGTTGTGTTTAAGTTTGGTTAAGATTATACGTATTTTAAACTGGATTTCTTGTTTCAATAAATACTTGCATTTAACTGCGCTGACTGAAAGATTTATCTGCCTTTGTTGGGAAAAGATTCCTCAAACCTGTAAATACCAGTTGTTATATAAAATATAAAAGAAATATCACAAGCAGTTGCTTTGGTAACTATAAATATTATTGTATCTCCTCTATACGTTATGTTATAAACATTTTTATAAATATCATTTGTACATTTATTCCAACATTTATTAACATTTAATCTGCGCTCCATAGTGAGGAAATTATAGTGTTGAGATGTTTCGTGGAACATGTGGCAAACATAAACGAAAAACAAAACTTGGCAATGTATAAGTGTCTCTAACAAATCGCTGACAGTACAAAATCTCAGTAACTTCTACCAGCGTTTAGCTGTAATCCCGAAAGACGTTTCTTATTGTCATTTTATCGGTGTTATAAACGGCGTTAGTATTCACTAATTTCATACGGGGACATAAATTACACCTAAGAACGGCCAGTGACACCCTGATCGTGATCTCGCATCTATAATGAGACCAGGTCGAGGGTTGTCCTGAACGGGCCCTCTCTGACCATTGTGTTGCATGGTCACAAGCCCCGTTTCTCGTCAGCTTATCGAACACGACCTGTCGCTCTGCAAACTCATGCCCACATTTCCTTCCGATGACGTTTTCAATATGTTTCAGATCTAATATTGCATATGCCACAGCTAAAAACCCGAGGTGCTGATAGGTCTTAAACGTCCCTATCGCACTTGGTATCAGATTATGTTTAGCAAATGTCTACCTGTAAGGTTTAATGAGCAACACGTGTTTTGTATCAGTGCTCTGAGTTACGACGCATGTAGGTGCTTTCTGTAAGGGGTACACCGCTCGTCTACCCACCCACACCGGACAGGCACGCCCTTCCATGTACTCACACCAGACTTATTTTCAAAGTTAATATAAAGCGATATGCACTTGCTTTTAATGGAACGTAAAAATGATGACTTTTTGTTGATTTTACATTCAGGGATAAACTGTAAAGCCCGTTGGCGAGATTTGCATTAAAGCTACACTTCAGTGTTAGCGTTGTGAGCGCTCTATTACAGATGATGTAGGGGTATAGAACATTAACGAACAGACGCGTTGGTGGGGTGTTATAATAAATTCCTTCAAAAAGTGTTTAAGTGCTCGTTGGGTATTAGGTCCTTCTGACGCATTTTGATGGAGGAGCAAGGCATATCATACATGCTTCAACTCAAGTGCATTTATATGCTCCTATATACGAATGGAAGGTTGGCTCAAGTATCTTGGGATGAACAAATAACTCGGTGTTGACAGCAGACATCGGTTTACTGTGCAGTGTAAACACGTCCCTGTAACAACGCCAAGGTCAAGGACAGTGTCAGCTCACGTGGGGGAGACGTCGGTGGCCGGTACGACATCATTACAACTCCTTTCAATGTTCATCGTCACTTTGCTGTGAAGGAGGGCTGGGGAGAGCAAGGGGGACTGCATCTCGGCTGCTGTGACTGGGTACATGTTGGAGTGAGTGAGTGAGTTTAGTATGATGCGACCAGTAACAGTAATGCTCTGCAGCACATTTTTTCGGTAGGGTCGGGAACAAAATGAATGAATGAATGAATGAATGAATGAACCGCTCTGCAACACTGTTATTCGGTAGGGTCGGGAACAAAATGAATGAATGAATGAATGAACCGCTCTGCAACACTGTTATTCGGTAGGGTCGGGAACAAAATGAATGAATGAATGAATGAACCGCTCTGCAACACTGTTATTCGGTAGGGTCGTTAACAAAATGAATGAATGAATGAATGAACCGCTCTGCAACACTGTTATTTGGTAGGGTCGGGAACAAAATGAATGAATGAATGAATGAATGAATGAACCGCTCTGCAACACTGTTATTCGGTAGGGTCGGGAACAAAATGAATGAATGAATGAATGAACCGCTCTGCAACACTGTTATTCGGTAGGGTCGGGAACAAAATGAATGGATGAATGAATGAACCGCTCTGCAACACTGTTATTCGGTAGGGTCGGGAACAAAATGAATGAATGAATAAATGAACCGCTCTGCAACACTGTTATTCGGTAGGGTCAGGAACAAAATGAATGAATGAACCGCTCTGCAACACTGTTATTCGGTAGGGTCTGGAACAAAATGAACGAATGAATGAATGAACCGCTCTGCAACACTGTTATTCGGTAGGGTCGGGAACAAAATGAATGAATGAATGAACCGCTCTGCAACACTGTTATTCGGTAGGGTCGGGAACAAAATGAATGAATGAATGAATGAATGAATGAATGAATGAACCGCTCTGCAACACTGTTATTCGGTAGGGTCGGGAACAAAATGAATGAATGAATGAATGAATGAACCGTTCTGCAACACTGTTATTCGGTAGGGTCGGGAACAAAATGAATGAATGAATGAATGAATGAATGAACCGCTCTGCAACACTGTTATTTGGTAGGGTCGGGAACAAAATGAATGAATGAATGAATGAATGAATGAATGAATGAATGAATGAACCGTTCTGCAACACTGTTATTCGGTAGGGTCGGGAACAAAATGAATGAATGAATGAATGAATAAATGAACCGCTCTGCAACACTGTTATTCGGTAGGGTCGGGAACAAAATGAATAAATGTATGAATGAACCGCTCTGCAACACTGTTATTCGGTAGGGTCGGGAACAAAATGAATGAATGAATGAATGAACCGCTCTGCAACACTGTTATTCGGTAGGGTCGGGAACAAAATGAATGAATGAATGAATGAATGAATGAACCGCTCTGCAACACTGTTATTCGGTAGGGTCGGGAACAAAATGAATGAATGAATGAATGAATGAACCGCTCTGCAACACTGTTATTCGGTAGGGTCGGGAACAAAATGAATGAATGAATGAATGAACCGCTCTGCAACACTGTTATTCGGTAGGGTCGGGAACAAAATGAATGAATGAATGAATGAATGAATGAACCGCTCTGCAACACTGTTATTCGGTAGGGTCGGGAACAAAATGAATGAATGAATGAATGAATGAACCGATCTGCAACACTGTTATTCGGTAGGGTCGGGAACAAAATGAATGAATGAATGAATCCAACAAAACAGATGGGTAATATAATGAGCGCCGATCGAATAAATGAATGAATGAACCCAACAAAACAGTGGGTGATATGATGAGCATAGAGAGAGAGAGAGAGAGAGAGAGAGAGAGAGAGAGAGAGAGAGAGAGAGAGAGAGAGAGAGAGAGAGAGAGAGGCCAGAGAGAGAGAGAAAGAGAGAGAGAGAGAGAGGGAGAGAGAGAAAGAGAGAGAGAAAGAGAGAGAGAGAGAGAGAGAGAGAGAGAGAGAGAGAGAGAGAGAGTAATCGCACATATATACAACTTATACAAATGTCTTTTAAAGACACCGAACAACGCTGTTCCTCTCCTTGTTTCTATCCAGATGTATATTTAGGGTTAGCGTGGTGATATATGCTCAGCTCAGCTGTCTTCCCTGTCCCAAATACTTTAAATAACGGAGGCAGATATTCACGAGACATCTACTTCCATCCTGATATATCTACATAGCCTAAGATCTATGTCTCAGCTGTCTTCACCCTACACTTCACCTGTCACAGGTAAGTCGCTTTGCTCCAGGGCCGACCTTGACGACGTCACTGAAGTACATACCAGGTCACTCAGACCGACACCCCACTGACCAATCACAACATAATAAACTTCAATTTGAATACGTCATTGACGAATCAGCACATAGACACCTGTCGACTAGTTAACCTGAAAGAGCCAGCGGTCTATGGTTATTCTTATCTCGTATATTTACCTGTGGATTTAAAGACAGGAAGCGAGAGTCATAATATAGAAGGCGACAAAAGGTTTGAATATCGAGGGGGCGCGTGGCAAAATCTTTTATCTGCAAATAGTCCGAAGTTAAGGGAGGAGCTTGACGGTGTGCCGATAGGAAAGTTTTTCGAATGAGGGTGGGTCAGCTCTCGGCATTGTGTCTAAAGAAATAAAAGTCTTGTACCTTACAAACAAAACGTTAAAAATTAAGATTCCACATAAATGTGCAAGCCGGTGTGTTTAATTTACGAGTTTTTTAACGACCATTGTGAATAGCAGACGCGTATCCGGTGACCGCCATGAAGTGAATGACAAGACAGGCGAAATAACACAGAGAATGCTTGCACAAGCTGGAGGTATCTAGCCTCTCAAACCAGCAATGAGCCTCACATGTCAAGCCTATATCTTGTGTCTTTGTGTTGAACTGGAGAGTTTTAGCTTACACCACCTCTAACATTTCTGTATAGTTACAGCATACCAGTTGACTCATTCACTATTTTACACATTTACAATCTATAAAGAAAATAATAATAATGTTATTATTCATTTGTATAGCGCTTATTTCCAATGTAGCACTGCTCAGAAGCGCTGAAGTACTATCCCGGATATTCCAAACAGCCTGTGAGGTGTGGTGAAATTGGGTTTAACGTCGTGCTTGAGCATATTTCGCTCATATGACGACGTGCATGCGTGTGTATGTGTATGTGCGGCTGCTTGTACTAGCCCAGACTGAAGCTTGTTTTATAGTGCTAGCCCACTGAGATACCATGCCACAGTGAAGCATGAATACCCCACTCAGACACATTATACTGACTCCGAGCCGACCAGTCCTTGTTGTACCCATTAATGCCGAGCGCCAGGCAGGGACCAACAAGTACCATATTTTAACGTCTTTTGGTATGACGTGGTCGGGGATCGAACCCGCGACCTTCCGCTCTCCGGGCGGACGCTCTAACCACTACACCACGGAGGCGGCCTGTGAGGCACTAGAAGGTTAATAGTCACATGACACCGGGTACCCATTCTCTGCGTGGTGAACAGAGGTAATTTTGAACAAACTCACATCCCTAAGGTGAGACCACATGTAATCTGTCAGGTCTCTAACAACGTAGGCAGTTCATCAGTTTAATACTGCAGTTTATTAGAGTTAGAGTTTGAAACGTTACATTTTTTGTACAAGATATTATAAAAATGGAGTCAGTAAAGGCCTTCTTGGGTTAATTATGTTCCTATTTAAGCAGTGGATGGAGATTTTTCTTTAGTATCTCAGATGCACATACATATTTCGACATTGCGATACTGGCCAGCATTACATGAGGCTGTACTACCTAGTTGTACGACAATTATGCACACGTAATTTGGTAATTCTTTGGTGGTACAAACCACAAAACTGCAACAACCAGCTTAATGATTTTAGCACTGCTGATAGTTAAATGTCACATTCTTGGTACGAGCTAATGCCAAGAAAAAAGGTTCCCAACTGGAATAAACTTGCACCATATACAATCACAGACAGCACGAAGGTGTTTGTACGAAGACGACAAAGAACGCTGCAAAAGATGTTGGATGATATATGGTTATATTCTGGATGTTATATGAATCATCCAATTTGAGAATATTAATGTGAGTGATAATGTAAGAACGTAATATGAAGGGTGTTTTGTGAAGGTCACTATATGGAAGAGGGGGTGCATGAATGGTAAGCATCGTCACAGTCAGCAATATATATCACGAAGGACTGGAATTATTGAGTCGAGTCACATAAACCAGTGGTTGATATTATGAACAGCATGTAATCTCATCGTGCAATCACCCATGTCATGATCCCGACTCATGCCAGTATGATCTGGTTTTACCTATTCTACCCTGGGTCCCGCTATGTGAGGGAGGCTGTATGTATGAATCATAGAAGGGTGGAACATGAATATGTTATAGAAAGAATGTTCCAAAATTGCTATAATGTAATGAGAAATGCAGAAGGTAAATGAAGATGTCATATATATATATTAAGTTATTCATAAAGAAGAAGCTGTATAGTTGAAACTGAAAACTGACTCAGGACACATGCTACCGATTCCAGCATGAATCCGTTACCCACACGACCATTCCTAGCATTCCGTTACATTAATAACCATTTCTAGCGCCTCATTACATCTATAACAAATCCTACCATCCCGTATACATTCCTGTATACATCCACAACCATTCCTGACATTCCGTTACATTCACAACCATTCCTGACATCCCGTTACATTCACAACCATTCCTGACATCCCGTTACATTCACAACCATTCCTGACATTCTTACCATCCCGTATACTTTCCTGTATACATCCACAACCATTCCTGACATCCCGTTACATCCACAACCATTCCTGACATCACGTTACATTCACAACCATTCCTGACATTCCGTTACATCCACAACCATTCCTGACATTCCGTTACATCCACAACCATTCCTGACATTCCGTTACATTCACAACCATTCGTGACTTTCCGTTACATTCACAACCATTCCTGACATCCCGTTACATCCACAACCATTCCTGGCATTCTGTTACATCCACAACCATCCTGACATTCCGTTTCATCCACAACCTTTCCTGGATTTCCGTTACATCCACAAGCATTCCTGGCATTCAGTTACATCCACAACCATTCCTGACATTCCGTTACATCCACAACAATTCCTGACTTTCCGTTACATCCACAACCATTCCTGACATTCCGTTACATTCACAACCATTCCTGACATTCCGTTACATCCACAACCATTCCTAACATTCCGTTACATCCACAACCATTCCTGACATCCCGTTACATCCACAACCATTCCTGACATTCCGTTACATCCACAACTATTCCTGACATTGCGTTACATCCACAACCATTCCTGACATTCCGTTACATCCACAACCATTCCTGACATTCCGTTACATCCACAACCATTCCTGACATTCCGTTACATCCACAACCATTCCTGACATTCCGTTACATCCACAACCATTCCTGACATTCCGTTACATCCACAACCATTCCTGACATTGCGTTACATCCACAACCATTCCTGACATTGCGTTACATCCACAACCATTCCTGACATTCAGTTACATCCACAACCATATCCATACCCCAACTTTGTGTCTTCCATTTTTATATTCCTCCATTGGTTGCAATACCTATGGCATTTAGGAAGCCACAATATCCAGCGAGTCTTTTTCAGCATATAACGTACGCAATTACCCCGATGTTATCGATTATTTTAACCTCATCTGTTAAACCGTTTATCAAGACAGTGTTGAACCGATAGGGCAACGCTACCTCCAGTAAAGACTTGAATTTATAGCTGGTTCCGAAAACTCACTCTCAGTTATCACTGGGGTCGACTTCAAATGGACAACTGGACATGCTACATTAGCCACGATTCATTATTCCAAATAAGTAATAATCGGGAAATTTATTAATAAAGACCACTGTTATCGAAACAATGCTGCGCGGAATAACGGGGATACGCTGTATAACACTTTCTGCGCAGGGTGTTGATCGTGGAGGGGTGAAACGCGCAAACTCAAACCCCTACCCATACATCGTAACACAGATTTATTGCATGATAGTTGATGGAGCGATGATTACTGAAGCAGCTGGAGTTTTGATGACAAGATTGCAATTTTACAACTTCAAATTTATTACATGTTTGAATCAAGAGCCGTTTTCTCGGGGAATAAACCGGCCAGTCACAGGGCAGGATGTTACGTGTAACCTGTCCACCACGTGGCAGGCGCTAGGGACGGGTGTTCACCCCATGAGCTCTTTACTGATAGTCATTAATCGTGATTGGTCGTAACATCAAAAGCTATGCAAATACCCTTCCCCTGCGCATGAGAAGCCTTCATAGGTAAAGTTTTTCAGATGACAAATGGTGACAGTCATGTTGCCAGCGAACAGGTGTAAGAAAAATATCTTCACACAATCAGCCAATGAAATGAGCGTATTACAACCACCTGCCGACAGCAGGTGCACGCGCCACGCGCCGTCTCATGTGACTTGACGTCTTGAAAGTGACCGCTGGTATATTAGGTACGTATATGTAGATTAGTCTTTGTAACATGGCACGTAAGTGAGACACACGACGTCTAGGCATTGTTCAGTTCTAAGAAACGAGGGCTCGTGCGCCTGATGAACTTGTGAAATATAGAAGCAAGAATCCCATCAACAACCCCCCTTCCCCTGCCAGCAGACCTGTGTGGGGTCACTGGAGCGAGACGGGACACGCGTCTAAGTGTGCCGTCTTATATATGTTGGAGTCGACACCCAACTGTGTGCTGTGAGCTCCATGCCTATGTATATCCCTACCGCTGTCTACAACTCCATACATTGTAAACGCTTTTCTTGCTTTGTCTTCCTGTAGACATAAAAATCGAGTTTTGTACACATTCTATGTTTCACTCTTGAAGAATAACATTGATACTAATCTCAGACAGAAGTTAACATAGATTTGAATATTCGATCTTCAGTATTGTATCGGTGCTCGCTCACACTCGTGAAATTGTATTAGGTCCTGTACAAGATATGCTCGACTTGCCCAAGTCTCTATAGTAATAATTAATTAGGTTAAAAGATAATTTCTAAAAATATATATTAAAAAACAATTAACACATTGTCCTTCTAACAGCCTGACGTCCTTAGTACTGTCCACTTATCTAGACGTGCCTCTTTAAAGGATAGGAGTACTATACATACCTGGGCTTAGCATTCAGTACAGCCTTGGAGCTGGGGTAATGATACACTGACAACGTTTATAGCTTATGGCATCTGGCCAGAAGGATTCAAACACCTCACCCGGAGTTGACTCAACCAATACGTTCTAAAATCTTTACTCTACTGAGAACTTGCAATCCTAAATATAACAGTATAACATAAAGTACATTTGACCACTTTCTAAAAGGCATTCTTCATCATGATCAATAGGAATAACCAGTCTCAAATATTCACCGAGAAACAGGGTGTAAAGTAGTGAGTGAGTGAGTATGGGTTTACGCCGCTTTTAGCAATATTCCAGCAATATCACGGCGGGGGTCACCAGAAATGGGCTTCATACATTGTACCCATGCGGGGAATCGAACCCGGGTCTTCGGCGTGACGAGCGAACCCTTTACCACTAGGCTATCCCACCGCCCCAAAGTGTAAAGTAACGGTGCAAAGTATATGATGGACCTCTGATTACTAGTATAGACACAAGATGTTCGTGAATATGGTCAACATGTAATGGGCTAGCCCTTCATAGTTCGGTTTCGGTTAGTTTGGTTGTTGTTTAACGCCGCACTCAGCAATATTCCTGCTATATGACGGCGGTCTGTAAATAATCGAGTGTGGACCAGACAATCCAGTGAGCAACAGCATGAGCACTGATCTACACAATTGGGTTACGATGACATGTGTCAACCAAGTCAGTGAGCCTGAAATTTCGACTAGTGTATGGTAACTTCTATGGTAGGCATTTTGAAGTTGCAGTACTATGGTAGGAGAAGATATATGGTTGAATAAGCTGCTTGAGAACGTAAAACACCGAAACGTTGTAGCCAAGGTAATAAGACGTTGTACAACCATATATATTTTATGTCCAGTGCGAACGATAGACACAGTAATGCTTGAGATAATGTTGGAGTGAGTGAGTGAGTGAGTGAGTGAGTTTGATTTAACGCCATTTTATACGGTATTTCAGTTACATCATCACGATAGGGAGGAAAACCCCAAACCATCCACTGTTCAGAAGTTAACAGTTTTGTTGAAACTCACAATCACGGGCATGATCCTGGCAACAAATATAGAAACAAATCAAGTAGGACGGGGTTGGAGACAACTGTACAGACGACTCCGACACCTGTTCCCCGGGCTCCACCCTCGAGTTATTTTGGAAACCAGGATGAACACCTGTGTCGGCAATGAGAAAGGTATGCTGCACTTTTATCGGGGTATCAGATTAATTCTATACTGTTAATAAAACGAAACGTGATATCAACTCATTTAAATATCTACTGGTGAGTATATAAAAAAGTGATACGATAAAGATCTCAGCTTTGCCCAAGAGTGCTTTTGTGTGATGTATTGAGTGGTCACGATCCAACAATTCAATGTTATTATCGTGAGGGGCCTGTTTTGTAACTAAAGCTTTCGCTCGTAACGCTGAAACTTTTGTTTCTATGGACGCGTATTTGTGTCATAGTCTAACAAACATCGTCTACGTTGCTTGGTTTGTTGGTTAACGCCGCACTCAGCAATATTCCAGCTGTATGGAGTGGGTCTGTAAATATTCGAGTCTGGACCAGACAATCCTGTGATCTAGAGCATGAGCACCGATCTACGTAATTGGGTCGTCTACGTAGAAGATACTTACATCTGCATAGATAATTCTTTACTTCTACATAGATAATACCTCCGTCTACTTATATCGTACTTACATTACGTATACATGTACTTAGATCGTACTTACATTTACGTATATGATACAGGTATCATTTACAATCGAATTATCAAATTTTGTAACATATGGAATTATAAGTATCATCTACGTATATGTAAATATCATCTGCCTACAAGTACGTATTTCGTCTACGCAACTATCTCCTACGAATGTGAAACGGTATCGTCTACGCAGATGTAACTATACCCTACGAATGTGAAAGTATCGTCTACGCAGATGTAACTATCTCCTACGAATGTGAAAGTATCGACTACGTAGATGTAACTATAACCTACGAATGTGAAAATATCGTCTACGCAGATGTAACTATATCCTACGAATGTGAAAGTATGGTCTACGCAGATGTAACTATCTCCTACGAATATGAAAATATCGTCTACGCAGATGTAACTATCTCCTACGAATGTGAAAATATCGTCTACGCAGATGTAACTATCTCCTACGAATGTGAAAGTATCGTCTACGTAGATGTAACTATATCCTACGAATGTGAAAGTATCGTCTACGTAGATGTAACTATATCCTACGAATGTGAAAATATCGTCTACGCAGATGTAACTATATCCTACGAATGTGAAAGTAATGTCTACGCAGATGTAACTGTATCCTTCGAATGTGAAAGTATCGTCTACGCAGATGTAACTATACCCTACGAATGTGAAAGTATCGTCTACGCAGATGTAACTATATCCTACGAATGTGAAAATATCGTCTACGCAGATGTAACTATATCCTACGAATGTGAAAGTATCGTCTACGTAGATGTAACTATACCCTACGAATGTGAAAGTATCGTCTACGTAGATGTAACTATAACCTACGAATGTGAAAATATCGTCTACGCAGATGTAACTATATCCTACGAATGTGAAAGTATCGTCTACGTAGATGCAGATGTAACCATCTATATCCTACGAATATGAAAGTATCGTCTACGCAGATGTAACTATCTCCTACGAATGTGAAAATATCGTCTACGCAGATGTAACTATCTCCTACGAATGTGAAAGTATGTAACTGTATCCTACGTAGATGTACCTATATCCTACGAATGTGAAAGTATCGTCTACGTAGATGTAACTATATCCTACGAATGTGAAAATATCGTCTACGTAGATGTAACTATATCCTACGAATGTGAAAGTAACGTCTACGCAGATGTAACTGTATCCTTCGAATGTGAAAGTATCGTCTACGCAGATGTAACTATACCCTACGAATGTGAAAGTATCGTCTACGCAGATGTAACTATATCCTACGAATGTGAAAATATCGTCTACGCAGATGTAACTATATCCTACGAATGTGAAAGTATCGTCTACGTAGATGTAACTATACCCTACGAATGTGAAAGTATCGTCTACGTAGATGTAACTATACCCTACGAATGTGAAAGTATCGTCTACGTAGATGTAACTATATCCTACAAATGTGAAAGTATCGTCTACGTAGATGTAACTTTATCCTACGAATGTGAAAGTATCGTCTACGCAGATGTAACTATCTCCTACGAATGTGAAAGTATCGTCTACGTAAATGTAACTGTATCCTACGAATGTGAAAGTATCGACTACGTAGATGTAACTATCTCCTACGAATGTAAAAGTATCGACTACGTAGATGTAACTATATCCTACGAATATGAAAGTATCGTCTACTCAGATGTAACTATATCCTACTAATGTAAAAGTATGGTCTACGCAGATGTGCGTATACCCTACGAATGTGAAAGTATCGTCTACGCAGATGTAACTGTATGCTACGAATGTGAAAGTATCGTCTACGTAGATGATAGCTTTTTAAGAGTGTGGCGCTGATAAGCTTCCATATTATTCAATTCCCTCAATGGGTACCACGCGTGAAACCCATTTTTCTCATTATTCTTCATAGCGATGCCGTGTTACCATGATCGGAATAATTCAACGTCTCCATCAATCAAACATGCACCGGTTGCACTCTCTTGTCAAAGAATAAATGCAATTGTATATAGAGAATGGGTTGACGGAACAGAACCACACCTAAACTTCATATAGTTAACTGTTTCAGACAATATCTCGTTTCTCTGTGTTAATAGTTTTTTAATAATTCACCTGAAGCGAAGACCCGATAAGATCCGGGTTAGAATTGATCTTCAGTCACCCATGCTTGTCGAAAGAGGCGACTAACGGGATCGGGTGGTCAGGTTCGCTGGCTTGGTTGACATATGTCATCGGTTCCCAACTGCGCAGATTGATGCTCATGCTGCTGATCACTGGATTGTCTGGTCCTGATTCGATTATTTACAGACAGCCGTCATATAGCTGGAATATTGCTGAGTGCGGCGTTAAACAGCAAACCAAACCTGAAGTGAACTTTTAGAGTTAATAAGAGACATGAGCTACTGTAAGACACATACATTACAAGGCAAATGAAAATAGACACTTGAATCGAGATTTGTCCTGTAAAGTACAAACTTCAACAAAACGTTACTAGGCACTGCAACAATGTCACACTTCAACATGGCCCGTGCATGAGTACATCACCATCGATTAACCGTTTCTCAGGGGTAGCTTAGTGGTTAAGGCCTTCGCTCGTAACGCTGAAGACCCGGGTTCGATTCCCCACATGGGGACAATGTGTGAAGCCCATTTCTGGTGTCCCCCGGCTTGATATTGCTGGAATATTGCTAAAAGAGGCGTAAAACTAAACCACTCACTGTCATTTGTTTCATTTTAGCCAACATTAAAGATGGGCGTATTCTTTCTTTTGTCCTTCAGTTTACTTTCAGTTTTGAAACATTCGACATACAAAAGGACAAAAAACAGGAAGCTGGTCAGCAACTGGTCATAATGTGACGACCACCCACTTGACCATCTCAACCTATTTCCCTGATTGACTCAAATGTACAATTAACATGTATTTGAATGGCCGCTATGTTTTTTTAATAAAAAGAAACTTAATCCTCTTCGTGGAGAAAAATGTAATGACATGTCAGAAGGAGTGGGTTGACCTGATTTCACAAGAGAAAACTGTCCACCTTGCTGCGACCAGAAGACGCTGGACAAAGGAAACGTAGGCGGGGAAAGGGGGGGATTGAGTGTTTTCCTGTATACGGATGACTTCCCTTGGACAAGACAAGAAGGCGGTGGTTTACTGGACCTAGCCAACTTGACCGCTCGTCAGGTGTTGCCCTGTTGTTTGTTAGGCGTGAAGAGTGTTTAACGTTCAAAGGGGGCAGTGCCAACTATTTCGTGGCCATATCATAATGAATATGACATATATGTCACCTAGAAGCCCTGCCTCACGAGTATCAAATTGTTGTCGGGATAATAGGATGATAATGTGTAGGAAATGGGTAAAATAGCCTTAGAGTTTTAACCGAGATTAAGCCGGTACAGTAGTGCGTTCATATGATAGGTTTTCCCTTCACCAATCGGATTAGCTTTAAGAATGTACTATACGTCTCAGTGAAACTATGATAGGGCTGGTCAGCAGGGGTGTTGGTCAGCAGGGGTGTTGGTGTGGAACAATTGGTTCATGCAAGATCACACCTTAAGCCATGTTATCTCCAAATACATGTTACACAGTGGGGTTTAGTTTAATGGCGACAGCCATGTCTTTGTGGGATTGCTTTTATTGTAATCCGTTAAATGGGTTGGGATTTTGGTGGGAGTACAGTTCGTTTGAAAACCTTCCCCTGCCGCCAACACCATTCATCTGTTGACATTATAAACATAAGCAGAGATGGAATATAGAACCTGGTGGCAGAATACAACCGCCTACCATTAACATAGGTCGGTGTACAACCGCCTACCATTAACATTAGTCGTGGTGTACAACCTCCTACCATTAACATTGGTCTCGGTTTACAACAGCCTACCATTAACATTGGTCGCGGTATACAGTACAATTAGATTTTATTGAGAATTTAAAGATTGTAAAAAAAAAAGATTTCACTCGTTACTCACCTATTAAATGTGAATATTAGCAGAACATAACTTTAGATTCAAAGACAGGTGAACAGTTAGTATTTTGTCAAGTCACCATGGGCAGCAATGTAGGCTTCAATGCGGCGGGGCATACTACTGATCAAAGAAGTTAGAAAGTCGTGGTCCATGCTGTCCCAATATCGGACCATCTCTTCTTTCATTTCAGCAATATTTGTCAGATTTTTCTTATTGACACTTTCCTTCATAAGTCCCCAAACATTTTCTATTGGATTTAGGTCAGGGCTATAGCTTGGCCAATCTAATAATGTCATATTTTGGGTCCGAAACGAGGCCTGTGAATGCTTTGAACGATGTTTTGGGTCGTTCTCCTGCTGGAAAAGCAAAAAAATTCCGTAGAACATATGAGCAGATGGAAGTAAATGTCCCTCGAGAATATCTGTGTACAGCTCACTGTTCATATTCCCCTCAAATACACAGAGGGGCGTTGCCCCTAACACAGATATGCCACCCCACACGTTAAATTTCGGACTGTACTTTGGGCGCTGATACAAAGGTTTTTCAGTTTGTTTGGTCCAGAATTTCAGTGTATTAGGAAACAGCCACACAGAACTTTCATCTGAGAAAATCACATTGTCCCAGTTCAAATTTCTATGCTGTAAGCACCAGTTAAACCTTCGCTCCTTTTGTTCAGGTTTCATGATCGGTGATGGAATTCCTCGACTTTTCTGCCAACCCATTGCATGCAGCTCAGTTCTAATTGTCTCCTTACAGACAGCCACTGTTCCTCTATCAATCATATCCAGCCTTATGTTTTCTAAACTCCTTCGTTTGTTTTTAGAAACAAGAATACCAAGCCGCCTCCTGTCACGGACAGTCAATTTTCTGGGCCTACCTGCGCCTCCCTGGTGCTCAATGCCATATCCATTTGCAATATTTTTCAAAACACGATAAACAGTGGACAAAGGGATGCCTTTTCTACTTGAAATCACTTTAGCTGATCTGATGTCCTTGTTATAAAACTCTAAAATCAACTTCCTCTTCTCTAAATCATCCATACTGAAGATCACTGAAAATGACGTCGGCTAGCAAGTAAACAAAGGGGAATAACTCTTCACAAACTAATGAAAAAGGATTAACGGAGTTGTCTCTCTTGAATGAACCCAAGCACTTGATAGCTGGTCAAGGTTGTTTATACTAGAAATCCAATTAAACATATTCCTAAAATTCTCAATAATTTCTGGTCATACTATACAACCTCCTACCATTAACATTGGACGTGATATACAACCTCCTACCATTAACATTGGTCGCGATATACAACAGCCTACCAATAACATTGGTCATGGTGTACAACCTGCTACCATTAACATTGATGGAGGTGTACAACCTCCTACTATTTACATTGGTCATGGTGTACAACCCCCTACCATTAACATTGGTTGTGGTATACAACTGATTGGTGCTTACTATTAACACTGGTCGTGATATACAACAGCCTACCATTAACATTGGTCGCGATATACAACAGCCTACCATTAATATTGGACGTGGTGTACAACCTCTTACCATTAACATTGGTTGCGGAATACAACGGCCTACCGAGCCTCGACTCTGACGGCATGCATTGGTTGCTGAAGATCATTTCTAACCGGGATCTTAACGGGTCCCGTTCTTATATCACGGTGTGTGTGTTGGGTGAAAGCTCGAGATGACGTTTGTCTTTGACGCTTTCCTTCGCAAAGCCACGACCACCGAACAAACCAAAAGGTCTAAGTTTGGTGAGTCTGAGATTCAAGCCAATGATCTGCAGAAGCCTCTTATGTCTCGATATACAACGACCCACCCTGAACAATGATAGCGATATACAATGACCTACCTTGAACACTGATAGCGATATACAACGACCTACCCTGAACACTGATAGCGATATACAACGACCTACCCTGAACAATGATAGCGATATACAACGACCTACCCTGAACACTGATAGCGATATACAACGACCTACCCTGAACACTGATAGCGATATACAACGACCTACCCTGAACACTGATAGCGATATACAATGACCTACCCTAAACACTGATAGCGATATACAACGACCTACCCTGAACACTGATAGCGATATACAACGACCTACCCTAAACACTGATAGTGATATACAACGACCTACCCTGAACACTGATAGCGATATACAACAACCTACCTTGAACACTGATAGCGATATACAACGACCTACCCTGAACACTGATAGCGATATACAACTACCCACCCTGAACACTGATAGCGATATACAACAACCTACCCTGAACACTGATAGCGATATACAACGACCTACCCTGAACACTGACAGTGATATACAATGTCCTACCCTAAACACTGATAGCGATATACAACAACCTACCCTAAACACTGATAGTGATATACAACGACCTACCCTGAACACTGATAGCGATATACAACGGCCTGCCCTGAACACTGATAGCGATATACAACGACCAACCCTGAACACTGATAGCGATATACAACGACCAACCCTGAACACTGATGGCGATATACAACGACCTACCCTGAACACTGACAGTGATATACAATGTCCTACCCTAAACACTGATAGCGATATACAACGGTCTACCCTAAACACTGATAGTGATATACAACGACCTACCCTGAACACTGATAGCGATATACAACGGCCTGCCCTGAACACTGATAGCGATATACAACGACCAACCCTGAACACTGATAGCGATATACAACGACCAACCCTGAACACTGATGGCGATATACAACGACCCACCCTGAACAATGATAGCGATATAGACGACCCACCCTGAACAATGATAGCGATATACAACGACCTACCCTGAACAATGATAGCGATATACAACGACCTACCCTGAACACTGATAGCGATATACAACGCCCCCCCCTTAACAATGATAGCGATATACAACGACCCACCCTGAACACTGATAGCGATATACAATGACCTACCTTGAACACTGATAGCGATATACAACGACCCACCCTGAACACTGATAGCGATATACAACCGCCTACCCTATAAACAGTTGGGGCATGAACACTGCTGGCAAGATGCAGTGACCTGCCCTGAAAACTGGTCGCATAGTACAGAGACCTACATTGAACGCTTTCTTTTCACAAGAATTACACTGAATATTGTTCGAGGTTTGCAATGGATTAATACAACGGATTAATGTGGCCCATGATCTGGGGTTTACAAGGGTATATCCTGAACTATGATCTGGGGTTTACAACGGTATTTCCTGAGCTGTGATCTGGGGTTTACAACGGTATATCGTGAACATTTATCTGGGGTTTACAGCAGTATATCGTGAACTATGATCTGGGGCTTACAACGGTATATCGTGAACTATGATCTGGGGTTTACAACGGTATATCGTGAACATTTATCTGGGGTTTACAGCAGTATATCGTGAACTATGATCTGGGGTTTACAATGGTATATCCTAAACGATAATCTTGGGTTTACAACGGTATATCGTGAACTATGATCTGGGGTTTAGAGCGGTATATTGTGAACTATGATCTGGGGTTTACAATGGTATATCGTGAACTATTATCTGGGGTTTACAATGGTATATCGTGAACTATGATCTGGGGTTTACAATGGTATATCGTGAACTATGATCAGGGGTTTAGAGCGGTATATTGTGAACTATGATCTGGGGTTTACAACGGTATATCGTGAACTATGATCTGGGGTTTACAATGATATATCGTGAATTATGATCTGGGGTTTACAATGGTATATTGTGAACTATGATCTGGGGTTTACAACGGTATATAGCGAACTATGATCTGGGGTTTACAACGGTATATCGCGAACTATGATCTGGGGTTTATAACAGTATATCGTGAACTATGATCTGTGGTTTACAACGGTATATCCTAAACGATGATCTGGGGTTTATAACGGTATATCGTGAACTATGATCTGGGGTTTACAACGGTATATCGTTAACTTTGATCTGGGGTTTACAACGGTATATCGTGAATTATGATCTGGGGTTTACAACGGTATATCGTGAACTATGATCTGGGGTTTACAACGGTATATCGTGAACTATGATCAGGGGTTTACAGCGGTATATCGTGAACTATGATCTGGGGTTTACAACGATATGTCTTGAACATATATCTGAGATTTACAACGGTATATCGTGAACATTTATCTGGGGTTTACCTACCCAATATTTTGATACCAAGTTTAAAAAATCTCAGCATGGATATTGATAATAAACGACACAATGGTAACAACCCACAAAACGCTGACGACGTCATGAACGGGTCGAAGATGTTATTTGTGAAAACTTGCACCTGCATGGGTACACGAGGTCGAGATAGACTTGTTGACAGTAGATATCAAGTGGTGCTTGTGTCACCGGATGCACTTTGTGTCGCCACCCTGCCGTCACTGGGGTATGTAGACTTTGTGCTATAATATATATCCCTCCTCTTCTTCCACCCACAGACCTTCCCCTTTCTAGCCCACGCCCCCATACACGATCACACTCAGCGGGACAGAATCATTTACTCAATGAAACTCTAGTTCGAGTAAATATTAACTTTATTTTAGCGGAGTAACATCTAGCACGATTTTATGCATGTCCCAATTCAAAATGCTGGCTGCATAAGCATGCGTTACTAATACGACATGCTTAATAGTAAGTGGAACAGCCTTGCTCACAGTGTGGTATTGCACAGTAAATAGTACGCCAATAAATCTGACGTCCGCCTTTGAAAAATCTTTTAATCGCCTCGCAATATTTTTCATAATTTCAAAGCTACTTTCTTGGGAAGGCAAGCCATGAACTTTGACCTATACAGCAGTGTGTATGAAATATTTCGCAAGCACATCCTGCCCATCCTACGTTTCAGGTTGCTTATAATAGCTTACACTCAACAGGCAACCCGCGTCGTCAGGCCGCTCAAAACACCATACACACTATGGCCATTGCAACACGGTTCACACATCACAACTCTTTAGGCCGCTCAAAATATCATACACACTGCGGCCATTGCAATACGGTTAAAACATCACGACGTAGTCTGTCTCACAGTCCCTGAACCATATTATTTTCCCTCCAGCCTAGCCCTCCCTGCAATGCGAAACCCTAAATGAAGAAAGTCTAGATTTCCCCAGGTTCAGTTTCTGAATCTCTGAGCTCCTTTTCAATTTGAATGGGTTTCTTTGTTACAATCAAATTATATATATTCAGAGACTGAGCATTATTCTAATCACAACTCTTCATGCCGCACAAAATACCATACACACTATGGCCATTGCAACACGATTCACACATCTTCACTCTTCATGCCGCACAAAATACCATACACACTATGGCCATTGCAACACGATTCACACATCTCCACTCTTCATGCCGCACAAAATACCATACACACTATGGCCATTGCAACACGGTTCACACATCTCCATTCTTCATGCGGCCATACACACTATGGCCACGGTTCACACATCTCCACTCTTCATGCCGCACAAAATACCATACACACTATGGCCATTGCAACACGGTTCACACATCTCCACTCTTCATGCCGCACAAAATACCATACACACTATGGCCATTGCAACTCTTCATGCCGCACAAAATACCATACACACTATGGCCATTGCAACACGATTCACACATCTCCACTCTTCATGCCGCACAAAATACCATACACACTATGGCCATTGCAACACGATTCACACATCTCCACTCTTCATGCCGCACAAAATACCATACACACTATGGCCATTGCAACACGATTCACACATCTCCACTTTTCATGCCGCACAAAATACCATACACACTATGGCCATTGCAACACGATTCAGACATCTCCACTTTTCATGCCGCACAAAATACCATACACACTATGGCCATTGCAACACGATTCACACATCTCCACTCTTCATGCCGCACAAAATACCATACACACTATGGCCATTGCAACACGGTTCAGACATCACAGCTCTTCAGGCCGCTCAAATACCATACACACTATGGCCATTGCAACACGGTTCAGACATCACAGCTCTTCAGGCCGCTCAAATACCATACACACTGTGGCCATCACAACGCGGTTCACACATCTCCACTCTTCATGCCGCACAAAATACCATACACACTATGGCCATTGCAACACGGTTCACACATCTCCACTCTTCATGCCGCACAAAATACCATACACACTGTGGCCATCACAACGCGGTTCAGACATCACAGCTCTTCAGGCCGCTCACATCTATTACGCGGAGGTCAGCTCTTTAGGGAGGTCATAATAATATGCATATGATAGCCATCCCATCTCATTAGGCCGCACAAAGCAGTATGCATATAACAGCCTTCCCGTATCTTGTTACCGGTCTGTAGAGTATGTACACAATAAGCATATAACCTGATAAAAAGCAGGTGCTCAACATATTCTGTCACCTCGTCAACTATAGTCATCCTACATTTTAGGCTGTTCAAAATAACAATACAAGATACTAATCAAATATCCGATTACATCCGCTTCACCTTACTCCCCACGCCTCATCACATTCCTGAATACAGCACACCTCTGGTCAACACCGACCAATCTGATGCATGTGACAACAGTGTGTGAGCAAGTAGGTATTTACATTGACACAGCCATGACCCAAGAACTTGAAATCTAAACCAGGAATTCGACATATGATACAAACACTTCATCATAATGGTTATTTCATTCTCAAGTATACTAAAAGCGTCCGAATCTGAAGTCCGCTATGATAGAACAATACGTCTGTTAACCCTAGTGGATCTCTGAAACAACAGGACACTAGGGAGATTGGATGGACACAAAGGATCGGGGTATGGACACTTATCGGGAGGCTTAACATTCAGTTTCAGTCTGTCTGGCTGTAAGTACGGAACGTCATGACGAAGATGAAATAACTTCCAAATGGTTCATGTGGCTCAAATCAGTTGCAGATACCCTTAAGAAAGTGCTGGATATCATGACGATAAGGGCAGTGGAAGACGGGTCGAATCAGGGATTCGAACTCACAGTCAGAGGGTCATGGTACAACAAGATTTACTACTACGGGTGAACAGTACCCACACGTCTGGAGCTGACGAACAAACACTGACTAGATAGCAGGATGAAGGAGGTGTTTTATAGAGGGATGAGATTAATGGAAAGAGCAAAAATTCGTCAGTAAAAATAACCACTAGGGACTGATTCATCTTTATCTCCATGAGGGGCGGTGGGGTAGCCTACCAGTTAAAGCTTTCGCTCGTCACGCCGAAGGCCCGGTTTCGATTCCCCATATGGGTACAATGTGTGAAGCCCATTTCTGATGTCCCCCGCCATGATATTGCTGAAATATTGCTAAAAGCGGCGTAAAACTAAACTCACTCACTCACTCTGAACTTTTCTTACAGCAACTCTGTATTTGGTAATGATGACACAGTGAAGCATGAGATGCATATGCAGTAGTACTGAGAATCCCGATTCAGTATCACGAACCGCTCTCCGTGTCTACCACGCCTACACGATGTCACCCAGTCACCGCAGTTGGCCTGAAATGTGATGTCAAGATGACCCCACACCTTATAGGGACATGCATACCCGACCCACACAGATAACAGCAAACTGGGTGGATGGGCTGGGCGGTTTGAAGCGTCAGGGTAGCTGGTACACCACCGCAGTTCAAATACTGTGAGTTATGACAGTAAGGGTTACATATTTTGTGAGACTAACGCTTTTTCTCCGAAAATATATAATTTAGATAGAGCCAAATAGTGACATACTCATTATACATAAGACTCATTATAACTGAGAGATTCAGGCCTGAACCTGAGGAAAATCTATATTTGTTTCGTTAACGGCTTTAGCTTGGCAGGAAGGATTGGGCTAAAGGTGAAATAAAGTGCTTCAGGGGCTGTGAGAAGGCTTTAGCTTGGCAGGAAGGATTGGGCTAAAAGAGAAATAATGTGCTTCAGGGGCTGTGAGACGGATTAACTACTAATCTTAAAACAAAATTGTAAAATTATTGGAAACATGACTAATATGAGTTCTTTCAAAGACTCAAATGCTCCATGAATTTTTATATGAGATTTTAGTTCTTGGTCTTAACGGTGACAATATCAGAAACATGTTACCATAACAACAGATGTAGCAGTAAAGAATATAAAAACGTGATGATATCAAGTAGTGTATATGATCAGCTCGAAGAACAAAAACAGCTGACCATAGGAACAGTGGGGGTGGGCGGGGAAAAATACAAAGTCAAATTAAAAGTTAATCTTTTCTTATGTATGGGCAGAGTGGATTATTCCACAGGGATTATCTCATGGGATTATTTGAAATATGCACATGGTGCGTGTGTCCACAAGTGTCAGAATTTATTTCATAAGTTAATCTACAGTCTTCACGAGGCCGGTTCAGTACGATTCAAGTCGACGCCTACTACATGATGCATTGTCATTTGAAACTGTCACTGCCCATTCACGACTCTCCGTGATGTGACGCTTGATACTCTCACGTGCTTCTTTGCACCATGACGATGTCTACGTGCACAGTCATCGCCCTAAAAGCAAATGAAAGAAATGCACAAACATGCGCAAGTCAAATGCTGGAATGTTCAAGGTCAAGCTGTCCCCCAATACCTTGACCCCAACCTGTCTTCCTGCTTTCTCAGAAACGAGTGTCCTGGATATTTGTCACGTGACAGGAAGTGGGTATTTATTTAGAGAGCTAAACTTACCTATATATAACTATCTGGGTGACCGGGTGTCTTGAAGTATGACACGTCAAAATGATGTGCGGGTGGGTTGCTCTTGTTTCAACATGGGAAAAAGGTTGACACGAAACTTAAACGCTTTATCAAAATGGCTTGTACATCTAAGGCTAGACACAAAAAGGTTATATTTGAATGCGTTATTTCAAGAGTACCCCGATGACATTTGACGCGTGTCCGATTATCCCCCAAAGAAAACCTTTCACCTTCTGTTCTACCCACGTGATTAATTTTGTTGATATTTGTTTATTATCTTCACTAGTTGATGCACATATGGGACGGAGGTTTCATCGTGGCCACACACTGTCGCCTTGTGACCGTCGAATACAGCTAAACACTTCCATACTAAAATGCCTGTTAGCCAGTACACGGAGGGCCCTTATTATAAGCAAGAAGAAAGCTTGGCGACAATAAAACGACTCACACATCATTTTAAAGAAAGACTAGTAAATAAACAGAGCGAAACAAAGCGGTGCAACAATGCACTTGCTGACATATTAGCGTTCCGCGTAAAATGCTGCAAAACAAGAACGCCCATCACAAACGTCCCAAGTAGTGTGACGTCACCCTTGAAACAGCCCCCACAGCGCCTATACATCCACATCAAGTACTGTTACACTCAAACATGGCAGTCAAGTTTTCAACTCACTTTAAAGTACGACTGCGTTTACATTTATCAAATCCTTTTTCACCGATCATTCCGAGCTGACACTTTCATCAAAAGGATTCTCATAGCATTCATTTTCTTAATCCTTTAATTAATGTTCGCCGTCATATATTTGCAATATTGCTGAGTGCGGCGTAAAAGTAGATTCACTCACTCACTTTAATTAATGTTTAATGTCGCAAAGTTCCAGACACATGAAGGTCTGTAAAAAATCAAGTCTGGACCAGACAACCTAGTGATTGACATCACGAGCGCCGATTTCGAAGAGGTTATACAATATGCAGTAACCAATCAACGGCAAGCACAATCGACTTTTACGACAAGCTGAAAACCAATTTTAATCCGGGTCATCAGGTCTCCTTTGTTCTTTCGGAAGGGTATAACTGTTATAAAGCAGGGGAAGGTATATGCATTTCAAGCATACTCCCAACAGTCTCCTTAACACTAGTCAGGGATACGAGTTGAAGCGAAGAACAATACATGCGAGCCTGTGCTGACATATAAATGCTATCTATTTTAAAATTTTGTTTGTTACATGCAGGACTGTATATGGTCATATTACGCAACGTGTGTGGCGAAGGGCATATCATCCATTGGGAAACCTCAAACAGCAGATAACGCAAGACTTCCAAGAATGTCGATGTGACCTTCAGCTTTTCCTCAGTAGAGCAGGAAGTGGAGACAATGTGTAGGTTGCGGAAAGTAGGGACATCACGGGCAAATCGTGTAGCTGCTGTAGCCTGTGTACCATAACATCTCCTTCCTCATACATACATACAGTGGCTTGACATATGGATAGTGTACGTCCATTGAGTGGGTTGAAAGCAGTGACAGAACGAGTAGCATCACATCGCATTCCTCACACATATAGATAGTGCACGTCCATTGAGTGGGTTGGAATCAGTGACAGAACGAGTAGCATCACATCGCATGCCTCACACATATAGATAGTGTGCGTATATTGAGTGGGTTTAAGCAGTGACAGAACGAGTAACATCACATCGGATTCCTCACACATACAGATAGTGTACGTCCATTGGGTTGGTTGGAAACAGTGACAGAACGAGTAACATCACATCGCATTCCTCACACATACAGACCGTGTACGTCCATTGAGTGGGTTGAAAGCAGTGACAGAACGAGTAACATCACATCGCATTCCTCACACATACAGACCGTGTACGTCCATTGAGTGGGTTGAAAGCAGTGACAGAACGAGTACATCACATCGCATTACTCACACATACAGACCGTGTACGTCCATTCAGTTGATTGGAAGCAGTGACAGAACGAGTAACATCACATCGCATTCCTCACACATACAGACCGTGTACGTCAATTGAGTGGGTTGAAAGCAGTGACAGAACGAGTAACATCACATCGCATTCCTCACACATACAGACCGTGTACGTCCATTGAGTGGGTTGAAAGCAGTGACAGAACGAGTAACATCACATCGCATTCCTCACACATACAGACCGTGTACGTCCATTCAGTTGATTGGAAGCAGTGACAGAACGAGTAACATCACATCGCATTCCTCACACATACAGACCGTGTACGTCAATTGAGTGGGTTGAAAGCAGTGACAGAACGAGTAGCATCACATCGCATTCCTCACACATATAGATAGTGTACGTCCATTGAGTGGATTGAAAGCAGTGACAGAACGAGTAGCATCACATCGCATTCCTCACACATACAGACCGTGTACGTCCATTGAGTGGATTGGAAGCAGTGACAGAACGAGTAACATCAGATCGCATTCCTCACACATATAGATAGTGTGCGTATATTGAGTGGGTTTAAGCAGTGACAGAACCAGTAACATCACATCGCATTCCTCACACATATAGATAGTGTGCGTATATTGAGTGGGTTTAAGCAGTGACAGAACCAGTAACATCACATCGCATTCCTCACACATATAGATAGTGTTGGCATTTTGAGCGGGTTTAAGCAGTGACAGTACGAGTTACATCACATCGCATTCCTCACACATATAGATAGTGTACGTCAATTGAGTGGGTTGGAAGCAGTGACAGAACGAGTAGCATCGCATCGCATTCCTCACACATACAGATCGTGTACGTCCATTGAGTGGATTGGAAGCAGTGACAGAACGAGTAACATCACATCGCATTCCTCACACGTATAGATAGTGTGTTTATATTGAGTGGGTTGAAAGCAGTGACAGAACGAGTAACATCACATCGCATTCCTCACACATATAGATAGTGCACGTCCATTGAGTGGGTTTAAGCAGTGACAGAACGAGTAACATCAGATCGCATTCCTCACACATATAGATAGTGTACGTCCATTGAGTGGGTTGGAAGCAGTGACAGAACGAATAGGATCACATCGCATTCTTCACACACATAGATTGTGTGTATCCGTTGAGTGGATTGAAAGTTGTGACCATCAGAGTAACATCACATCGCATTCCTCACACATATAGATAGACTAACAACTAGTCTCTGACATGAAATATTACTGAGAAAAGGTTCATAATAAAAAAAAAAAATAATGAAAAGGAGCCCTGAGACTTTCTTCATTTTCCTGAAGCATAGGAAATCTAGACTTGCCACATTTTCTATACTTGCATGGGCTTTCTTGGATATATTTGCTTAAGGGTGTATACGACAGACTAACATATAGATAGTGTACGTCCATTGAGTGGGTTGAAAGCGGTGACAGGACGAGTAACATCACATCGCATTCCTCACACATATATATAGTGTACGTCCATTGAGTGGATTGAAAGCGAGTACGAGAATACAGAAGGTGTACGTCCATACAGGTGCAATGGCGTTCAATCTCGTATACAGTGCAACATGGAACTAATTCATGACGAAACTTTTTATTGTATTGTGTTGCATTATTATACATTTTGGGAAATTAAATTATTCAAAACAGAGACATTGAAGTCCAAACAGAAGATAATTTCTACAGATCAGTTCACTGGATGGCACGACTGTCACCTCAGGCACCTCAATCTAACGTACATAGTTTCGTCCCATAAATGTACAGGAAATGTAGATGGGAGGTTCGAATCCAAAATTTGTCTTGATTATGATTTTTGTTTTTAGCAACATGCCACTGATCGTGTTAAACGTGGTAACAGGGAACTAAGCAGCTCCGACTCCAGTGTAGAACACAGACATACGACCCCCCTTGCGTACTTCTCTACAAACCATGACCCTCACCATCAAAAGCCCTTCTCTGATATTATAACGGTAAGCAACTTTCACTCACTCACTGATTTTACGAAGTAGGAGATATATTTCATGCTATTGTAATACGCGTTTAATGCAACCCTTATTAAGTATTTATACGTATGTGGGACAACAACGTAGACCTTGACCTTTACGTTCCGGTACCTCCAATGTGAACAAGACAGTCAGTTTCTCAGATCACGGACAACGCAGTATTGACGCCACACAGGATGTGAAGACGTAGTGTAATATCTGGATGCTTTTCTTTCTTGTATGTCCAACAAAAACTTAAACTGAACCACGACTTTGCATACACCTTTGTTTCAATACAATTTCTGGGGCGGTGGGGTAGCCTAGTGGTTAAAGCGTTGGCTCGTTATGCCGAAGACCCGGGTTCGTATCGCCATATGGGTACAATGTGTGAAGCCCATTTCTGGTGTCCCCCGCCTTGATGTTGCTGGAATATTGCTAAAAGCGGCGTAAAACCAAACTCAGTCAGTCAGTCAGTCAATACAATTTCTAGTTACTCTCAGAATGCCATCATACATTTTCCACATAATTGTTCGTTTATGCTAGTATTGGTTTGTATGATATTCTGTGTGATTGGAAAATATGCTGAAGAAGTGAGACATATATTGAAACTACTTCAGGAGTAACCATATACATAAACTTTCTCAATGGTAGTTGAATGTATTTTCGTTCACCATAGAGGGCGTGAGTGGTTTTCCGCCACCTTTAGCAATATGTCAGCAAGATCTCAGCGAGGGACAGTGTGGTAGCCAAGTGGTTAAAGCGTTCGCTCGTCACGACGAAGACCCGGTTCGATTTCTCACATGGGTTCAATGTATGAATTCCATTTCTGGTGTTCCCCGCCGTGATATTGGTGGAATATTGGTAATACTAAACTCACTCATTCAGTGAGGGACACCACAAATTAAATAGGCTTCACACACTGTAAACAAGTGGGGAATCGAACTCGGGCCATCGGCGAGGAGAACACTGCCTCTTCCACTTGGCTACCCATAGACTAACGTTTAGTCTCTGAATATATCTAATTTTGATAGTAACAAACAAGCCCACTGAAAAGATTCAAAACCTGAGGAAATCTGGACTTGCTGTATTTAGGGCTTTAGCATTGCAGATAGGGGTTGGCAGTAGGGAAAATAATGTGGTTGAGGGACTGTTAGACAGTCTATAGCTACCCCATTGCGTCCGGCGTTAGTGGAAGTCTACGGTTGTGAGATGCCCGTTGGCGGATCATCTGACCAGTCATCGTACGGCCAATTAACCAGCGATAAACAGACCACTTCTGAACTGGGAAAGCTAAAGCAGCCAGGAGTGTTTACATTCTCGGGGAAACCTTGCACAGCGTTCTAAATCGCCAGTCCTGCGAGCGCATTCATTCCCATCCAAGTCAATTTCTTTCGTATGCGTAAAGTCACGAGAGATTAACGATAACATACGAGATTTCACATAAAGCTGCACCAAATCGCTATGGTAAACAAAAACGGCCATCTTTTTTCCCGATTTCATGGCGATGACAATGAACAAGACGTTATTGTTTTTTTCGTAGGTAAATTAGTTTACAAAGCTGTTTCAGGGTGATTAACTTGTCAGAGATACGCTGTCCCGCCCATCTAATGTACGCCAAGTAATAGCGGAAGGCGTGAAGGGAGATAGGCCATCTTCGTGCATTTAGCTGTCACGCATGAGACCTAGGTTCGAATCCCACTTGGCTACAAAATGTGAAGCCCATTGTCGGTATCCCGTGCTGCAGGGCGGGTTAATACGACATGTCATCGACACCGTCATGCCGTCCACTTATCCAACAATAGCAGTAGAAAAAATAACATGATGACGATCTGGGTGTTTGTTTTGAAAAAAATATAACTTGTTCCTAAAACTGTGTCCTCGTGTTTTTACGAAACAACAAACATTCGTTGTTTGTCCCGAAACTAACTAGATGGAAACAGTATTGAAGTGTCCGTCTCCGTCTACATGTTATATCCTGTTTAGGTTTCTCGGTTTATCAGCATCATATCGCTGCTCGGCGGAATTTGCTTGGCCAAGGCTCGATAATATACAGAAAACAAACAAACAAACAAACAAACAACAAACAAAGAACAAATAAAAAAACCAACAACAAACAAACAAACAAAACGTCTTCAGCGTCTGCATTACACGATGTGGGTTCGAATCCCGGATTCAAAGACCGAATCATTCTGGTTCTTTTCAGACACTTCCGGCTGACATGCCTAAATGTATAAAAATATAGTTAACATCTCTATCATCAGTCCAGACTCGGTAGTTTATGGTGACGTTTACTTACGCACTCAATAGCGATGAGGTTTAGGCTCGTGCGCCTAATTCCTGGATCGAATCATCAGATCGGTGTAACGTGTGATTGCAGTTTTGGAGCTTATAGTGTCAAATTAGCTCATACCTATTCATTTACCCTCAGAAAATGTGTCTTGAACAGTGCGATTCATAACCTCAAATGTTTCAAAACAGGATGGGATATCTACCATGTTCGTGATAGATGGATATTTCTTGTAGCGAAATAGACAACTTGTTGATAGTAGTCGGTTCGTCACCTTCCTCCAATATCTAACGGGACTAACTTAACATCATCAGTAAGACATGCTGGAACGCCAAGGTGCATCATTCCAACATACACAAAGGCACAATTGTTTGTTATCAGACACTGATGGATGATGTTTTGGTAGATCATATCCCTGCAGGGCCTCCATAGATTTCATTGCAATGTCCGTGCAGGAACCGGGGTCAGGCGCTGACCGGTCACTCTGACATGCAGACATCATTACTGACCATTCCCACAGGAAAATACGGTAACGACCTCAAAAGCCAGCATACCAGATCGATCTGACTGCAATTGGCTGTGTCAGGGTGCTAGTATCGCCGCTCCATGTCCGGAATCGGACACGCGGGTTAGATGGTCAGTTAGGTCTTGTAGGGGTCAGCCATAAATCGGACATAAATAGATAACGGTACTGCGATAGAGGAGATGAGAAGGGGACTGAGAGCGTCTATTGTTTACAAACAGTGTTTGTCTGATAGTCGTTAACTTCTTCAGTGGTCAAGCGGTCAGTCTGAGGACGGTGGGTAGCGAATGAGAGGAGCTTATCTCACGTAGGACGGTGGGAGCCGATTGTGTGTGAGAACT
Source organism: Haliotis rubra (assembly GCF_003918875.1). Classification (NCBI taxonomy): domain Eukaryota; kingdom Metazoa; phylum Mollusca; class Gastropoda; order Lepetellida; family Haliotidae; genus Haliotis; species Haliotis rubra. The sequence continues at coordinate 104,355 of NW_025766103.1, read as the reverse complement.
GGGAAATAAACACAGCATGCCTTTCTTTATGGTGTGTTTAATATGTTACAGGAGTAGAGTGTTGATGTTAAGTAGCAGTGTGTTATTTTCTTAGATGTATAATGTGTTTAAGTTGTTACAGAAATAGTGCAGTTATAACCGTGTGGTTACACATTAACAAAAACATGCAATACCTTGTAGCAGGAATAGTGTAGTTACTTTGTAGCAGGAATAGTGTAGTTACTTCGTAGCAGGAATAGTGTAGTTACTTCGTAGCAGGAATAGTGTAGTAACTTTGTAGCAGAAATAGTGCGGTTATAACCGTTTGGTTACTCTGTAACAAAAACATGCAATACTTTGTAGCAGAAATAGTGTAGTTACTTTGTAGCAGGAATAGTGTAGTTACTTCGTAGCAGGAATAGTGTAGTTACTTTGTAGCAGGAATAGTGTACTTACTTCGTAGCAGGAATAGTGTACTTACTTCGTAGCAGGAATAGTGTATTTACTTCGTAGCAGGAATACTTTTGAAGGAAAAGCAAGTTCTATGGATAGTCAACTTCTTTATTGTAATGAATGCGTTTCTGTGTAGATACTAACATCGTTATCAAGCAAGTGATACCACCGAGGAGGAATATTGTTGTTACTGAATTTGTAGCAGGGATATTGTTGTTTCTTTGCAATGAATGTACTAGTTGGGCAGGATACGCTCACAGTGCCTAATATCTTTGTATTAAGGATTCTGGTTTAGATGAGATTCCTTTTCTCATGGGAATGTTTTTAGTTTTGCACTTTTATTTAAATATTATTACACCTGTTTATTGTTTAGAGATGGGGGTCTGTATCACTACGCCTTTGGGGAAGAAATTTGCATTTATTCAGTTTGATATATTCGTGAATGTTGAATATTCATGAATACCCCATTGCGATCTGGATCGCGAGTTCCCCGTCGGTCAAAGGCGTTCGAAATTGATATTCAGAGAGATGTTCCTTTGTTGTGCCAGTTCCACATGACTTGATGGTACTGTGGTGGATTTCACCGAAGTGGTACCGAGTTGCGTCAATGCGGGCTTTCATCTCATATTGAGATGACAAATCCTTATATGACTGAAGTAGTTTTAAAGGAGGAGTTAAATCCTACTCGGTCATTCATTAAGACGATACAGACAGAAGATGCTGAGTTGGTCGCGACGGACAACCGTTTGACATTTCCTCTCGTTGACCAGTATTGACCATCATATCTTCATGTACATACTACTCTTCCAATTTTCGTTCTCGGGAAATTGTCTCGTCGACAACCAATAAGATTATTGACAGAGGATATAAATGGTGGCCATATGAACGCAGGAATAGACATTGTGTATTTGTTTAACAAAGTGGACACAATGAAAAGCCAACTTGAGAGTTTGAGAGTGGGCGGCAAGATCTATTGTTTACAAACCAACAGACGCTTGACCTGCGAGTGTCAATATCTTGTCCGTGTGAGTGGTCATCGACGGGTCAGCCGAGGTGACTGTGGCAGTTATACGCACTTGAGAAAGAAAGACAAAACACATGGCCCTCGTAGTGGAGTTATTGATATTACTACTTTCGCATTATTTTTAGAAACTTGTAAAGTTGAAGACAGTTCCAAGAACGAGTCAAGTATCCTGGTTCGTTCCTCAAAGACAAGAGGAACATTTCATCATACAACACTTATCCCAGCCAATTTTCATTCCCTTTCCGAACCCGGTTAGAATTGGTTTTCAGCAGTAACGGTTCCCGTAGAGATGTGGGTTAGAATTAGTCTTCAGCAACCAATGCTTCTCGTTGGCGAGTAACGGTTCCCGTAGAGATGTGGGTTAGATTTGGTCTTCAGCAACTCATGCTTGTCGTTGGCGAGTAACGGTTCCCGTAGAGATGTGGGTTAGAACTGGTCTTCAGCAACCAATGCTTGTCGTTGGCGAGTAACGGTTCCCGTAAAGATCTGGGTTAGATTTGGTCTTCAGCAACTCATGCTTGTCGTTGGCGAGTAACGGTTCCCGTACAGATCCGGGTTAGAACTGGTCTTCATCAACCAATGCTTGTCGTTGGCGAGTAACGGGTCCCGTGGAGATCCGGTTTAGAACTGGTCTTCAGCAACCCAATATGCTTGTCGTTGGCGAGGAACTGGTAGATAGGCAGGTGGTTAACTTGGCAATCAGATTGAGAACTGAAAAGAATACATGAACATAATTTCTTTGTCCAATAACGTCCATGTATCTGAGTATATTATTATAGTTGTTTGGTTGTTTCTTTCTTTGTGCATTTGTTGTTTAATTCCGTACACAGCAATATTACAGCTATATGACGACTGTGTTTAAATAATCTAGTCAAAACCAGATAATCCAGTGATTGACATCATGAGCATCGATCTACGCAAATGGGATACGATGACATGTATCAACTAAGTCAGCGAGCTTGACCACCCGATCCCGTTAGTTGCCTCTTACGACAAGCATGGGTTGCTGAAAACCAATTCTAACCTGGATCTTCATGGGTCTATATATCATTAGAAAGTGTAGACGAAGTTGATCACAGGGCAAAGTCCATGTATACATAATAAATATTATAAAACATATACAAATGTGAAATCTGTGTTTTTTATCTGACGTTTTTAACAACTGTAGACGTTATAAGCCTGATTACACATTGTCCTTTGTAGATGTTAATATTCGACGTAATTTTTCATAAGAGTGAGTGAGTGAGTGAGTGAGTTTAGTTTTACGCCGTACTCAGCAATATTCCAGCTATATGGCGGCGGTCTGTAAATAATCGAGTCTGGACCAGACAATCCAGTGATCAACAGCATGAGCATCGATCTGCGCAATTGGGAACCGATGACATGTGTCAACCAAGTCAGCGATACTGACCACCCGATCCCGTTAGTCGCCTCTTACGACAAGATAATCGCTTTTTTATGGCAAGCACATGGGTTGCTGAAGACCTATTCTACCCCGGATCTTCACGGGTCTTTTCATAAGAAGGATCATACATTTCGTGGAACAATTAAAACCGAAACACACGTCGGCTCTAATTGAAACTTCCTATGTTTAATTGTTGTGCTGATGATAATATCGATGATGGCAAATACATACGTCATGGATGTAAGTGTTGTTACCGGCTTGGCTGCCTGGTGTCCTTGAAGTCGTTGTCAATGCGGATATTAAGCTTTATCTGTATTATACAACAACACGCTACTTGGCCGGAGCGATGTCGCCATTGTAACAGCTGTTGCTGACGATCTTACTTGTGATGAGGCTTGACCCGAATACCACCACGGACACTTGTCCTTCACTGGCCCTGTTTGTGATGGGACTGACTAATGTACGGTGAAAGGTACTATTGTTTTTTGGTTGGGATTTGAGGTTACTGGCTCGGGTGTTTGGGGTCAGATATTGGATGTTTGGTGTGGGTGTTTGGTTTTTGCTGTTGAGGATGCGGCGTTTGGTGTTAAAGAGCTAGTATTTGGTGATAAATGTGCAAATACAGCAGAAGATATTTGTGAACTATGGGGTGATTACTTTGCAGATCTCGCCAAACCTCATTACTCTCCATTATTTGATAGCAACTTTCAAATACCAGTTGACAGGAAGGTGAGAAATATAAGCCAGAAACAATCCTCCTGCACTGAAGATATTTTATGTAAACATATTGAAAGTGATGAAGTAAAGGAACATATCAGTAATCTCCACACAAATAAATCTCCTGGCCCGGACTGTATTCACAATGAACATCTTATTTATGGTGGTGATGACATCGTAAATACATTAACGGCACCTTTGAACTCTATTTTAGGATCTGCATATGTCCCTAGCACTTTCAGAAGAGGTGTAGTTATCCCAATATATAAAGATAAAAAGGCGAAACATGATCCAAAAAATTATAGAGGAATAACTTTAACTTCTTGTATTGGTAAACTTTTTGAAAAGTCTTATTGGCTAGACTAGAAAGCTGGGTACAAGAATACATACCTTCATTTCCAGACAAGCTTCAATTTGGGTTTAGAAAGGAACATGGAGCAACCACTTCAGTCTTTACTCTAAATGAAAGCTTATCATATTATCTAAGCAGAGGTTCTCCAGTTTATTCAGCCTTTATGGACAATGAGAAGGCGTTTGATCGCATATGGCATAATGGACTCTTTTTAATGTTATATCAAATGGGTATAAAAGGCAAAATGTGGCAGCTCCTATATCAAAGTTAAACATCAAGCTCTGCTTTTGTGCAATATTGTGGTCTGAGAGCAAATGAATGTGTTATCAAGCAAGGTGTTGGGCAAGGTAGAGTCTTGTCTTCCTGGTTTTTCCTTGTTTTTATTAATGATTTGATATGTGAACTTAGAGATTTGAAGAATGGCTTTTGTGTAAGTGGCATTAATATCCCATGTATTCTATTGGCTGACGACACAACACTTGCTTCCACCTCTCCAAAAGGTCTTCAATCATCACTTGATACCGTTTATAGCTATGCTTGTAAATGGCGTCTAACGTAAAACGGTTCTAAAAGCACTTGTGTCATTTTCTGCAAATATAAGAAACGTCTGGGTAATTATTCTTTCAAATTTGGTGATTCAGACATACCAATAAGTGATTGTGTTAAGTATGAGGCTTTTACTTTCGTCTGATCTATCCCCAAAATCTAGAGTATATTCATACTGTCAGAAAGCACGGCAATCTGTAAATTCTCTGAACGGTCTTGGTTTAAACGGTAAAGATCTCCACCCTACTTCTTCTGTTGAAATATGGAAAAGAATGATACTTCCAACGAGCTTTTACGGTTGTGAACTTTTACCCATTCTTCGAGGTAAAGATTATGACTTGGTAGAAAGTACGTAGAGATATTTTGCCAGATGCATCCAGGGCTTCGGTAAGCGCTTTTCCTCTGCTTCAGTGCTAGGTAACCTTGGATTGTGGAGCATGGAAGGTTATATAGATAAATGTAGACTATTATTTCTCGGCAAGCTGTGCAACAGCAAGTGTTATTCTTCATTTAAGAATATTTTCTGTGTACATTTAGCCACCTTTCAAAATAGAACAGCTGTCTTACATTTATATGTGACACACTTATTCAAACCAGTTTAAAATACAATCTCTTCAATTATCTTAGTGACTATCTCGATTTTGGAAGGTTTCCATGTAAATCGTCATGGCGAAGAATAACCATTAATTGTATAAATAAATCTGAAACTGAAGTATGGGTTTCTCAAGAGTGTGTAAGGCAGGATATGAATAGATATCGCCTGACCCACAATTTCTTTGGTGTACATAGATTGCATTGTATGATGCAGTTTTACCCACAGTTTAAAGATATATTACAGTTTTGTGTACAAATCAGCTCAAGGGGAAAATTCTCAAAATATTGTGAACTCTGCAAAAGATATTGTAATGATTATGACTGCCATATACTTCTACACTGTGAACACTATATGTGATCTCTTTGATGTGGATGTTTATGTACAAATAGAATTATTACCTGAAGATGAAATGTTATCACTATTTTCTGGGGGTGAACTACTAGTAACTAAAGATATTGATGAAATGTCATGGAGATGTATGATTGTCCTCTTCTGTAAATACCTATATTCCTTGCTTTCCTCACTAAACTGTGCATTCTAGACCTTTCATTTTTCTTAGTACATGTATATATGACTATATGAATGTGTTGTGAATATATTGCTGTGAATATGTTGCTGTAAATATTTCATGTACATGTTTATAATGATCTTCGGACTACAATCTGGAGGAAATAAAGAGATTCATTCATTCATTCATTCATTCATTCATTCATTCATTCATTGTTACCCATGTGGGGTGTTTCGGCTGCTCTGTTGGTTGCTTTGGTTGGGGTGACTGGTGTTGAGGATGCGGTGTTTGATGTTGAGAATGTGGTGTTTGGTGTTGAAGATGCGGTTTGGGGTGTTTTGTTTGTGGTGATTGAGGTTGAAGATGCGGTTTTTGCTGTTGAGGATGCGGCGTTTGGTGTTGAGGGTGCGGTGTTTGGTGTTGAAGATGAGGTGTTTAGTGTTGAAGAATAAGGTGTTTGGTGTTGAGGATGCGGTGTTGGGCTTTTGGAATCTGACGCTTGATGTTGAGGATGCGTTTTTGTTTTGAAGATGTGGGTTTTTTTTGTGCCGAGGATGCGGTGATTGGTGTTAATGAGGTGATGGGTGTTTTGGTTGTGGTGTTTGGTGTTAACGATGCGGTGTTTGATGTTTTGGTTGCGGTGTTTGGTTGAGGATGCGTTATTCCCCGAACGGGTTGCTTTGTTTCAGTTCTTGATGGTGTGTGTGTGTGTGTGTGTTTGTATTGTGATGTTGGGGGTAAATGTTTCAGTGATAGAGTCGGAGTTGCAGTGTCCGGTATTGGGTTAATGTTCTGGTTGTTTTTTAGGGTTGCGGTATTTACGAGGACTTGGATCGCGAGGCGAGTTGGGGTTTGGATGTGGTAACTAGTTAGTAGGTAGCAGGGTTCCGTCTCTGTGTACATATTTTCCAACATCTGTCCACAAATCCTATATACAAAATATCTACATTTCGTCAAATACCAGTCTGTTTAATCGGTATTTATCGTATTTCACTATCTTTGATTCCATAACGGTAAATACATGCATCTTAAAATCGCAGTTCAACCCCAAATCACTCAGGAGATCAATTAATAGAACATACAATGTTTGCTAAAGGTTTAGCTCCATCACAAGTGAAATATCTGTAACATACACACCATCGAAAACTTACCTGCGATCAGATATCACTCATGAATTACATCAACTCAATAATCATTTCGATAAATAAATTCATATTTCAAGTGCAGATGGAAAACCTATAGTATGATGGGTTTTGTTTTACACACAACAAAGTAAAACCCAGCTGAGCGCCGCGATCACGGAGGCGACAGGTCCTCTTCAAGGGAGACAACTCTAACGCCTCTGTTGTAGAGAATAAAGGGAACCTAAACAATGAAGTGTAACAACTGCAGGCTAAAAATGGCGCCATAGCTCCACAGCAGATTAATAACACATAAAAAGCACTTAAAATTAGACTTGGAGTAAATACTCTCTAAATGAAACACTCAATTTGACACCGCTTTGCCGCTCAACCCCTAAAATCGATCAAAATTTCAATACAGCTGCGCATGTATGTTCTATCACAATGCGCGAGCAGGTGAACCAGCACGTGCGTCGCACGCGCATAATTACTTCATACCTTTACAGGACCGAAATACCGCTACAGCTGCCTGAAATTGATTGTCTCTCTCACTCTCGGCGAAAATAGCAGATGTTTATTCCAATCAATAGCGTAAATTATTCTTTAAATCTTTCAATCTTCATGGTTTCGGGATGATTATAATTGTTAAGTTGTTGATTTGTCGTTTGGGCATCGCCACACGTGCAGATGGGCGTTTATTTTCGCCTGCAGCAGATGGTGGACCTATTGATGCCTTGTTGAATAATTAACCTCAACGATTAAACATGCGTGTCTTTGATGGTAAAGCTCATATTTCTAAATTAGACAGAAAGGGGTACAACGCCATTGAGCATCTGGGAAGGTATTAATACAACATTAGCGATGTGTAGTACCACTGAAGATGATGGCTTGAACATAAATTCGCGTAATGGCATTATACAATGCAACGAATACTAATTTTTACAATACAACGGGTTATAATTTTACTTGTCAACGAATATTAATTTCGATTGATAAATTATTTCACTACGAAAAAAAAAATATAATAATATGAACGCCAAGAAATTAATCCTAGCGTGGGTTATTAAAATGGTAATATACGACAATGCATGCAATCTGTTGCCATAACTTTTATTGCAGCAAATGTGGACGTATGTCGTGATTAAGAGTCTGCGTTATTGTTTACAGATGGAGACAGATCTAGGTAACAGTGAGTTTGGTTAGTTTTACGCCGATTTTAGCAATATTCCAGCTAAATCACGACAGGGGACACCAGAAATAGGCTTCACACATTGTACCCATGTGGGGAATAGAACCCGGGTCTTCGGCGTGATGAGCGAACGCTTTAACCACTAGGTTAACACACACACACACACACACACACACACACACACACACACACACACACACACACACACACACACACACACACACACACACACACACACACCTAGGTAACAGATGTAGGTGTATCTAAACAAAGGATGTTAAATCAAATTAACCAGTCAAAAACACAGATAAAGAACATTGTCTTTTTCATTTAACCTGGAAATGATCTTTAATAATAAATAAATAGTCTCGTTTCAACATGTACCACATGAATGTGTAATTTGTTACACGTAGGGGGCAGTGGGGTAGCCTAGTGGTTAAAGCGTTCGCTCGTCACGCCGAAGACCCGGGTTCTATTCCCCACATGGGTACAGTGTGTGAGGCCTATTTCTGGTGTACCCCGCCGTGATATTGCTGGAATATTGCTAAAAGTGGCGTAAAACCACACTCACTCACTATTGAGTGAAATCCCTTTAATCCGGACAATACCCTACCAAGTGTAAGCGTCCGGATGAGACCGAGTTTTATTATTCGCTGTTTCATGGCTTGTCAGTACCGGTGGTTGTTGGCTTCACTGAACTGGGAAACCTCTGAGGTCTATAACTTCAGATATGCCTCCAGCATAACGTCGGTCCAAAGCGTCGTGAAACACACATCTCTCATTCGGTTTGTTGGTTTGTTGTTTAATGCCGCACAACAATGTCAGCTATATGGTGGCTGTCTATAAATAATCGAGTCAGGGCCAGACAATCCAGTGACAGAAATCATGACCATTGATCTACCCAATAAGGGATACGATGACATGTGTCAACCAAGTCAGCCTCTCATTTGGTCAGGTGTGCATCCCTCTGAGACTTCTTCCAGACAGCATCTGCCTATCAGACCCTGAAACAAATAAACTGACGTTCAGAAGAAAGTACACAGTCACCTGATTCTTTGGTAATATGTTTTCTTTAAAACAGCATTAATATTTTAAAAAGTGTTTTGATTCTGCCTTGTCACAAACATTGTGCAAGTGTTTCCAAAACACCAGATATTGTACCCAATTACAACATTGCTAGCGAAGTATTTATGGTTTTAATGGAAATAGTCCCAAAACAACAGGTGTGTACTTTCTTATGAACGTCAGTATACGTCCAAGGCACTTTCTGAAACCTGCTGTACCCTTTTCATTGTATTGAATTTAGTTAATTTATTAAGTGTTTATATAAATTACGATCATTTCATTTTCAGATTTCATTACCAAGCTGCTATATAACTGGAATACAGTTTAAAGCGGCTTGTACGTCAAGAACGGAAGCTGGCCTGCAACTATTCCGCGGATTCTTACTGTCCATTGCGTCCTACCACGTGTTAGGTTTCTCTTAAGTAAGGTCGTGGGATCGAATCCTAGGTTGGCGGTGAATATGATCCTGTCAGAACTAGTGTTGGGAATTGTTTAAAATCTCAGAATTGATGATTGGTTCATTACAACCGATCACTCATCGAAAATAATTGGTTAGCGTCATTTATTAAATTCTCCTGGTTATGTTTGCTAATGCACAAGAATATAGAAAAAAACCATGTTCTTACGGTTTGTTTTTTGCAAATTGCACAAAATGCATTTACAAATTTCAAAGCTTTAAAGGAACATAAATTTCCTCTCGAGTCTTTAAGATAAATTGAGTCATGACAAGGAACGAGTTTGTAGTGCTTATGAAATGTAACAGACAAAACCAACCTTGTGAAATATATTGTTCTTGCAAGCAAGTGTTCCAAAATTGTTTGTTTTCGATTATGAGAAAACATGATCGATTGCTTGGTCGTTTAGTCTTTGCGACCATTATTTCAATTAATCGGACCACCACTAGTCAGAACCTAAACAAAACTCACACTAGACACACAAACGTGAATAGTATTGATACGGCCTAGACCGGTATTCACAAAGGTTTATAAAGGTTTCTTAACCCTAAAATCTTTGTGAATACCATCCCTGAGCCTACTAGCACTTGCGATATCTCCATCCTACAACTACGGTAAGTCTACTTTGCAATATAAAAGTGAATGAATATTGTTTAACGCCAACGTGAGCACCATTTGGGGACAGCTCCATCACAGCCGCCTCTACGAATCCGAACGTTGAACAGGCACCGCAGCAACATCCACTTTACGCTTCCATCCAATCAACGATTTCATCGAGTTTTACCATTGGAATTAAATGTGGATCGGATGGCCAGGCTCTATGACCTGGTTGGTAATGTGTCACAGTACCATTATGGCGTTACTCATGCTGTCAATCACTCATTTACCTGGCCGAGATTCCATGATTTGTAGCCCGACAAGAAAGCGCCGACATGTTGCCGACTGAAATGTCAAAGAAAGAGACATATAATTTGATTTATGTTTTGATAGATATATATTTTTGATGTGGCTAAAAGTGCACGGAAATATGACCCGATCTAATATGAAAGTACTTGATATTATCATTTCGGAGTAGTATAGTGTTTTTATAAGTCCAAGCTGATCTCTGCATAACTAGCTGTTTGAAATTATATCTCTATTGAAACAACTCCTCCGTCATAGGTAAAAGAAAAGCTTGTCCGAATTATGCAACAGTATTTACCAAAATGTATTCATTTGGATGTTTTGTGCGATGGTATATCTACTTCTTTGATGAGCATTTATCTTTACCGTGAAAACACTGCAGAAAATATTTACATTTATAGGAAATACTTATAAAATTTGGCCTTAAAGAACTATACAAATGCTTACGAAAGCATTGGAACTTCGTTACAATGACATATCTGTCCAGCCTGAAATAGTTCATATCAATACCAGCAAGATATGTGTTTTATTGTTTAATTCAATGCTGCTTAATTCATTGTGATTCTCAAATTCAAAATTTTAAATTTGAGATCATGTCAACACTTGTTGTAATAAGCAATATATTGCTGCCGTTTTATGCATGTATTTTGTATTGTACTGAAAACAACTACAAGTGATTGAGCGTTGAAATGCGTTTATGTGCTTAGAATAACAGTTTTAGGACCAAATTAACGCGGTTCCTTTGAAAAACGGTCTATAAAATGTTAACGAAAGGAAATGGTGGAGCCTCACGATGTAATAGAATTTATAATTCCATGTATTGTCTCGCATACTGACAACATTCACCTATAAGGAAGAAGTTAAAATCGCGTGACATGTTATGTCTGAATAATTAGAGACCGGATACTCCCACAATAGTACATAAAGATTAGTCTTACGTGACATTTAAATGCTCGTTGAGTGAAATGTTTTGATATTTTCCTTTTTGAAAAATTCATACCAATTAAAAGTGAACGTGAGTTCGGCATTACATGGCCTCGTTGTAGAGGTGCGCGCTCGAACAGTTAATGTCTGAATATCTCCCGGAGTTTTATGGGTCTACTTTTCTGGGCTCCTCTGCGTTCATTCAAGGTATCTGTTTTACTGTAAAATCGCTGACTCTGCGCGAGGCCTCCCCCTCCCTATCTCGGTTCAGCGGGTGCTCTGTTCCATTCACGGGTTTCCCAGTCTATTTAATATGACACCAAAGAATTCCAATCGTCCCTCTGCACGGAAGGTCAGTGTGATGTGATTGACACATTTCTTTAGCTGACTGTCGATCAGAGCTGACGTGTACCACGCATCTCGAACTCGCAACTTCCGGGGTACTTGCGCATGCGCGTTCGTGAATCATGAGCAGTCCTATCTGTTAATGGTTCTTCAAAATGCAGAATATTTAGATATATTAAGACTCTATTCGATGAGGTGCATTTCTAGTAATTTACTGATTTTCTCAGCCTACTAAAATAAAACCGGGTTTGGGCTGCAGTTGGTAGAGGCACGGTGGCCTTGTTGTCTAAGGCGCCATATTCGCCGGAATGTATGAACTTGAGTTCGAATCCCCGATAGCTTATATTGTTTCTCTGTTTTGAAACTCTTATCATCCCAACATTCTATTTACATATTTTTTCTCGGTATACCTTCAGTCTTTCTACATTGTACATCGTGTCTACTCTATTGTACGACACTCTCTGCATACCGTCAGTCGCTATGCACCGTGGCATGTGTATATGCCACACCCTCTATATACCAGCATCTCTGTATACCGTCACATCTTTATTGTGCGACGCTCTCTATATACCGGCATCCACGTATACCGTCGGTTACTGTATACCGTTACATCTCTATTGTGCGACGATCTTTATATACCAGCATCTCTATATATTGACGGTCTCTGTATACCATCTATAATGTCATACACTCTCTATATACTAGCGCCTCTGTTTACCGTCAGTCTTTCTTCACCGTTACATCTATATTGTGCGACACTCTCTGTATTCCGATAATCTTCCTACACTCAGAATTCTATATTGTTCGACGCCCCATCTATACCATCATCTCTGTATACCGTCAGTCTTTCTACCCGGTCACATCAAATTATTCGACGCTATCTAAACATGGGACTCTCTGCAGTCCACTAGCCTGCATACACCGGACTCTTTGTTTTCCACCTCATCCCACATCAGGAGTGAAATCATGTCTGAGCAACACCATCATTCATATGTATTGTTCTATGTGCACTCTTTATTTCCACAAAACGTGAATATTCAATTCTGTATATGATAAGGAAACTGAACTGACAGTGAGTGTTGAATTCATTTAAAAGTGTTCAAATCCCTTTGCCCAGATGTCACATGGTGTTTGGATACGAATTGAAAATCACTTCAATTAAACGTCATGAATTTGCCTACCATATAAACAGTAGCATTATCATCACATCCTCGTTGTAACACTAAGTAGTTCTCCTGGCAAAGATAACGGGACTTTGCCTCTTTATACCGCCTACAGGATGTACATTGTTGGTTCTCATCGTCGATTGATATGCCCTGTCAACTGCTGTTTACAACCCCACATAACTGAACTGTAGGGGTATTCAAGTGAACTGAAGGAGCGTTTGTTGATATTGCTAAGGTGAACTATCTAGCCGATCTTCAATGATACTTGCTGACTTAGGAAAATGCAAATGGACAGTTTCTCCTGTCGGACTGGTCGCACGTCTACTCGACGAACACGCAAGTGACGCCCATTGAAATGTATTACGAAGATGAGCGTCGGTGTTTCGTTATACAGATGTCACTTGGTATTATAAAGCTCTGTAGGTTCAAAATAATTTAAGTTTCAAGCAACTATGCGATCCATTTGTAGGCTCAATTACGTGCAGGGTGAACTGAACGATGACACCTCACGCCTTTAGACTTCAATGACGAATCATTCACAGTGAAATATTCTGAACAGTTATTAAAGCTGAAGGGGACGTTGTCGGCAAAGGTACCACAGATGTGTACCCTAGGTACGTTTCAGTATACAGAAACATACCCAAGCCAAAATCAGAATGCAGAAACGTACCCGGTACCCTAAAAGGGGAATGAGTCTATATTCTCCAACCCAAAACCGAAACAGTATGTAGTTGTTCCCGTTCCGCTGATTGCTAGTGGCATCGTGCATTGCGAAATATTCGTCACTATGTATGCTCGTTTCTTATATGACGCATTCAAACATATCTAATACAGCATTAATCGTTATATGGCTGTAATATTGCCGATGCGATGTAAAATTTCAACTCACTCATTCACTAATACAACATTATGACAGTTCCAATCATGAAAACGACATAATGTGGAATGGACCCGTCCTAGGGTAAATTTCTATATTCCGATTTTGTCTAGGGTACGTACGTACCCGGGGTACATCCGTGCAGACAACGACCCCTTAAGCGTTATTAAATACAAATATTACTGTAACCATCTGGGTCCCGATCAACAAAGCATTCGTAACGTTACGACCTGTCGTAACTCTACAGTTTACCATAGACTTACGAATGTCGTAGTGCTACGAACGCTGGATAGATTTTCGAAGCTCACCTAACGCTAAGATAGTCGTAAGTTAATGTTAATGTATGGCACTTACGACTCTCTTAGCGCCACGAGAGGTTCGAAAATCTAGACCCAGGACTACAAACGTTAGTGCTAGTCGTAGATTCGTTGAAATTATACCGCACATAACTACCCCTTTGCCAGAAATAAACAAACCCATAAATCCAGTTGCGAAGAGAGCGAGAATAAGTGAAAAGAAAACCATATTATAGCAGGAAATGAAAATTCAAGTTGTCATCAGAGAGCAGGGGTTGTTTGAAGGCCATGGACAAGGAAAGACATCTGGGTGGGACCAAACACATGCTGGCACCTTCGGAAAGCGATTGAACTTGCGACAAACCGCAACACCGCCACCGATAGATTTACGAGCCCCGGCGGTACGGCTTTGCGTGACTAACATGTGGTTGAGAAGAAAAATGAAATTACCCTAAGTTCAAATAGTTAATGATGTGTTTATTCTGCCCTTACCCCGGCACACATGACGGCTTGTGTAAAAACGAGCTGATGTATTTAACGCCTACTCCATAACTGGTTAGGTCATATATCGCCAGATGTCAGTTACAATATCTTAAGCATATGGTTAGAATCAGGAATCAAGACATTTTATTGTAAAAAAAACCCCAATAGTTTAGACTAGTTTTGGAAGTCAATATCTTTGCAAGCGTAAAAGATAAAGTTAAATATACGAAGAATCACTTTAATATTTGCATGGAGATAGAATCGGGAATCAAGATATGTTATTATAAAAAAGCCCAATAGTGCAGACTAGATTTTGGAAGTTACTGCTATTGCAAGCATAAAAGATAAAATTTAAGTATACGTATAATTACATTTTCCATTGAGATAAAATTTCATTCTAAACACAGATATTACAATAGTCGAATATAATCTACTTCCAATGTATCTGTTTTGTATGGAGAATTATGACGGTGGTCTTTTCAATTGAAAATTCTATTATATACCATAATTAGCAGAGACCATATCGGTACCATATCTCTGTCTGAGGTTATCGTCAGGCTACAATATACCGACACGAAGTAATAATTTAACCGCAAAACTCCTGTTAAGAGTTGCAATATAATGCTTTTAATACAAACTTTGGGTTAATGTGTAATAATCGCGTAATCTGCAACAGTTCTCCATGTAACACGTGTAAGATATAAGTTCAGTGTGTTTTCATTACACAACACAAAGAGCACCTTGCAAGAATCGGGGTCAGACTTGTCGGGCAGGACGCGAGCGCGGGGACGATTTAGAATTGTGAAATTCCCCTTACCGCTTGAAGATATCCCAGGGGTCACCGCGCGACCGTTAGACACCGGAAGAGGGTGTTTGTTGAACATATCTCAGCTGGCCTAGCTCTGTCAGCTGACTTTGTCTATGTGATGAACGAACACTGAAGTTTGTGATCCTTGTTCGACCGGTCAACATGAACGCTATGTTCAAAAATAATTTCAGTAATAGTAATTAGTCAAGAAAAACAGCTTTGTTATTTGTGGAGAAACTGTCTCCAACGTAAGATTTAATAGAAGAAATATTTCTGCTGTCAGAGTGATAATTATGCTGAAGAGGTCGTTTTCGGCAAAGGTACAACAGATATGTACCCCAGGTCCGTTTCTGGATACAGAAATGTACCCTAAACGAAGTCAAAATACAGAACTGTACCCGGTACCCTAAACAGGGGACGAGTTCTCATTTCTCACCTCAGAGCCGAAACCTATGTAGTTTTTCCCGCTCAGCCGATTGCGAGTGGTATGGTGCACAGCGAAATATTCGTTATAGAATGAGCTACTTTCAAATGTAACGCAATCAAATGCATCTAATACAACAGTATGACAGTTCCGATCAAGAACACGGCACGCTGCGGAATTGATTCGTCCTAGGTTCGTTTCTGTTTTCTGATTTTAGGGTATCTGTAGTACCCGTTCCGATAACGATCCAATCAGCGACAATTATGTTTCTTTTTGGTGAGCATTTATTTCGCATATTTATTAAGGAAATCGACCGACTAAGAGTAGACCTTCTTTGCTGGTAAACAGTTCAGGGACTTGGGTTCCTCTCTCAGTTTGCAGGCCGCTTAAAATTGTTATTCCTGTCACAATCTGTCAAACATGAAGGTACTGTCAACCATTCCCTCATCTGACCCTTTTCCCATCAATTTACACGTGCTTTGTGAAATCAAAACATCCCTTTAACTTCATCGCAACACCAAATATATTTACTCCCAATATTATTTGACGGAGGTTAACTTGCGAAGATCTTTCATTGACACATAGATTAGGATCGTATAGTGGTCTGAGAGTGAAAACAAATCTGTTTATTGACTAAATCTTTTCCAAACACACATTCACCTGACAAAACCAAATAAAACACTTTTATAGCAGATTCAATGCTAATAAAACTCGGGAAATCGCACCGCGCACGCTTCGAACAGTTTCGCGTCCATTCACAGCACGGAAATAATAGGTTAACTACCAAGTTTACATCATAAACTTTCCCCCAGATCTTACTGAAAACACGTGTTTTTTGTGAATGGGGATTATGACGTATACATCCTGTATACATGATCCCCGCTGTTGGCGACCCCTCCCCCAACCCCAAGCAAGGTATTTACATTGTGAAAGGAGGGTAAGTAGCGTGCTACAACCCCATATATTAGTGGGGACGGTGTTCCCATGCCCAGTTTAGTATTCGTGAGTCACGGGTCACAACTCGATCAGCTGATATATCTGTGTAACAACTGTTTTCGGTGTACTTTGTGGGCTTAGTTTCCCAACTTCTTGTTTAGCTCTGATATTTTCTTACTAAATGAAACAGTTCAGATCAGTAGACGGAGCAAGTTCGCAACAAAATCCGGGTCGGGTCTCGCAGAGCTTTAAAGGCTATAGGGGTTAGGGCGATTGCGTGACTTAAAATCCCACCAATCTTTGTTTCAGTTCCAAGACTGTGTTAGAAATGTTGTTCTGACATAGCTGTAATAGAAATGGACTCATTGTGCTGTTTTCTTGCTCCTGAACTGCTACCAAGAGAAACTATTGTATAAAAGTTTCCTTGAAAACAGTCCTCAGATAAGCGTTGCATGTGATTACAATCATCAGGATATCGATACACGCAGCGCCACGAACAAGGGATATTTCCAACTTGTGAGCGAATAAAATCACCCTAACATACTGCCACGAGTGAGTGAGTTTAGTTTTACGCCGCTTTTAGCAATATTCCAGCAATACCACAACGGGGGACACCAGAAATGGGCTTCAAACATTGTACCCATGTGGGGAATTGAACCCGGGTCTTCGGCGTGACGAGCCAACACTTTAACCACTAGGCTGCCCAACCACCCCCATACTGTATGAAGTTTTATAGAGTCAACTAACATTCGTAATGATTAATGTATAATCCATATAATGTCCATATATTACTTTAAGTCCTACTGCATGCATATACATCATTGTTAGACCTGGAGATTACAAGACTAGTACTTTTCTTTCTTAATGCTATAACTCCAACCGCGCGATGAAGACTAATGCTTAGTCTCTGAATACATACAATTTTGACAGAAATAAATAATTCCATTTAAATTAAAAGGAGACCACGTGACTTGGGAGCTTCAGAACCTGAGGAAATCTAGACTTCATTCAGGGATTGTGAGACCACAGTGTGACGTCATTCTTTCTTTTGTCAAAAGTGATAACTTTTTTTCTGTTATAATGCTATACAGACAGCTAAGAGTTAAAGTCTTGGTAAAACAGACCAGGAAGCTTTAGCCGGTGTTACTCGTCGCATGCCTTTAGGGCAGCATTTTTACTTTTTGTGTTTCTCATCGCCCGACCGACCCTTCTAACTTTATTGCCGACACTCCCAAAAAACTTTTTTTTTCATTCCAACACCGCCGACTCGAACCTAAAACGTACCGCCTTCAGTGGCATATAAAATGTTTAGCTATCTAAAATGTTTTGATCAGTCGCTGCCACAAGACCAAAGAACGCGAGAAATTGTAATAAGAACTACAATAAATGAGAATCAAGAACATTATTCAGATAATTTTGTGTTTATTAAGGGGTTTTTTTTAGTTTTTTTCCTCCGACCGACCGACCCATGTTCAGAATTTGGTGGCTACGTGAAACACATTAAAACAACGATGCCCTTACTTATATTTGGTGGGAAATGACCCAAAGGAATATTTGTAGAAATATCTTCAACCAGATTAACTGGTTTATCGCGCTTTGGACGGTACCTCTGTGATTGTGAGGTCGTTTAAATGAGAGACGAAAACAGGTTGTGGATGATAGCGATAGTTGATGATGTGTGGCGTTGAGAAACCAAGGTTCGTAATCAGGGATTAGATGAACCTAGGATCTGAACCCACCTTTACCATATCTTTGATAATGTCAGTAAAGTGCAAATTAAAGTAAGTGCAAATTAACACCGTAGTGCCGACCTCACGGGCGTCTCGAACTAAAAGCTTTGTTCCTTTGGGTTCCTTATTTAGTTATAATTTGCTGTTGTGTCGAAACTCGGATGACTCGAAGTATTTAAGTAGGGCTTTTGAACTTCGACACAACAGGGCTTGACTGCATAACGGATTTATGTATTCACAAGGCTCTCTTAATCTCAGATGCGTGAATTTAGAACGTAAGCACATGTAAGCACATAGTTTTGCCATGTCACCACGTTTGGGCATGTGACGTCACCAATGACGTGGTCAATATCGTGCACTCTCTCGTAACATGAAACTTGACTTTAATACATATATTTTATCACATTTTCGACTACTTCTCAGCTTCTTACCATCGGGGAAAACTATTTCGTGAGTTGCGGTATATCTACACCACGAACTGGTTTATTGCTATGTGGAATGAGCATCGTAGTCTCCGTCCAAGAGATCCGTTATGGAAGAGGTGACGTGAAACTGGGTTTAACGTCGTGCTTGAGAATATTTCGCTCATATGACGACGTGCATGCGTGTGTGTGTATGTGCGGCTGCTTGTACTAGCCCATACTGAAGCTGGTTTTATAGTGCTAGCCCACTGAGACACATTATACTGACTCCGAGCCGACCAGTCCTTGTTGTACCCATTAATGCCGAGCGCCAGGCAGGGACCAACAAGTACCATATTTTAACGTCTTTTGGTATGACGCAGTCCGGGATCGAACCCGCGACCTTCCGCTCTCCGGGCGGACGCTATACCACGGAGGCGGTCCGTTATGGAAGAGTTATCCGTGATGGTGGATATGATAAGGTAGGTGACGGCACCTCGATTATCCCGGTTAACATTCCTCCATTTTGTTATGGTTAATATCACGAAAACATTCACTGTAGGAAGTGCCGTCACTTCCCGTCTCACTACTTTTGCACATGAGTATACCAACAACCACTCAAAATGAAACATGTAACGAAACTGTCTTTGCGAGAGCCGATTTGTTTGAATATTTCGGCATCCCGTCATTAAAACGATTCTATGGTAAACAACTCTTCTGGTAGTTACCATCACCCAATGGCGCTATTATACATTGCATCAACGAGGGAAGGGCAAGGATGCACCATGCATGTTGTGCGAACGGCTGTTCACAAAGGCTTTGATATACCACGCATCTCGCCTGACAAACTATTTACTTCTACTCAGTTACTGCTCTTGTACTCGATAATGTTTATTGTTTGTCTGCAACATAGGATTTGTTGCCCGTTTCACCAAATCCTTAAACTTCTACGACCTGCGTTCACCACAACCCAAATGAGTCGCGCACGATGGGCTGGAGGGTTGGTCAGTGGAGTCAGCGTTCGGTGAGCTGAGTTATGTGTCTTGTGCGTGATAGAAACAGTGGTCCTTGGTTCGTATCCTGGTTCGTGCTGATTACTATTCTATGGTTACCACCATACCCATACTGGGAGTGTCACCAAAGGGGGAAGACCCGTGGAGATCCGGGTTAGAATTGGTCTTCAGCAACCGATGCTTGCAGTAAGCGGCGACTTACGGGATCGGGTGGTAAGGCTCGTTGACTTGTTGACACATGTCATCGTATACCAGCTGCGTGGAGCGCTTCTCACGCTGTTGATCACTGGATTGTCTGGTCCAGACTCGATTATTTACTGACCGATTCCATACAAAATGTAGCTGGAAGATTGCGGCGGTAAACAAACAAACAAACAAACAAACAAACCCAAAGTGGCAAACGTCCAAGACCTCATCACTTCTGGATTTCACCCACACGAACCTTACACATCATAGTGAAACTAATATTCTGTTGAAAGCGACGTAAAACCGAACCCAGCCACTCACTTCCACCTCCCACCGACCCAGTGTCTTTGAAACAAATGTATTCGCAAACCAAGT
Organism: Haliotis rubra; assembly: GCF_003918875.1. NCBI lineage: Eukaryota > Metazoa > Mollusca > Gastropoda > Lepetellida > Haliotidae > Haliotis > Haliotis rubra. The sequence goes on along the minus strand of NW_025766103.1, from coordinate 84,079 downwards.
AATGTGAGAGACCTAACTGTTATACAGATTAAACCTGAAATGACACTAAACAAGTTTTATATAAGGGCCACGATCAAAGACTTGAAGCCAACATCCTGCAGAGATAACCTTTCGATAAAGTTACCAACAAGGTCAATGTTCTTACTTCTTACTTCAGGGTTAGTGTCAAGAACCACCCTGTACCAGCAGGACATGGGAACGCCGTCACAATTCAGAGACGTTCACACAAACCTCAACTTTTCTAGTCGACATAAATCGCTAATGATGTGAAGAGATGAATAGACAGAGCCCGAGGGCCGCAGCAGTCGACATCAGTCCAGTGACCCAGTAATGCCCAGACCCCACAAGCAAACCTCTTAATCCCCGAGCTATTGTACAAAGTGCTGGCTAATGTTATCTACTAAAAGGGCCATCAGAGACATTGGAGACCTTAACGTCCCCTCAAGTCCTCTCGTTGTCCCCATCACCAGCATACCTCAGGTGACCTAACACTCGTCTAGATGCCCGCAACACCTCCTGACGACCGCAGATAGTGTATGACGTGGAACACAATGGAGGACAATTGCTGTAACGATATAACTAACCCCTGTGAGCTGGGTCGTCTTCTGTAGGTTGATAAGGTGTCTGGCCACGGTAATATGACCACGGAACTGTCTCCGAGGTGGCCGCCCGGATCGTTTACAACACTGGTCGACGCTTGTACTGAGAAACGGCAACATTTTCAGGCTATATGTTTACATTGTTTCCACTTCAGAGGTCATCGTCTTCAGAGGGAATCTCTCAGACTCTTAATAACGCTTCAGTTTGCCTGGGGCTCATTGTCTTGCGTGTGAAGACAGACTGGCTCAGGGCAAAGAGAGCGTACGTGACTGTTCTCAATATGACCTCCGTTTGGTCACGTCGGAATCACAGTTATTCCCGATTTACACATTCATAGTTGTTCGCGACTGAAAATATTTGTACTTTCCATTTGAATAACATATGGTGTGCTGTGGTCTATGCGTGGGTTTGGTTTCAGCTGCGGACGGAGGTTTAGGTCCCGATGAACCCATGCATGTTATAGCATCTGACTTGAACAGGGATCGGTCGGACGGCACTCCTCGCTAATTGTGTCACCATACCCCGTAGACATGGGTCCCCGAGATGTGATTACTGCACACATTACCTCTTAATTGGAGGATTGTTTTTACATTGTCCCTTGGAGTTGTATAAATACATACAATGTCTCGGACAGATGATTAATATAAAATCAATGCAGCTTGTAGTATGCAATGTCTGTGGAAGTTGAGTGTCAGATGCATTGTCTGAGGATATTGAGTGTCACATGCATTGTCTGAGGAAGTTGAGTGTCACATGCATTGTCTGAGGAAGTTGAGTGTCAGATGCATTGTCTGAGGAAGTTGAGTGTCAGATGCATTGTCTGAGGAAGTTAAGTGTCAGATGCATTGTCTGAGGAAGTTGAGTGTCAGATGCATTGTCTGAGGAAGTTGAGTGTCAGATGCATTGTCTGAGGAAGTTGAGTGTCAGATGCATTGTCTGAGGAAGTTGAGTGTCAGATGCATTGTCTGAGGAAGTTAAGTGTCAGATGCATTGTCTGAGGAAGTTGAGTGTCAGATGCATTGTCTGAGGAAGTTGAGTGTCACATGCATTGTCTGAGGAAGTTGAGTGTCAGATGCATTGTCTGAGGAAGTTGAGTGTCACATGCATTGTCTGAGGAAGTTGAGTGTCACATGCATTGTCTGAGGAAGTTGAGTGTCAGATGCATTGTCTGAGGAAGTTGAGTGTCACATGCATTGTCTGAGGAAGTTGAGTGTCACATGCATTGTCTGAGGAAGTTGAGTGTCAGATGCATTGTCTGAGGAAGTTGAGTTTCGGATGCATTGTCTGAGGAAGTTGAGTGTCAGATGCATTGTCTGAGGAAGTTAAGTGTCAGATGCATTGTCTGAGGAAGTTAAGTGTCAGATGCATTATCTGAGGAAGTTGAGTGTCAGATGCATTATCTGAGGAAGTTGAGTGTCAGATGCATTGTCTGAGGAAGTTGAGTGTCAGATGCATTGTCTGAGGAAGTTAAGTGTCAGATGCATTATCTGAGGAAGTTGAGTGTCAGATGCATTGTCTGAGGAAGTTGAGTGTCAGATGCGTTGTCTGAGGAAGTTGAGTGTCAGATGCATTATCTGAGGAAGTTGAGTGTCAGATGCATTGTCTGAGGAAGTTGAGTGTCAGATGCATTATCTGAGGAAGTTGAGTGTCAGATGCATTGTCTGAGGAAGTTGAGTGTCAGATGCATTGTCTGAGGAAGTTAAGTGTCAGATGCTTTGTCTGAGGAAGTTAAGTGTCAGATGCATTATCTGAGGAAGTTGAGTGTCAGATGCATTGTCTGAGGAAGTTGAGTGTCAGATGCATTGTCTGAGGAAGTTGAGTGTCAGATGCATTGTCTGAGGAAGTTGAGTGTCAGATGCATTGTCTGAGGAAGTTGAGTGTCAGATGCATTGTCTGAGGAAGTTGAGTGTCAGATGCACTGTCTGAGGAAGTTGAGTGTCAGATGCATTGTCTGAGGAAGTTGAGTGTCAGATGCTTTGTCTGAGGAAGTTGAGTGTCAGATGCTTTGTCTGAGGAAGTTGAGTGTCAGATGCTTTGTCTGAGGAAGTTGAGTGTCAGATGCATTGTCTGAGGAAGTTGAGTGTCACATGCATTGTCTGAGGAAGTTGAGTGTCAGATGCATTGTCTGAGGAAGTTGAGTGTCAGATGCTTTGTCTGAGGAAGTTGAGTGTCACATGCATTGTCTGAGGAAGTTGAGTGTCACATGCAGTGTCAGATGCATTGTCTGAGGAAGTTGAGTGTCACATGCATTGTCTGAGGAAGTTGAGTGTCACATGCATTGTCTGAGGAAGCTGAATCTCAGATGCATTGTCTGAGGAAGCTGAGTGACACATGCATTGTCTGAGGAAGGTGAGCGTCACATGCATTGTCTGAGGAAGTTGAGTGTCAGATGCTTTGTCTGAGGAAGTTGAGTGTCACATGCTTTGTCTGAGGAAGTTGAGTGTCACATGCATTGTCTGAGGAAGTTGAGTGTCAGATGCTTTGTCTGAGGAAGGTGAGCGTCATATGCATTGTCTGAGGAAGTTGAGTGTCAGATGCATTGTCTGAGGAAGTTCAGTGTCACATGCAGTGTCACATGCATTGTCTGAGGAAGTTGAGTGTCACATGCATTGTCTGAGGAAGTCAAGTGTCACATGCATTGTTTGAGGAAGTTGAGTGTCATATACATAGTCTCATTAAGTCGACTGTCAGGTGCATTGTCTGTGGAAGTTGAGTGTCACATGCAGTGTCTGAGGAAGTTGAGTGTCACATGCATTGTCTGAGGAAGTCGAGTGTCAGATGCATTGTCTGAAGAAGTTGAGTGTCAGATGCATTGTTTGAGGAAGTCGAGTACCAGATGCATTGTCTGAGGAAGTTGAGCGTCACATGCATTGTCTGAGGAAGTTGAGTGTCACATGCATTGTCTGAGGAAGTCAAGTGTCACATGCATTGTTTGAGGAAGTTGAGTGTCATATACATGGTCTCATTAAGTCGAGTGTCAGGTGCATTGTCTGTGGAAGTTGAGTGTCACATGCATTGTCTGAGGAAGTTGAGTGTCAGATGCATTGTCTGAGGAAGTCGAGTGTCACATGCATTGTCTGAGGAAGTCAAGTGTCAGATACATTGTCTGAAGAAGTCAAGTGTCAGATGCATTGTCTGAGGAAGTCAAGTGTCACATGCATTGTCTGTGGAAGTCAAGTGTCAGATGCATTGTCTGATGAAGTCAAGTGTCAGATACATTGTCTCGGGAAGTTGAGTGTCAGATGCATTGTTTGAGGAAGTCGAGCACCAGATGCATTGTCTGAGGAAGTTGAGTGTCAGATGCTTTGTCTGAGGAAGTTGAGTGTCATATGCATCGTCTCATGAAGTCAAGTGTCAGATGCATTGTCTGAGGAAGTTGAGTTTCAGATGCATTGCCTGAGGAAGTTGAGTGTCATATGCATCGTCTCATGAAGTCAAGTGTCAGATGCATTGTCTGAGGAAGTTGAGTGTCAGATGCTTTGTCTGAGGAAGTTGAGTGTCACATGCTTTGTCTGTGGAAGTTGAGTGTCACATGCATTGTCTGAGGAAGTCAAGTGTCAGATGCATTGTCTCGGGAAGTTGAGTGCCAGTTGCATTGTCTGAGGAAGTTGAGTGTCAGATGCATTGTCTGAGGAAGTTGAGTGTCAGATGCATTGTCTGAGGAAGTTGAGTGCCAGTTGCATTGTCTGAGGAAGTTGAGTGTCAGATGCATTGTCTGAGGAAGTCAAGTGTCACATGCATTGTCTGAGGAGGTCGAGTGCCAGTTGCATTGTCTGAGGAAGTTGAGTGTAAGATGCATTGTCTGAGGAAGTTGAGCGTCACATGCATTGTCTGAGGAAGCTGAATCTCAGATGCATTGTCTGAGGAAGCTGAGTGTCAGATGCATTGTCTGAGGAAGGTGAGCGTCATATGCATTGTCTGAGGAAGTTGAGTGTCAGATGCTTTGTCTGAGGATGTTGAGTCTCAGATGCATTGTCTGAGGAAGTTGAGTGTCAGATGCTTTGTCTGAGGAATTTGAGTGTCAGATGCATTGTCTGAGGAAGTTGAGTGTCACATGCATTGTCTGAGGAATTTGAGTGTCAGATGCATTGTCTGAGGAAGTTGAGTGTCACATGCATTGTTTGAGGAAGTTGAGTGTCAGATGCATTTTCTGAGGAAATTGAGTGTCACATGCATTTTCCAAGGAAGTGAATTGTTACAAACATTGCCTAACAGATGATTGTCACAGGCATGGTCTCTAGGAGTTCCTTATTTCATACAATATATCAGACCTCGATTCCTCGAAGCAAACGTAAGTCTGAGTTTTAACTGAAGTTAAAGTTTTTACTCAAATATGAGAAAACGCAAGAAAAGGTATTTCCCAGAATAAACTGAAATCGATGTTAAACTCAAACTTAGTAGACAATTTTAGTTTGGTAGATAGGTCACATGAGTTGTTTTGTCTTTTTGTTTTAGAAATGTGACCGGGTTAGAAACTCAACTGTTTCAAATTGTCGAACAGTTTGAAATAAGAGTAAAATAAGTTTGTTTCGGGAAATTGGAGCCTCATTTAGTATCTCAGGCAGTTCGTTATTGATTGCCACTTACATTGTCTCAGATGATTTTGACGTGCATTGTCTCTAAAAGTTTATTGTTTCATGCAGTGTGTCAGACAGTTCACTGTGAAATCCATTGTCTTATGATGCTTACATCGTCCGATTATTTGCAGGCCGTTGTAATCTCAGGTGGAATATTGCTGAGTGCGGCGTTAAACATCACGATTGTGACATGCAATGTTTCAAGCAGGTAAAGTCATCACACGATTGTCACGATTCATTATTGAACTGAATCTTGCGAAGAACACCCGGTCCCTTCCTCCCCGATCTGCAACACAAAACCCACCCAACTACTCCTCTCGTGATTAACCAGGGATGGAACTGACACTTTATAAATACACATTATTATCATTATTAACATTATCTTTATCATAAATATTTCAGCTTTTTCAATATGCCCTAGATATGGTTGGCAATAATTAACTAAGCGTAATACACATTTTCCCCCTTCGGGTCATTTAGAATAGAGTGAACAGTTTCGAGAACTAAACGAAGCGCACGTAAATGTTTAAGGGTGTAAAATAATTAGGTTATCTAAAGCGCACATACAATCATGACTTTGTTATGCCTTTTACAGTTAATTATAAGGTGAGGTGAGGTGAACTTGGGTTTAACGTCGTGCTTGAGAATATTTCGCTCATATGACGACGTGCATGCGTGTGTATGTGAATGTGCGGCTGCTTGTTCTAGCCCAGACTGAAGTTGGTTTTATAGTGCCAGTCCACTGAGATACCATGCCGCAGTGAAGCATGAATACCCCACTCAGACACATTACACTGACTCCGAGCCGACCAGTCCTTGTTGTACCCATTAATATCGAGCGCCAGGCTCTGGCGTATGGGCAGCTCTAACCACTACAAAGGCGGTCTACTTGACCAGCTACCGTGTACAGAAACTATCTGAGTACATATCTGAGTACAGACGGTGTGTGTATACATGGTGTGAAAAGACGGTGTGTTCTGATGACGTGTACAGATGGTGTGTATACATGTATACTATGTGTGTGGTCAGTTGGTGAGTAAATATGGTCTGTACACATGCCTGGTACAGAGGGTATGTATGGAGAACGTGTTCAGATGGAGGGTACAGATGACATACTTTTGGAATAGAGTGAATATTACAGTACCGCTGATATGTCGATATGTCGTTACTGGGTTTGACATCACAATGCAGTAATAAGACATTTGAAGCTGGGGATCAACTGATGAATGAAAGTGAAAACAAATAATGAACACATCTTTATCTTATTCGTTATATCCGCCGTCACCAACGTAAACCAATACACCAATTAAACGAAGCGCCCGTAATACTTTAAAAGTTATGTGCTAATCAAACCATACAATGATGCGAACATAAAATCTATCAATATACGCACCTCTAGATCATAACCTCCACCTATTGGTCATCCCGTGAACACATGGTGTTCGTATCACACTTATCTGGGACAATTCTGTCCACTTCTTGCAGTTTTATGTTTTAAATTTAGTTTTTACCACCATTCAACACTATTAGAGTTCTCTCTCCCAGACTTAAGCTTGTACCGATTCATAGGCACGATAGCATAGCAACAACCCACTCCATTGGAGTACCTCTAAACACACTACTGAGACATATTCTTGTCAGATAAATCTGTCACTGATCGTTTGCACGTGTTTTGCATTTTTCGATCCATTGTTCCAGATAATGGTAAATATTGATGAGGTGAGAGGGTGATTGGTTAATTATATACTTTATAGCTGTTAATATGGCTTATTGAAAATGGGCCCCCATATAGCTGGAATATTGCTGAGTGCGGCGTAAAACTAAACTCACTCATCTAGTAATCTTGAAGATTATTTGTCATTTTGTTATTATTATTATTGGATATTTATATAGCGCACATATCCACGCACTAGTGCATGCTCAAGGCGCTGGTATTTTTCCCTCGAACATTGAATGTCTATCTCAACGGCACATCTTATTATCAATCTCAACTCCCTGGGGATCATACAACTCTTGCAGCCACAAGGAGCACCGAGTTATTGCGGCTTTCCCACCCTTACGATGTACCCCGTCACAGCTGGGTGGACTAGGACACATAGTCACAGTACTTTGTCTAAGTTTATTACACGTTGCTGTACCCGCTACCAGCTGTTTGCACGTATACATGTGGCCACCATCTGGTCATATACCAACGGTTTCGTGGGTTCTTTTATGTGCACAGGGTTGTGTACTGTACACTAGGGATTGTGACAACACTGAAAGAGTCTGCACACAAAGATGACTCCAAGGTTTTTACACCCGGTCACAGGTCGGCTCGATCCCGGCACCTCCAAGCTCGCTGGATCACTAGCCTGGCACCTTAGACAGCTCGCCCACCAATCTTCCAAATATCGGTTGTTTTAAGCCCCTGTCAGCCACATCCAAGGTATCAAATGTTTCAAATGTTGCATGTGAATGTGTGAAAATCTAAAGTAAAGCCTGCACTATTACACTCATATTGAACAAATTTACATCCATAACATTTTAAAGAAAACAGCACGTTTTTAAAAAAACAAAATAATAAAATAATATATCACTAGCAAGGAACCGAGCGGCTACTGTAGGTGTACATAAGCAATGAATGAACTATTGGTAAATTTGACTTTGTCTATTTAAACATCACTCATTCCAATAGTTAGTACAGGTAAGCTGTTGCTAGGTTATGCTGGGTAAACATTTATGGGTATAAGGGTAACTCAGGTAAAAATGAATTTGCAACCACACGACCCCTTTCGCATTTGAATTAATTGAAACTTGTGGCGAAAAGCATGGTACATGTCTAAGATTTGAAACGTTTGAGATCAAATCATAAGTTATAAAATACCAACATGTAGAAGTATTTTATGAGTGCTAGTTGAGAAACACTACCGTTCATTTTGTCGATGTAATATAATCGCACACTTCAGGCATATAATGATTAACATCAAGTGCGGGTGTGGTTTCTGTTGTTCTTTTGTTTAGACCACATGTGCACTTAAACTACTTTAAATCAGACTTTCAAACAACAGTAGACATAAAAGATAACCCAACTCAGGTACCGTGACTCACACACCTTCAAATGTAAATGGACCCAAGAAGATTCGTGTTAGAATTAGTTTTTAGTAATCCAGGCTTTTCGTAAGAGGCGACTAACGGGATCGGGTGGTCAGACTTGCTTACTTGCTTGACACAAGACATCATATCCCAATTGCGTAGATTGATGCTCATGCTGTTGATCACTGGATTGTCTGGTCCAAACTCGATTATTTGCACACTGACGCCATAGTTGGAATATTGGTGAGTGCGGCGTTAAGCAACAACCAACAAACCAATCACATGTACGTGACTAACCCTTAACTGAGAAATGAACCTTGCAAAACAGTTCACACCCTAATAGATGCGCTCCTAAAATATGGGTAGACCCGCCGCTCCTGATGTGGTATGTTTTGAAGTTAATTAGCTAAGGACGATACATTTGCTTCAGTTTTCTTGTATGCCGCATGGAGAAGTGGGTGAGTAGGATATTACACCGCTTTGCACAGTAGTTCAATTATGTCACAGCGTGGTACCTTGATGGAGGAAACCACAAAAGAATCGGATGTCTGAGACATTTGGCCGGCTGAGGTGAGGTGAAATTGGATTTAACGTCGTGCTTGAGAATATTTCGCGACGTGCATGCGCGTGTGTGTGTATGTGCGGCTGCTTGTACTAGCCCAGACTGAAGCTGGTTTTATAGTGCCAGCCCACTGGGAAACCATGCCGCAGTGAAGCATGGATACCCCACTCAGACACAATATACTGACTCCGAGCCGACCAGTCCTTGTTGTACTCATTAATGCCGAGCGCCAGGCAGGGACCAACAAGTACCATATTTTAACGTCTTTTGGTATGACGCGGTCGGGGATCAAACCCGCGACCTTCCGTTCTCCTGGCAGACGCTCTAACCACTACACCACAGAAGCGGTCTTGGCCGGCTGAAACCCATGAGTATGGGTATGGCACCGACAAACCAAGACACAAAACATAAAAAACGAAACCGGAACTAGATTTGTTTACTGTTGACTTTGCTGAAGCCTCTGCCATTGAATCACCAATGATTCCATCGCGGTAAGCAGCAAAACACTATGTCGTATTGGTCAGAATGTTCAATGAGCCATTCCAGAATGTCCAGTGACATGGAAATAATTACTTGTGAAAACTTTGAGGGGAATCGCCTTAGACCTTTCTACTGTGATAAAACCAATATTTTGTATGTTATACGATATTTTCTGTGAACGAATGTTGAGACACGGTGGCCCAGATTTGGAGTCAAATCTTGTTCTTAGCTCAATCATAGCTTTGGGTTTAACAATATTTGTTCTCACTCATTATTTAGGTTACATGTATTTACAAACTTCAACAAGCTGATTAATGTCCCTATTGTCTCTTCGTTATGTTACTAAGTGCGTGAGTTGGGTTCAACGCCGCTTTGGTTGGTTGGTTGAGTGAGTGAGTGAGTACAGAATTGTAAACACAATGGGGAATCGAACCTGGGTCATCGGCGTGACGAACGAACGCTTTAACCACTAGGCTACCCCACCACCCCTGTGTGCATATGCCATGTAGAAAATATGATATATTGTTTTAGAACATTCCGATCATGCTGACTTCAGATGTCAATGGTATAGCTCATATTGCCGACTGCTCTCGTTAACGAAGTCACTTCGAAATAAAACAAACCCCTCATTATTACAAATTTGTTTAAGACAGTTGATGTATTGTGGTCAGCCAATTATAGATGGCGGATAACTGACGGTCAGGTTGAGAAGGCCGGGGCCTGAAAATAAACAGAAAATTCATCTTTGTAAAGGTTTCGTGACTGACTGAGTGAGTGAGTGAGATGTGTCGTGACGTACTCAAGTACGGGATGGCCATATGGCGTATTCTAACACTGGGGTGGTGAAAAGACGCAGTTTTTCAATGGGGTGGCAGGGTGTTACCACGACTCACATGCACAGAGGTCCCAGGGACCCTAATTATTAGTTTTAAGGGTTCTTATAGGCATTACAAGGGTCCTGTGAAGTAACCGTGTAGAACACTGTACATTTTGATACTTTCTTTGGAGCCTTTAATAAATCATTCATGTGAATGGATGGGTGAAATGATGCACGTAACTGCTCTGAAAGAAACAACCAAACACTTCGCAAAGTCATAGATGTGTTGTGGGTACAATGAATATTTTGTGCGTCCCTCTGCACGCAGTGACTTTTTTTCTGCGTCCATTCTCTACATTTGTGCGTACTGGACGCCAAAAGAAACGTTACCCTCCTTCCTTAATGACGGAGCTACCTATCTTCAGCTGGCGTTGTGATGCGTGGACGACTTCTTGGTCTGTCTACGGTGACCCCAGTCTGTCTGAAGCCCTGAATAAGTCTTAGAACCGTGATACGGTGGCATCCGAGGGCGTTGGCAACAGCATTGTAAGTCGACCCCATCTGCACCATCCCAATGGCTCTTTCTCTCCCTTCAGCTGTTAATCGTGGCATATTTCTCGTACTTGTGTATCAGATCATGTCTTCTAGTTTTTTCTTTAATTTATACCCTATAGAATCATTCTACATGTGAAATGGATGTAAATACTGCTTGAATATTGCTGCGATTTGCCGATTAATATTTCTATGTGTAAACAGAAAATGGAAAAATGTGACTTTCCAAGCAAAAATGTTAACAAAGATATTTTTAGATGTTCCTAAACATTTTTTCACAATATCAAAGACACGTTTTACTTGTTTTCACTAATGCAAATCAGCAGAAAATGTTTTAAAAGACTGAAATCATAGAAATGATTATTTTACAATTTAAAACAAAATCTACAACAGTTGTTTCTTGTTTTAATAGTTTAAAAATGGTGACTTTAAATGGTTTATCTTTGTCCCAAAGCAGAATTTTATTTCAACCTTTCTTTTGGACATCAAAATCACTATTATTGGTTTATTTCGGCATGGACGAATATAGGACAATTTAACTCTTCTGAAAAAGCTGCATTTCACCTAAATATGAATGCATTTGAGAATTGTTTTTCGTGATTTGCATTAAGCTGTGTTGTTAAGCTTTCTTGTAAACTAAAACCTTCTAACATATCAGTAAGTTTTTCAGTAATTCATAAAGGTAGGAGGGTAACGTTTCTTTTGGCGCCTAGTGTATGCGCGTAGAGTAAAACTCTGCCGGTTTGCGTCATGACGTACATCCGTGAACTGATGGGGTGTGAGGAAGTATTCTAACTGTAGGTTTGCGTCATGACATACATCCGTGAACTGATGGGGTGTGAGGAAGTACTAGTATTCTAACTGTAGGTTTGCGTCATGACATACAGTGTATCAACTTGGGATTGTGATGTGACGAAGGTTTACAACTTGGACAGCATTATGACGTACTCATGAAATGATATGATGGCATGAAGTATTCTTTCGTAAGGTTGGCGTCATGAAGTACTGTTAAATTTGGATGATGATATGAAGCAGTTTTTAAGTGGGGTGGGCGCATGACGTACTGTTAAATTTGGATGATATATGAAGCAGTTTTACAGTGAGGTGGGCGCATGACGTACTGTTAAATTTGGATGATCATATGAAGCAGTTTTACAGTGAGGTGGGCGCATGACGTACTCGTCCACAATGAGGAGCAATGACGTACAATTACGTACAATTGGCACAACGACGTATTGTTATATACAGCTATTAAAGTTACCGCTCCATCAACAGACATAGGTCAACTTACAGTCATCGATGGTGACCCTGCTGTTGAGGATTCTGATGGCGTCGAAGTAGTAGTGGGGAGGAGCTGCAGCTGACGAGGGAGTTGAGACACTTAAGATACGTCTCTCCGGCACTAGCGGGAAATGGGAAGAGGGGAAATCGCGTTGAGGATTATCACACTTACACAGAGAGGTACATTAACGCATGTGTGCATGTTTGCGTATAAGAAGAGGGGAAATCGCGTTGAAGATTATTACACTTACATAGAGAGGTACATTAACGCATGCATGTGTGCATGTTTGCGTTTGAGAAAAGGGGAAATCGCATACGTGCGTATGAATGTATATGTGTGCGGTCGTGTTAGTAAATGCGTGTGTATGTATGCGGATTCGTTTGCGTATGCGTTGGTGCGTATGTGAGTATATTTGTTATTGTGTGTGCGTGCGTGCGTGCGCGTGTGTGTGCGACTGCACGTACAAGTCAGGAATAGCAGACTTAGTGGAGGAGTTGTTGAGGAACAGCAACAGCTTCTGATACAGTGATGAGTACTCCGTTTCCCATCATGTCTATGAGGATGTTATTACGATAACCACCCCGAATAAACCTGTGTGAGACTAGGTTCGTGGTCTCCTTACGCATGGTACAGATCGGCTTTGAGTTCAATGTTCAAAATAGTCAAACGCTAAGTCACATTTTAGATTAACTCATTGACCGTTCAGATGCTTGATGGGCATTTAGAAGTTGGGATGTAACACAACAACATATGGTATGGATTAGATTTATGTTTACAATGTACATGGTTTCCCTTGTTCCCTTAAATCTCTGTACATGCTTTGATGTGTGTGTATTTTTATATATTATAAGTGTTTTCCTAAACATTGTTTTCACAAGTGGCTTCCAGCATCCTATCATGTATATCCAATCCTATACACTGTATAAACATTCTGTACGTCCACTGTATAAACATCTATCTAAACACATCACTTAATCTCTGTACATCTCAACCAATAATAGCATCTCACTGGCTTCCTGTACACACTATATATTCTGCTTTATCAGAGTCTGTCATTCACCTGATGAAGGGGCAAGAAGTAGTCCAGAAACGTCGTGTTGTAAATATTAAAGAAGTTGTAAATCCATACCATATGTTGTTGTGTCATTGACCGTCCCAAAGGGATTATTCTCAGGAATAGATTCTGTTGAACGGGAGGGTATGTATTCGCTGAGTGAGTGAGTGAGTGAGTGAGCGCGTGGGTGGGTGAGTAAGTGAGTGAGTGAGCGCGTGGGTGGGTGAGTGAGTGAGTGAGTGAGTGTAACATTCTTATGTCATATCGTAATTATAAGCACAGCACGGTACAATAAGACGTAAGCTGTATTCGCCTACCAATACCTGGTAGCAAAATAATTTTAATATGGACAATAGAAGATGTCACAGATGTCTTATGGCACATGTACCTTTGGTACTGGCATGGCCGATCATACATGTCAATAGTGACCAAATGATCTCCATCCATGCTAAACAAAGTTGACGCACTTATTGTTAAGAAATTACAATCATGCACTGATTCAGAATGATCTACTCACGCACATAACTTGGTCATGCTTTTGCCCGCATAATAGAAACTCCCGCGTGGCGTGCATGGTGCATTGGAAGACATCACTCTGGAAACAGGTCCCTCCATAGACCACAGCTGCAGCTGTTGGAGAACGGACAACTGAGCTACTTAACAATTATCTCAACAATAACCGATTTACAGCATGTGAATCGAAGGAAGCCTTCCAGCCAAGTGGAGGATATTTTACCTTATCACATCTCGGTGGCGAGATGGCGAGAAGCCTCGTAGGTAAAGCGTTCGCTCGTCACGCTAAAGACCTGGGTTCGAATCCCCACATGGGTACAATGAGGATTTCTGGCTTCTCCCGCTTGTTTGACGTTACGGTATAGAGTATTGAACTAATAAAGTGATGTGCACGTGTGTTTGCGCGTGTGTGCGTTAGTGGTGTTCCGATTAATTGAAATAATCGAAGATTGGTCGAAGTGACCAAACGACCAAGCAATCGATCACATTTTCTCATAATCGAACACAGACGACTTTGAAACGCTTGACGATGGAACATATCTTCGAAGTTGTCAGGGTCTGAAAACTAGTTTAATTCTTAGAAAACCCACTTCACTAACTGAAAAGTCATGACTGAATATTTCTCTAAGACTCAAGGAAGTTTATGTTCATGATATATTAGTCATCACTTTAAAGTAGCAAGTTGCATTATGTTATACATATCTGCAATAACAATCTGGATAGGAAAATCTGAAAAATGACGATAACCAATTTTTTTCGATGATTGTTCGTTGGTAACGAAGCAATCATCAATTGTGAAATTTCAACCAAATCCCAACACTAGTGTGCGAGCGTGCGTGCGTGCGTGCGTGCGTGCGTGCGTGCGTGCGTGCCTGCATCTGCCCGTACTTGTCCGGACCAATGTCTGTGTTATAGTACTAGCACACCGATATACCAAGCTTAAAGCAGACACTCCACTCAGACAGTTAACTGTTTCCGTGAGGGCCTCTTCCCACTCCCACAATGGCGAGCACCAGGCCGTACAACAATGAGTAACTGTACCATCTGTTAACGTCTTGTTAGTATGACGGAGCGAAATAACCGATATTGGATAGGTCTTACCGGCTGCAAGCACTATTCCACTCAAGAGGAGGTTCATTCTGATCCAACACACTCAGTCCATGTAGATAGAATGTGTTGGGAAACAACAGGTGCTGTCAGATACTGGAAGGCACTTTGTCTGGGTGCAACAAGTGGGTCACTTTGCCAAGACCATATACTTGACTTCCCTATAACATGTCGGTATTTTGTTTTGTCTTAACTTAAACCATGTAAACCCCTAGAACAGACAAGATGATTTATATCTATGATGACTATATAACAAAGACGGAGATAAAACAATTGTGATGTGATTCCTAACTTAGTCAGGGTAGAGTACATGTACGGCGTGGATATCTTTTGAAAACTATGTAGAATTCTTAACGATAAGTCTCAGAACATCTGTATAATATCCTTTTCACTTTAGCGAGGGTAATCTTGCTCTGGGTTCAATTACAGCGGTACGAGCAACTGCGTCGCAATGCTTGGATCCATCTGTTAAGATATACTTGTAAGCAACATCTGTGTTTCTAAAGTCATTATATTCATGTTGATAAATATGAGTAGTTTCACATTTCTTTCTTTACTTAATATTAGGTCACCCTCTGGTTTTACAAACTGTCATAGTGGAGAAGAGAGAAGCTAAGTGTAGCTATAGACGTATCAGATTGTTAATATTTTCTTAATCCAAGTATCGGAATAAGTGATGCATACATTTTAATGTAGAGTTCGCTATAAGGAGGATTAAATAGAAGAGACAAAACCTTTTCCATATCCTTTAGAAATCTCTGTAAACAGAGTCATATGTAGGACTGGATTTAGTAGAATTCAGAAAGATACTGTAAAGAGAACTTTATAGTTTTAGGAACGGCTGATCAGCCTCCACCTATAAACGCGGTGACGTTGAGCGGTATTCTCGTCATTCCATGGTGTAAAGACCCGATATGATGCAGGTCTCAGGTCTTTACCACTTTGGTCAAAAACAGTTATATGGAGCTGACAAAACTAGAAAGATAATCAGTGGTCGATCCCACGATCGTTGGTTCCTGGTGCCTCCATGGGATGCTACCCTGCACAACGAATAGCGCAGCCTCAGACGATTGAGCCATCAGGGCTCCACGTGTCTGTATGTGAGTGAGTGAGTGTTTGTTTTACGCCGACTTTAGCAATATCCTAGCAATATTACGGCGGGGACACCTGAAATGGACTTCACACATTGTAACCATGTGGGGAATCAACCCGGGTCTTCGGCGTGACGCTTTAACTACTAGGCTACCCCACCGCCCCTGTGTGCATGTGCCATGTAGAAAATATGATATATTGTTTTAGAACATTCCGATCATGCTGACTTCAGAAGTCAATGGTATAGCTCATATTGCCGACTGCTCTCGTTAACGAAGTCACTTCGAAATAAAACAAACCCCTCATGATTACAATTATGTTTAAGACAGTTGATGTATTGTGGTCAGCCAATTATAGATGGCGGATAACTGACGGTCAGGTTGAGAAGGCCAGGGCCTGAAAATAAACAGAAAATTCATCTTTGTGCTGGAGTCATGGAGAGTTAGTTATTGAAGAGTTTTAGTAGTGACAAAACAAGTTATGATTTCATAGAACAGAAAGTTACAGACTGCAAACCTGTCGACAAAGGACATTAAAACAGCTAGCGTATGGAAACTAGTATCGAACCTTAAGCTATGACACGTCATAACTGTACATTATTAAAATGGGCTGTAGGTCGCCAACAACCAAAGTTAGGCCATCATACTAGTGACGGTTGTCATGGGGATACGTGTGGGACTAACACAACGGGTGAGCGAGTGAGTTTAGTTTTACGCCGCTTTTAGCAATATTCCAGCAATATCACGGCGGGGAACGCCAGAATTGGGCTTCACACATTGTACCCATGTGGGGAATCGAACCCGGGTCTTCGGCGTGACGAGCCAACGTTTTAACCACTGGGCTACCCCACCTCTCCCTGACACACGTGTGAGTTGGGCTGGAACATTGTTAAGGAGTTGTCTTACGCCGAAGTTGCGATATGGTGTATTCATACGCTGCGATGTGTCATGACGTACTGAAGTCCGGGATGGCGTTATGACGTATTCTGACACTGGAGTGATGATATGACGCAGCTTTTCAGCAGAGTTGCATCATGACGTATCCGTGAACAGATGGGGTGTAAGGAAGTATTGTAGCAGGAGGTTGACGTTATAACATACGGTGTATCAAACTGGGAGGGACAGCATTATGACGTACACATGAAATGATATGGTGCCTTTAAGTATTCTTACGTTAGGTGGGCGCAAGACGTACTGTTTAATTTGGATGATGATATAAAGCAGTTTTTAAGTGAGGTGGGCGCATGACGTACTCGTCCACAATAAGGAGCAATGACGTACAAGTACATACACTTGACACAACGACGTATTGGTATATACAGCTATTAAAGTTACCGCCCCATCCACAGAAATAGGTCAACTTACAGTCATCGATGGTGACCCTGCTGTTGAGGATTCTGATGGCGTCGAAGTAGTAGTGGGAGGAGCTGCAACTGACGTCGGAGTTGAGACACTTCAGATACGTCTCTCCGGCACTAGCGAGAAGTGGGAAGAGGGGAAATCGTGTCGAGGATTATTGCATTAGAGAGGAACTTTAACGCGAGTGTGCATGTTTGCGTATGTGCGTACGTGCGTATGGATGTACATGCATGTGTATGTATGTATGTGTGTATGTGGATGCGTTTGTGTATGTGTGTTGGGTTCGTGCGTGCGTGTGTATATGGTATTGTGCCTGCCTGCATGCATGCAACTTTGCGTGTGCATGTGTGCGTGTGCATGTGCGCGTGTGCAGGAATGGTAGAGTTAGGTGAGGCGGTGTCTAGGAACTGCAACAACCTCTATAGTAGGATACAGTGAATGAGTGAGTGTTATTGGTTGGTGGGTTATTAGGTGAGTGAGTGAGTTTACAAGTGTATGTCATATCAAAATTATAAGCACACCACGATACATTAAGCAAAAGCTGTATGCATATAACAATACCTGGTAGCAAAATAATTTAAATATTGATAATACAATAAGTACATGGGCAACCAAGTAAGAACTCCTTATGTTACCTTTGCCACTGGCATGACCGATCTTCATGCCAATAGTGATCAAATGATTATTCTTCATCTATGCTAAGTAAAGTTGGCGAACGGATTCTGAATGATCTACTCACGTACATAACTTGGTCATGCTCTTGCCCGCATAATAGAAATCCCGCGTGGCGTGCATGGTGCACTGGGAGATAAAACGCTCCGTACAGATCCATCCACAGACCACAGCTGCAGCTGTTGGAGAACGGACAACTGAGTTCAGTGCTGTCTTAATAGCTACTTAACAAATTATCTTAACAGTAACCGATTTACAGCATATGATTCGAAGGAAGCCTTCCAGCCAGGTGGGGGATGTGTAACCTTATCTTATCTCGGCGGAGGGGCGGTAGGTGAGTGAGTGAGTTTAGTTGAACGCCGCACTCAACAATATTCCAGCTAAATGGCGGCGGTTTGTAAATAATCCTGTCTAGACCAGACAAGGCAGTGATTAACAGCATGAGCATCGATCTACGCAACTGGGATACGATGACATGTGTCAACCAAGTCAGAGAGCCTGACAACCCGATCCCGTTAGTCGCCGCTTACGACAAGCATGGGTTGCTGAAGATCAATTCTGACCCGGTGGGGCGGCGGGGAGCCTAGTGGTAAAACGTTCGCTCGTCACGCCGAAGATCCGGGTTCGAATCCCCACATGAGGCCCATTTCTGGCTTTTCACGCTGGTTTAACGTTGCGGCATAAATTATTGAAGTTATATAGAGATCGGCAAAACACGTATATGCTTGCGCCTGTGCGAGCGTGCGTGCGTATGCGTGCGTGCATCTGCTTATACCTGTCCGGACCAATGTCTGTGTTATAGAGCTAGCAGACCGAGACATCAAACTTTACGTGGACACTCCACTCTGACAGTAAACTATTTCCGTGAGGGCCTCTTCTCACTCCCACAATGGCGAGCACCAGGCAGTACAACAATGAGTAACTGTACCATCTGTTAACGTCTTTTTAGTATGACGGAGCGAAATAACCGAGATTGGATAGGTCTTACCGGCTGCAAGTACTATTCCACTCAAGAGGAGGTTCATTCTGATCCAACACACTCAGTCTGTGTAGAGAGAATGTGTTGGGAAACAACAGGTGCTGTCAGATACTGGAAGGCACTTTGTCTGTGTGCAACAAGTGGGCCACTTTGCCAAGACCATATACTTGACTTCCCTATAACATGTCGGTATTTTGTTTTGTTTGAACTTAAATCATTTAAAATATTCCTCCCAGCTCTTCCAATGGTTGTACATTACATGATGTATACTATCTACACCTCAACAAATGTTATGTTGTGGGATTACATCTTCCTAAAGTATAATTTCAGGTACTTTTGGTTTTGAGTCCCATCTGGGTTTGGAGCCAAAGATCAGAGTGAGGCACAAAATTCACCAGCAAACACCGCCAGCGATCTAACCCACTCAGCCACCAAGGCTTCCACATAAGTGAAGATCTAAAAATGGTACATTTGATCACGTACTTTGTGTACATTTCTGCCAAGTGTACGTTAACACAACACCATTGCTAAACAACTTCTAAAATGCTATTTAGAAGTGGTCAAATGATTCGGTATTTCAGTTTGTGTTCGAATCCCGAATGGGACTTAACCAACACATGATAGCATCTCTGACAGCTCCGTAGTCGTTGGTGAGCTGCTGGACAACCTTGGCTCCTCCTCCCAATGATACCACACCTACATTCTCCTCTACTCCGTGCTGCGCAGCTGTGTCCTCAATTCCATCTTCAAAGTTGTTGGCAATCTGTTTGACTTCCTCTAGGCCTTCCAGCCCAATGCTGTCTGACACATCCAAACATAACACAGTGTCCATGCCCATTGCCCCTTGGTGGTGGTGGAACTTCTTCAACCAGAGCTGCAGCCACAGCGTCAGTCAAACGTCTCACTTCCGGTCAGATGAGCTGTCTCCCACATTAGCGACATTAAGGGAGTCCAAAAGAGTGTCTGCCATCACATCAACTGGTCAAGGAAGTACTATTGTTTTTTCTGTCTGTCCATTTATGAGTCGTCGCCTGACCATTGTTGTCAAAAACTGTATATATACTTAGTATGCTCACATGTAGACAGTGAAAGAGTACGAGTTCGGTATTCCGACTGTCTGCGTTGGGACGACCACGAGCAGGATAATGCCGCTCGTTGGAAACGCTCCTGGGTTGAGCAGGTACCCCGCTCACCTTATGTATGTCTTGTGTATTTGTTTGTCATGTACTCAAAGACGTTTGAACTCAACTATGCTCTTCGTCTTCATCAACGCACACTTCATCTTAATTATGAGCTAATTCCCCAGTTGACGCGTACACCACGCGTTGACGATATTATTAGTTTTCCTGACACGGATCATGTGGAGTGAATGAGTCAGTTGAGTTTAACGCCGCACTCAGCAATATTCTAGCTATATGGCGGCGGTCTGTAAATAATCGAGTCTGGACCAGACAATCCAGTGATCAACAACATGAGCATCGATCTGCGACGGATCATGTCTGTACTGAACTAGGTATTAGAGAATGATTGTTAACCATCAAACATGAAGACAAAGTATATATTTTAACGTGAGCTTGAATCAGAGGATACTGATAAGATTTCTCAGAACCAACAAGGAATAAATCGAAATTGATACGGGAAGTTGGTTGGGATTAAACAGAAGCGAGCCAGTTATGTGGATTGGTTAAAAATAGGTTAAATTGAATTTTATCCCCAAATTCGACTGATTGCAAATGAATTTAATATAAAGTATTCCCGAAATCACATATTGAACATAGGATGAAACGAATCCAGTTTCAAAATCCTGTTTTCAAAAAAGAGGTTGTTCTCGTATTTTCAACAAAATGTCTTTTTAAATTTAATATTAACAGGACATCCAGTTTGGTATTGAAGGGAAAAGCATCTGTTAGGTATTTACATTTGCAGACGGTTCCAGCACAATGTATACCAGAGTTGGGAAGTGAACATGACTCCTAGTGTCTTACTTTGTCACAATACCGGTAAACATAGTACTTTTTAACATTAATTTAAATATCTATTTACTTGAATAACTTGCGCCTGTCTCAACAGAAGCAATAAATCTGAAAACGAAAACGCGACCTGCAAGTGAAGTGTGTTGTGTCAAAAGGTCAGCACGTCCGAGTATAATGTTTTAATTACCATTTTGGTGAAACTCGCTAACATGGTTATTGTAGTGGCACTATACTCATGGAAACAAATAAGGGAACACACGAAAGTGTAAGTGTTCCTTAACTCTTTCGGGATTCTAGTCGTGCTTTGTATTGCACTGTGGGTGAAAAATTTTCCTGATTCGTTTCTACGAGCATATAATATAATCGACGTTGGTTGAAAGGATATTCATCTCTTGTGACATATGTTATAAGGTGAAAATACATCCCTAAAGCATTAAGAGAATTACAGCAGATTCCGTATTTCGATTACCAGTATGAGGAGTGAGTGAGTGGGGTTTAGTTTTACGCCGCTTTTAGCAATATTCCAGCAATATCATGGCGGGGACACCAGAAATGGGCTTCACACATTGTACCTATGTGGGTCTTCGGCGTGACGAGCGAACGCCGTAACCACTGGACTACCCCACCGCCCCTTTAGCTGTATGACTCAGAACTGATAACCTTTGGCTCATGACTAAGAACGGTTAAACACATAATGGAGACAGAAAGTCGGGAATAAGAGAAAGATAAACATTGAGATATGAACTTGGTTAAAACTTTCGTGAGGGCAAGGACACGACAAGGTCGTCAGAGGAAAGTTACGAAATACATGAGTTAAAGGGCGGAGACGGAAGCAAATCACTGAAATTTGTGTTCAGATTGCTTATACTGCGAAGGCCTTATTCATACTTTCAATGTGCATAGCATATATTCAAAATACCCCCAGGACATGATGATTAATGTTAATATCAGGCAGGAATATCCTGCAATACGTTATTGAAGGATATTAGTGATATCATTCATGGAAGGATATTAGTTCGAAATTACAGTGTAGCAAAGTCCATTAACGTTTCGTTGTGGGAGAAATCTTCTATCGAACTTAACCAGCAGGGAATTTGTTAAAACTGAAATTTGATAATTAAACAAACATGGTAATATATAGATGGAATTATATGGACACGTATATTCTGTGATTTACCTGCAATGATAACAGCAGGAAGAATCGATGTTATCATCTCTGTTATCCAGTGCTCTGTAGTCTCACTGAGGTGTTATCCGTGTGCACTACTTGTGTTGTTTGTGTTCGTTACTGACTATGCGACCAGCCCGCACCAAATTGGTGTTGTACACCAGGATATCAATATCATCAGGATATCAGGATATAAATAT
Source organism: Haliotis rubra (assembly GCF_003918875.1). Lineage (NCBI taxonomy): Eukaryota > Metazoa > Mollusca > Gastropoda > Lepetellida > Haliotidae > Haliotis > Haliotis rubra. The sequence continues at coordinate 62,021 of NW_025766103.1, read as the reverse complement.
CGTCCAATCCGACAAGGTTACGTGCACCATATTGTCTCTGTGTAACTAACATACATGCATAGTGGTGTATTACCACGGGTATTTCACAACAAGATTTACATATAAACAGCGATGGACCTAGCCAATCTGTTTCTTATATATTAGCCAAATAAGAAACTGTGCATTGTCAAAATAGAATCCCAGTTGATAAGTACGATAACAATGTCAAAAGGTACATATAAACTTAAATGGAGGGATCATGAGACCATAACAAGTCGGGAGAATTTCAATTGAAAAGTCAATCACAATGACGTCACGAGTCCACAAGCGGGACAGGGGTCAAACGACCATGTCACAAGCTTAACAACGGGTATGTCCACCATCGGCAATGAGAACAGCAGTGCATCGACGACGCATAGAGCCTATCAAACGTGCAAGGAAGGTTTGTGGGATGCCACGCCAGATTCTCTCAAGTTCTGTTGCATGGTCAAGGACGTTATCTGGCGTATGAGGAAGACGGCGTAGACGTCGATCCATCTCGTCCCAAACATGCTCTATCGGGGAGAGATCCGGTGAATTTGCAGGCCAAGGCAGTAAGTCAACGTTGTGGTGTTGCAAGAAATCCATAGCAACCCTTGCCGTATGAGGGCGGGCATTGTCCTGTTGGAATGTTAACCCAGGGTCATGACGTTGCAGAAAAGGAATTGCCACAGGTCGAAGAATCTGATCCCCTGTAGCCCACACCAGTTAAGTTGCCCTGATCAATCACCAAAGGAGTTCTTTGGCGTGCTGTTATCCCACCCCAAATCATCACGGAACCACCGCCAAAGCGATTCCTCCAAGACACAGGCCTGTGCACAACGTTCTCCCACGCGTCTAAAGGCACGTTGACGTCCATCACTATGGGAAATGTTAAACCTGGAAGTAATCTGTAAAACAACATTTCTCCACAAAACAAGGGTCTGCGGACATGATTTCGGCACCACATTCGGCGAGCTTGTCGATGACGTTGTGTCAGAATAGGCCGTATGGCGGGACGTCGTGGTCTGATCCCGTGATGACGTAAACGTTGTCGAACTGTGTTGGGGTGGATACGGCGAAGTCCTGGGATGGTTCGGGCAGTCATCACTGCAGTCTGAAACCTGTGGCGAAAATGGGTCACCCTTATCCATATGTCCTGTCTTGGCGTTGTTACACGTGGACGTCCAGAACGTGGCCGATCGATGACGTCATTTGTGTTCTGGTAGCGTCTCACCAGTGCAGAAATGGTATTCCGGTGGCAGTGGAAATGTGCAGCCACTTGTCGTTGAGACATTCCCCACGGACCATCCCAATGGCCTCATGACGTTGTGCAGACGTGGATCCTTGGCATGCTATGCGTTTCAATAGCCGTTTAATTTTTGAACGATCGCAAGGGCAGGGGTTGAGCTTTCCAAAGTGACAATATTGTGTGGCATTCATTTGCTCTGTTTCTCTTTTCCGGAATGCACGTGCAACAACGAATTGCACGTCCTCAAGGGCGAACCTACTGACGTCACGGAACGTGGCACGTGCATGCATGCATGTTGGATACATGTCACTAATCTCTGAGTTTAAATCCTTATGTGTCTACACATGTTTGATAAATTTAGATTTAAATTTTTGTTTGCACAGTTTCTTTATGTGCCTAGTATATATACTCTCCCAAAAGGAAACGCATACAGGAATTTCAACTGTATTTTTATGTTTATTTTGAAACATCTTGTAGGCTTTATGAGTCAATGAAATATAGCGAAATTGCACACTGGGAATGCAGACTTATCCGTCTTTGGCACCAACTCGAGGAAAGTCAGTTTGAGTGTCACATGGAGACGTGTGGTGGCGCTGAAGTCAATACCTCGTTTGACCACCGTGGGCATCCAGAACTGCACGGCATCGCCTCGGCATCGAACGAATAAGTCTCAGAATCTCGTGTTGCCCAATCGCAGCCCACTCTGCCTGTAGTGCCTGTGCGAGTTGCTGAAGTCTCTGGGGCTGAGGGTTACGGCGTCGCACCCGTCTGTCCAGGGCATCCCACAGATGTTCGATCGGGTTGAAGTCCGCTGATCTGAGGGCCAGGGGAGCACATTGATGTTGTGGTTCTGGAGGAAGTCTCTAGTGTGACGTGCTGTGTGGGGCCTTGGCATTGTCCTGTTGAAACAACTCCCTATGGCGATCAATGATTGGAAGGAGGTGTGGTCGTAGGGATTTCGTCACAGTACCGTTGAGCTGTCAGGGTTGCCCTGGATCATCACCAAATCACTTTTCCTACGGCAGGTGATCGCTCCCCACATCATAACACTTTCCCGGCCGAATCTGTCCACCTGGGGAACGCAAGCGTCGGCGAAACGTTCACGTCGACGTCTGTACACCTGCATTCTTCCATCGCATCGTTCCGCGAAATATTCTCCAGCGCGACGTTAACCCCAATTTCACCTCACCTCACCCAGATATTATTGTGAAAATCTTTGTTCCCTAATACTGATAATAGCATTTTAAAATAGGTATTAAATTATATGGTAAGTTACTCAATATGGGAGGCAACTCTTGTAAGCTTAAGAATGAACCTTACTACATCAAGAGTTATCTGCCCCGGTTTAGCAGACGGCTTCCGTTGTTGACATGGCAGATTTGACAGCAGAAGAGAAAAGAAAGCTTGTTCTAGATGATTTTGAAAGGGGTGTGACTAATGCAAAAGACTTAGCCGGTAGACATGACATTCCTTTGGCTACCACTGAGCAATATTCCAGCTGTATGACTGAGGTCTGTAAATATATATTGAATTGGTCACACAGCTATTTATCTCTGCGACATCTTGGTCTGTCCTTCGTTATGGTAACATCCTGATGTTGTTGTTTAAGAAGTGATGGCCCAGCGTAACTCTTATATTCAAGCAATGCGTTTCGGTTGCACATAAAGCGTATTTTATATGTATTATATATTAAGTCCCCATATCCTCCTCCCGAGTCAACACGGACGTATAAAGATCAGGATAACGGTGCAGGAAAAAACATCTATTATTATCTGAAACAAAGGTTAGATATTATTAGTTTTCCTGACACGGATCATGTGAGTGAATGAGTGAGTTGAGTTTTACGCCGCACTCAGCAATATTCAAGCTATATGGCGGCGGTCTGTAAATAATCGAGTCTGGACCAGACAATCCAGTGATCAACAACATGAGCATCGATCTGCGACGGATCATGTCTGTACTGAACTAGGTATTACAGAATAGCCATCAAACATGAAGACAAAGTATATTTTAACGTGAGCTGGAATCAGAGGATACTGATAAGATTTCACAGAACCAACAAGGAATAAATCGAAATTTATACGGCAAGTTGGTTGGGTTTAAACAGAAGCGAGCCAGTTATGTGATTGGTTAAAAATAGGTTACATTGAATTTTATCCCCAAATTCGACTGATTGAAAGTAGATTTAATATAAAGTATTCCCGAAATTACATATTGAAAATAGGATGAAACGAATCCAGTCTCAATATCCTGTTTTCAAAAGAGGTGTTTCTTGTATTTTCAACAAAATGTCTTTTTTAAATTTAATATTAACAGGACATCCAGTTTGGTATTGAAGGGAAAAGCATCTGTTAGGTATTTACATTTGCAGGCGTTCCAGCACAATGTATACCAGACTTGGGAAGTGAACATGACTCCTAGTATTCTACTCTTGTCACAATACCGGTAAACATTATACTTTTTTAAACACTAATTTAAACACCTATTTACTTGAATAGCTTGGTGCCTGTCATGCGAAGATAGACTCCTCAAGAGAAGCAATAAATCTGAAAACGAACACGCGACCCTGCAAGTGAAGTGTGTTATGTCAAAAGGTCAGCACGTCCGAGTTCATGTTTTTAATTACTTTGGTGAAACTCGCTAACATGGTCATTGTAGTGGCACTATACTCATGGAAACAAATAAAGGAACACACGAAAGTGTAAGTGTTCCCATACTCTACTCTAGTCGTGCTTTATATTGCACTGTGGGTGAAATAAATAAAGGAACACTTGTACTTTCATGTTGTCCCTGATTCCTTTCTACGAGTATAATATAATCGACGTTGGTTGAAAGCATATTCATCTCTTTGTGACATACAGTAACTGGTCATGTTTGCGGACCCATGTCACATTTGTCATATTGTAATAATGAGATGAACCAACAATTTTTTATAGACGCTTGGAACTTTGCTCATCTTAAACACACTTTTGTCGCGTTCGGTTTCAATTGAATTTAAATGTGTCAAATTCCGTTCGGAACCTCGCTCTTGAGGTAGTGAGTATGGTTTTACGCCATATGTTTTAGCATTATTCCAGTGAATATACGGCGGGGGACACCTGAAATGGGCTTCACACATTGTACCCATGTAGGAATCGATCACAGGTCTTCGGTGATGAGCGAACGCTGGGTTCCCCTACATGGGTACAATGTATAAAGACCATTTCTGATGTCCCCCGCCATGATTTTGCTGGAATATTGCTAAAAGCGGCGTAAAACTGAACTCAATCACATTAACCACTGAGCTATACCACATCTCAACATCTAACCTGAAAGCTTGTTATATTTCCTGTCTACCATGACACAAAGGCAAAACAAACAACAGCTCTTTAGTTCTATGAATAGTTATGTGGCCTAGGTTGAATGTAATTGATCCATTTGGTTGAAAGAGAGAAGGATCCGTGAAAATCTGTTTTAATCTGCGTATATGTTTGCATTAGTTACCTAAACAATACTTTCCCCTTAAAAGGCTTGATCCACTTCTCTGTGACACAATAACATCACGTTATTCTGTATGTATTATCGCATTGTCATCGCCTGATGTAATGAAGCACCCTTTGCAATGTTTTGTTCTTAACCACACAACAGAACTATCATGACGTGACTGATTTCTACAGTTGGGTATTAACTTTCGCAGTGATCAAACGTATCAGTGAATGAAGATCAGACGTAGCTTCAATACCCCTGGAGAAGTGTTAAATGTCATAGCAGGAGTAATAGCTATATGAGTACTCACGTCCTTCTGCCGTGGAAATTTGTGTTCGGATTGCTTATACGGCGAACACCTTATTCATACCTTTCTAATGTGCATAGCATATTCAAAATACCCCCAGGACATGAGGATTAATAAATATCAGGCAGGGGAAAAACTAGTCGGTCTCACAGTCCCTGAACCACATTATTTTTCCTACAGCCCTAGCCTTCCTGTAGTGCTAAAGCCCTAAACGAAGCAAGTCTAGATTTTCAGGTTCAGGTTCTGAATCTCTGGTCTCCTTGGGCTCCTTTTCAATTTAAATGGGCTTGTTTGTTACTATCAAAATTATATATATTCAGAGCCTAAGCCTTAGTCTAGGGAATAACCTGCAATACGTTATTTGAGGATATTTGTGATATCATTCATGGAAGGATATTAGTCTGAAATTACAGTGTAGCAAAGTCAATTAACGTTTCACGTTGTGGGAGAAATCTTCTATCGAACTTAACCAGCAGGGAGGTGAGGTGATGTGAAATTGGGTTTAACGTCGTGCTTGAGAATATTTCGCTCATATGACGACGTGCATGCGTGTGTATGTGCGGCTGCTTGTACTCAGCCCAGACTGAAGCTGGTTTTATAGTGAGATGCCATGCCGCAGTGAAGCATGAATACCCCACTCAGACACACATTATACTGACTCCGAGTTGACCAGTCCCTTGTTAAAACCCATTAATGCCGAGCGCCAGGCAGGGACCAACAAGTACCATATATTTTAAGGTCTTATGGTATTACGCGGTCGGGGATCGAACCTGCGACCTTCCGCTCTCGGGCGGACGCTCTAACCACTACACCACGGAGGCGGTCTTAACCAGCAGGGAATTTGTTAAAACTGAAATTTGATAATTAAACAAACATGGTAATATATAATGATAATTAAGCAAACATGGTAATATATAGATGGAATTATATGGACACGTATATTCTGTGATTTACCTGCAATGATAACAGCAGGAAGAATCGATGTTATCATCTCTGTTATCCAGTGCTCTGTAGTCACACTGAGGAGTTATCCGTGCACTACTTTTGTGTTGTTTTGTGTTCGTTACTGACTATGCGACCAGCCCGCACCAGATTAGTGTTATACACCAGGATATCAATATCATCAGGATATCAATATCGCCCAATCCGACAAGAAGATTACGTGAACCATATTGTCTCTGTGTAACTAATATACATGTATAGTGGTGTATTACCACGGGTATTTCACAACAAGATTTACATATAAACAGCGGTGGGCCTAGTCAATCTGTTTATTATATATTAAAGAACCACTAAACTTTGTTTTTGTTACTCTTTTTAACCATTACATATGAAAGCTTTGTGGTTAGTCTTATGCGGAACACCAAATTTATTCTTTAAAAACTTGTGGTTAATTAATACCGAGCGATTAAAAGTGGCCAAAAGTCGCCTGCTTCCCTCTCGCCCGCCAACGAAACCACAGACAGTTTACGTAACTCTGTCGCCAGAGCACTGCAGTGACGTCATATGAGGAACGATTTTCAGTTAGTTGTATAGAAAATGTGTAGCACGCTCATCATTTTGATGATTTCTCGACATCAACGACGACATGCCGAATCGTTGCTTTGTCGTCAATTGCTCCTAGGGGGTCGGGCGATGGTGTCCCCATGCACAGATTTCCGCAGGACCCCGCAGTTCGTGCTAAATGGGTTATGTTTGTGAGTGCGAAGCGAGCGTTGTGGAAGCCTGAAACGATATCTTACTTGTGTTCAGATCGCTTCACGGAAGTTAAAGAATCAAAACTACTTACTAGTTGTAGTAAAATATGCATATGATTGATGACCATAAAGATTTTCCATAACACAACTTGTAACATAACGATTTCTTCCTCGGAAGTGAGGTTGTGGTCGAAGTAACAATAATATTGTAAGTAGTATTATATTGACACCCACCTCGCTGCCACGAGAGAAATTGTTATGATATACGCTATGTCATGCAAAATCCTATTGGCCATCAATAAAATACATATTTTATTACCAGTAGAAGTAGTTTTGATTTTGTAACTCGGTGAAACAAACCTAAATACCATTTATCCTCAGACTGGCGGATGTTCCTGACAGGCGCCGCCATTTTGAAAATAAAAAGTCTGTTAGAATTAATGAGGATTATAGTTTGTTTTCATCCAAGTTAGAAAATCAAGACTACTTTCTACTCGTAGTTAAATATGTATTGGAATCATAACCAAACGGATTTTGCATGACACAACTTATAACATAATGATTTCTTCCACGGAAGCGAGGTGGGGGTCGAAGTCACAATACTGCGCGATAAATTTAATGCTACATTCCCATGGTTAATGTCCACTCACCAGTATGTAGATACTGGTCAATGTGCGTCTTTATATTTGGTCTTATAATCTTAATTAGTTTATTTTCACACTTGTATGCATTTTGAAACTAAATAAAAAGCAGACGATCTGGCTTGATACTTATAGTGAATTTATAACAGAACTGTAATATCTAATTTTATAGTTTGCCAATGTGAATCATAATTCGCACACACACCATAGTGCATGTTGTCTGTCTCATTACACTTCACGGCGAAAACAATGATTCTGTTGAATGCTACGACAAATGAATAAAAACAAAATGCAAATATTAAAATTAAAACAGATTAAAGTTATAGGAACAATATCAGGCCATTACCTTGTTCGAGGAATGTATCCATCAATATCCACAAAACTGTTCCAAATGATGTGTCTTTTAACAGTTTAATATACGAAAAAGTGATAAATCTTTTCAGGTATTGGTGTATAGTCTCATTGGTCACCCAAGATAGCACACCTGGCAACTAATTGCATAATGTCCGCCTTTCTTTAAAACAGTAATTTAGTTAGCCAATAATGGGCAATCAATCAATGTATTGCCGGTTAATCCTTTGAAAGAAGGACGTTGTTTTACGCAGACACCGACACGACAGAGTGTATTCAGTATAGATTAGTAAATCTACATACATAAACACTACCTTTGACAATTCCGCTGTGTAAGATAAAAGTAATTAATCAATCAGCGTGTTATCGGTTAATCCTTTGATCGATGTTTATAATGTTGAATATTTACTCCAGACACAAGAAATGCCAAATGGGAACCTTTGTCGGGTAATCTAAGTGTGTTACCACTAATTATACCTGTTATAAATTCATTAACTGACCATCAAGTGAATGATGACAAATAACATGTGTAGGTTTATACCACCTAACACGGGTTACAACGAGGGAGTATTAATTGCTGTATTGCATGTGAAAACTTATGGGCCGACACTGTTTTGAGAATACAAACAGATTTTTTACATGACATGATTAAATATCGAGGTAAAACAACACAGAAATGGGATCAATTTGGATCAGTCATTATACAAATAGGGCCTAACGACACCAATCGATTTTGACAGAATCGTCTATGAAAACAAGTTGTAACTCGGAAACTAGGCAAAGCAGGAGACAAAATTAAATGACAGTAGATTGTGAGAACATATAGCTTTCATTTTCCACAACAATTGTCACGATTTCAGGTTTATACAAGCCTGTAAACACGATAATTTACCCCTAAAATGTAGATGAATTCTGCATCGGCCCTCAAAGCTATTCCTCATATGACGTCACAGAGGCGCGCCGCTCTGATTGGTTGAAATTTCGTTCGCGGGTGAAATTGTGCACTGTTGTCAAAAGGTCGATTTAAAGTCAATTAAAGGTCGAAATGAGTAGTTTTAATGACGGGGTTTCATTTATAACGATGCCAGTTAGTGATTTATGTATTTGTACCCCCTAGGGTTTATGTGACCTTTAAAGTATTTTGCCCCCACGCGATGACCTGCTTTTCGCATAATGTAGTTGTTCTTGCAATGGTAATATTTTGCGATATGTCTTCTGTAAATGACTTTTCTTACACTACGAATTTCTATTTGCTAAACTTAAAACATTTTAAGACCACTGATCACTGAAATTTGCAGAATATATTAGCCGGGTGCGAATAGTCACTGGCCCTTTAGCCCGTAGGTGGTAAAACTCCAATCGGGCCAGTAAATCTCCACAGTCTCTGGCCCGATTGGCTAGTGAATTTTCATGGGGTCATTTTGTAAATATATCACTCTCTCCGACTTTTTAGGTAATAACACACTTTAAATCATGCAAGATTATGGCCTGATAAAAATGTTCATCATATTAGCAGCTAAATGATGAAACCCGTGTATATATTCAATTTTCGGACTAGTGAATTAGGTTGTAGGCTAGACACTTTCAGGCATAGCTTGCCCGACTCGCTAGTAAAATTTGGAAACAATTTCACCCACTGTACATTAATAACTATGATTTATTCTGTTACTTGGGGAGAGGTAGCGAAGAATCATTGTATCCACCCACACGAGAGTGTATCCTAACACCTTGTCATTCAAAGTAGTTCTTACTGTCATCTTAGCAATAGGAGATAATTTAGTTTTAAAAAATAAACTGACAGATGTAAGAATGCATTCTGATTGTGCTGATTATGTGAAGAAATTATTTCTTGTGAAAGATTGTTTTGTTAAATTTGATTATGCCTCTCTAACAATCACTTATTCCTGGAAAAGTGAAAAAGGTGAAAACTAACTGGACCTGGACAAGTTTGTGTCAACTTACACTGGTTCATTGACGACTGGGTGGAGAAATGATTTTGCCACCAAATGCTTCCTACAATGTTTAAACTGTTGTAAATCCTGCCGAAATAGAAGATTTGTTAATCCTCAAAGATGACACGTCTAAGCTAAGGTGTATTATACTGTTCTTAATTTTTAAAGCTTTAGATCAAATTCTAATTCTAAAGAATAAAACCATGTATATGAAACAGAGCTAACATGTTTATAATAAAAATGTCACTCACTCATGACATCTTCAGTTGAGAAATTTAATACAATTATGTTATGAAGTAAACCGAGAAGGATAGTTTCCTTTGCCGCTTGGTATTCTTTTGCTAAATTTCGTAAAACTCCCCAACATTTCTTGGAGGGTGGCTGACAAAAATGTTCTAAATACTCTAAGAAATATCCCAGACTCATCTTCATAGACTAATGTTTAGTCCCTTATGGGAGAATATGCTTACAAACTTGTAAGTGACAGTAAGGAAGGTGTTTCAGAACCGTGCTACACAAGGTGAGTGGCATATGCATGTACGTGACGGGAGTAGAACCCGGATGTTGGTGACACGTGGTTCAAGGACACTCAGACAAACCACTCGAGAAATAGAGGAAACAGATAGAGTGATCGTTCATGATTTTATTCAACTCGGTTATAAATATTGTAACATGCACGTGTTTCTTGCAATGGGTCAGTTAGTCAATGAATCTGCAAGATTGCTGGACATGGTGAAGGTTTCTTTATGTGACAATATTGGCATCTATGACACTAATCCTTATATAAGTACATATAACAAAATCGTTTTTATATATTTTTGTTTTCACACGTACAGTCTGGGTATTCTAAGGATATTTGCCGATTACGTGAGTGAGTGAGTATGTTTTCTCGCAACTTTTGACAATATTCCAGCAATATCACGGCAGGGGAACGCCAGAAATGGGCTTCACACATTGTGCCCGTGTGGGGAATCGAACCCGGGTTTTCGGCGTGACGAGCGAACGCTTTAACCTCTAGGTTATCCCACTGCCCCAAGTGAGTGAGTGAGTTAGTTTGGTCTTACGCCGCTTTTAGCAATATTCCAGCAATATCACGGCGGAGGACACCAGAAATGAGCTTCACACACTGTACTCCATGCGGGGATTCGAACCCGGGTCTTCGGCGTGACGAGCGAACCACTAGGCTACCCCACCGCCCCTCCAATGAGTCTGTTAATAAAATCGCACATGGTGACATATATACTGTTGGATGTCTTCATCAGTTTGTATATTACGGTGTGTCATGATTTCCAACAAAGCCCCGTTCCTCACAGCGATCGTAGCGCTAATAGTGGCAATCTCAAGATAGCGAGCAAAATACAGGAGATACAAGATGTATTTGGTACCGTTGGTAAGTTTGGGTTGGGGAGGGGAGGGGAGAGGAGGGAGTATTTAATGGAGGACATTGGTTTTAGATAACTAGAGATTCCGAGCTTTCCACAGGTAATAAATACATCTTGCTATACTTCTGGTAGACGTGTTTCAATTTTTAAAACAAAAACACTGCTTTATAAGGTGATCGTAATTGAACATACACTTATTCAGTTCTAAAGGTACGATCGCTCTGAGAAACGTCTCCCAGGTAAAATAACGCCATGTTATGAAACACGTGACTATGTTCAGAATCTTATTGGATGGCCGTTTGGGTTTTGTTTCATTGGTCCATTCGCCCATTGATATATTTAAGAATGGATACTTATCGTAAGTTTGTCCCTTGAAACAAGGTTGTAAATAATACACGAAGCATTTGCGTAGATACATGAACGTAACGTCAGTTTCATTATTACCCGTTTCAATCAAAATGTTCTAGGTGTAGACAGAGGTATGTATGGTTTCAAGTGGACCCGCCCGCTGTAGGACCAAGCGGAATAAAATGTTCAAACGTATAAAACACATCAAGAGTTGAATCCATGAATACAAAAATCAATACAGGTCAATACAGAATTACCGAACGTTTAAGTTAAACATATGAGCAGGTGTATTGATATTTAACTGTTAAGGAACGGGGTAACAAATTCGACTGACTATATACTGCGCTAATATTGAACATATAAAACGTTTGTAATAGTAAACAACACATGAGGTAACCGTTGAGGTGGAGCTGTGAGGTCATTTATACACTGTCGAGGAAAAGAAAGTCTGACAGGGGTGGAAATAACTTTAAAATTGCTAGTGTACTCCGGTACAGTGGCACATGTAAAATCACTTGCCCTGTAATTTTCCACCATACCGGCTGTTTTCTTTTTGATTTTTTAAATAAACAACATAATTAATATTGGAAAGTCAACTGGGCACCGGTACAGTGTGATATCCAAATTTGTTTGCACGGCAGAAAAAACACTGGACTCGGGCGTCGGGCAATGGGTTATTTCCACCCCTAAAGTCTATAGTATAAATACTTATTTTGATGCTGAAGACACACTGAATAACACTACAAGCCTGTATTTCATACACAACTGTGATGCCCTATGAAATACATCAACATCGAATGACCATTTTGGCGACCATGGTGTATACATTCTTTTGTGGTCATTTTATGGTCAAGTGAAGTCAAGTGAGATCTAAGCTGATCTAACCAACTTAACATTTTACATCAGTATGTCTCACAGTCCCTTAATCAAATGTCTCTCGGAATTATATATACTGAGAGAAACAAATAAAAGAACACATGCTTTAATATTTTCCAGTTTAGTTTTCAGCACCAGCTTTGAATATCGCTGTGGGATTAAGACTGCCATGAAATAATGTTCCATTAATTGTTTCCTTCAGTATATATTCAGAGGATCGGTACACCAGTATCAGCTTAGATATGTGACACTGTAGACGCGGGGTAAACATAATCATTTAATCTATCTATCTATATATATTTGTACCCAAACAAGGAGCTAAAGGCGATTATTCATGACAGTAGTGATTGCACATTCTGCATACATAACTCTTATAATGACACATAAACATGGCGAAATGTTGTTGATAGTTGATTAAAATTCATCGAATATGATGAATAGGACACATAAATTCCCATTTCATATCACGTTCATGTCTCCCGTGATAATAACATTTATCTGTAACAATTACTGTACTCGAGACATAAGCCTTGCTCCAAGGCTGTACTGAATACTAAGCCCATGTATAGTAATTATATCCTTTAAAGAGGCAAGTCTAGATAAGTGGACAGTACAAGTCTGAGGACGCCACCCTGCTGAAGAGACAATGTGTTCTTTTCACTTGCATTCTTATAGAAATTATCAAACTTTTATTTATTACCTTAGAGACTTGTGCAAGTCTATCGAGACATGAGTGAAGGAGTGAATTTAGGTTTACGCCGCACTCAGCAATATTCCAGCTATATGGCGGCGGTAAATATTCGAGTCAGGACCAGACGATCCAGTGATCAACAGCATGAGCATCGATGTACGCAATTGGGATACCATGACATGTGTCAACCAAGTCAGCGAGCCTGGCCACCCGATCCCGTTAGTCTCCTCTTAAGACAGCCATGGATGACTGAAGATCAATTCTAGCCCGGATCTTCACGGGTGTATCGAGACATGAACGTCTTATGAATCAAGCTCGTTTAGTATCTTATGAACATGTAATTAATATCCCATCCCCTGAAAAAGATCTGATATAATGTTGAGTTCCAATTCATCGTGCTCCTGGAATGTCTACTTGACCAGTAGGGTCAGCAGTAAAGCCAAAACACAGGTCACACCACTTCGGACAGTTCCGGCCGAATCCGTCGTAGGGAATACAACATCCGGGCCTGTGAATAATTCAAACAGAGAAACAGACGTCTTCATCTCTCTACTTCCCATCAGGTCAGGAGTAAAACATCATTTATATTAAGAAAGGCAGATGGATATTTCGTTATATCAACATGCAGGATAATTATAGTATTCAACGGGCGGTGGCGTAGCCTAGCTAGGGGAAAAGCGTTCGCTCGTCACGTCGAAGGCCCGGGTTCGATTCCCCACATGGGTACTATGTGTGAAGCCCATTTTCTGGTGTCGCCGCCGTGATATTGCTAGAATATTGCTAAAAGCGGCGTAAAAATAAACTCACTCACTATCACAAGGAATTCAAAGAACACCCCATTCTCCTATATTACTAATTGACCTGTCATGATTGGTGATCTATAGCAATTATCGTAGAATCGGGCGTTCTTTAATTCTCTTGAGTAGTATATATACTACCCATCAGAAGTTTAGACTTACTTTAAGCACTCACTATGTCTTATGTATATATGGTTACATCGAAGATGAATTTCTCCACTAACTTAGGGGAACCACCTGCAAACCTTATGCAGATGAATTGCACAAGGATCAAATCGAACCCGGGTGACGAGCGGACACTTGAACCATTAGACTACGTCACCGCCCGTAAGCGGTTCTTCCAGGCTTTTACCAGTTATTCTAATATCATTAAAGTCATCAAGATAGCGGTATTCATCTGTTTGAGTGGCATTTAAGTTGATAAGTAATAGGAAAGGCAGCATACTTAATGGATGACACCTTTATTGTTATATCATCATGCGAGGTATAGTTTATCACACCATTGTCCTGTTTGACAGCAGTGTCGCATGATGATATAATAAAGAAGTTGTCATTGTTGAAGTATCCTACATGTCTGATAATGTATATTTAATCTTAGAACATTTGAGTATCTTGGATTTTGACAATATTGTTATCCACGACATAATTTTGGGATCCGGATCGATTGGACATATTTGGAACGAAAAAGTATTATAATGTAGTTTCTGAGTCAGATATCGCTTGAAACCTGTACACAAACAAACACGAATGGGTAAATTAAACTTACAGGTCGTGTCCAGATTCTTCGCCGTAATGGTTCGTAGAGCCTGGAGGTAAACACTGTTTGTCTTGCAAGTCTGTTTGTTGAGACACTTTACGTAGACATCAGCAGCTCTAAAATAGAAAGATAATAGACGAGTATAGATTTTGAGTCTTTATACATTCTTACAGAGTCCCCATAACAGCGCTTATCAGATCTGATATTTGTGTGCGAAGACAGCCCTGCCAAGGATTGTTTGAAGCGCCTTAAAATGAAGAACTAAGGGAGAGTACTCCCGACACATCCGCGCAATGCCCATGTATATCACGTGTAAGCTCTAGTGTTCTAGCATTGCTGTTTAGTGACGATAGTTGATTATTCTTAAACCTGATCAATATGAAAACACCCTATATTAAGGCATAACGGTATGTGTTATTGAATGGGTTAGAGAGTAACAATTCTACATCGCATCAGCTACCACAAATAATCAACGTTCACAGTTTGTTAGTCTGTCTCACAGTCCCTGAACCACATTATTTTCCCCACTGCCAAGCCCTCTCTGCAGTGCTAAATCCCTAAATGAAGCAAGTCTAGAGTTCCTCAGGTTCAGAATATCTGGTCTCCCTAGGGCTCCTTTTCAATATAAATGGGCTTGTTTGTTACTATCAAAATTATATATATTCAGAGACTAAGCCTTAGTCTAACAGTTTGTCTACGGAGGTATATACATCATTAAGATTCATGTATTTTTCCTAAAAAGGGGGTTCAATAGATTAACACGACATTAAACCAAATACTTTCATTTTACCGTATATATAACCCAGTAAGAGGGAGATCGTGAAATGTATTATTAAATATCCCCCCAAATATGTATGCCCCCCTTTCTTGTTTCGTTCAGTATATGCACCTATCTGAAAACTGAAACGTGATTGCAATGTCAAAACTTTTATGTTCAATCTAACGAATATTTTGATGTCAGCTTGACCATCGGGACTTTTAACGGGTGTCTTACCCATGTTGCGCTTAACAAAAATAGAATTTTACAAATTTGATAACATTATAAATTACCCACAAAAATATATTTTATGTCACGGTTTACGGTCATCACATTTATTTCTACATTCATCTGTGATGCCACTGTCATGATAACAGCTTTGGTGAAAAGTATTTACGCGCATATTGTGTTGGTAGCTGCGTTGGGTGCGTCGGCCGCGGCAACAACAGCAGCGCTGCAGTCGTACATTTCGTTGACGTCACAGTGGGCGGTGTTTGCTGTGGGGACAAAAGAGTCAACCATGAAATGTCTTTGAGGGCATATGAATTATAAATGGGACAGTCTTAATAAAATTATATTCCAAATAAACACATATTCGTATAAAGGTACAATATATAGTTTATGAGGTGAGGTGAAATTTGGTTTAACGTCGTGCTTGAGAATATTTCGCTCATATGACGACGTGCATGAGTGTGTATGTGTATGTGCCGCTGCTTGTACTATCCCAGACTGAAGCTGGTTTTATAGTGCTAGCCCAATGAGATACCATGCCGCAGTAAAGCATGAATACCCCACTCAGACACATTATACTGACTCCGAGCCGACCAGTCCTTGTTGTACCCATTAATGTCGAGCGCCAGGCAGGGACCAACAAGTACCATATTTTAACGTATTTTGGTATGACGCAGTCGGGGATCGAACCCGCGACCTTCCTTTCTCTATAGTTTCTGTATATACTGAGATGTTTTGTTTGTGTGATGCGTAATGACGTATTCAGCAATATTCATGACTTATCACATGGGTTTGTAAATGATCGACTTTGGATCAAACATTTCAGCTATCGAGATATACAATTCAGCGATTTAGGGAACTTGACCATCGGATCCTGTGTGTCCATTGTGTGTAATACCAAAACGAAATCGAGAATCTTTGCTCACAATATTAACCCCTGGGTTATCTGGTCCAAACTCGATATTTTGAGGCTATCAGGATAAACTGTAAAATTTCAATGACACAAATGATGACCTTGTAAATGTGATTATACGTAAGTCATGTTTACACAAAGTGCAGCCTGGTTCCCTGGGCATGTTGCGATGGCGCTACACTGTTGAAGCGCCAGCGCAGCATACCCAAGAAACCAGTCTGAACAAAACGATGAGTTAAACAAACATATGGGATGTGTAAGCTCTTTATGACGTTAAAATATTTACCTTGAGTTGTAGAGCCAGCAGCTGAAATACAAATTACATATGAAACAGTAAACTGAGTACAGCGGCAGGTAATCTCTCACACAGACCCCAGAAATCAATAAACTAATCAATAAAACCGTTACTGATCCAAAAGCAAATAATGAAAGCATTACCTCAGGCACCCGAGAAAAGTCTATCACACACTATGTTGAATGAAGAGAATGTTTGTCAATGTGAGAATGTTTGTCTACAAAATACCCAGTTGAGAAACCAAACACGGATACGAAACATACAGAACGGTCGTGTTTTATCGTGCCACAGAAATAGAATTTGTTTTATTAAAGGTTACGACATGAGAACCATAACGATACTTAGTTGTATGGTTTGGAATGGAAATGTCAATACGAGAAATTATGTTGCTCTTCAAAGCTTTTCGGATAGTAGGTGGTTATAGTAGGTGGTTATAATTTCAGCTGGGTAATTCAGAAATGTGCCTACATCCTTGTCAATGAGATTGAAAATATCCTATTTATTTTTTCTGAATCCATCGACCTATTGGTGAATGATGCCTTGCATTGAAAATGTCTATATGTTGATCAAGATCGCCTTTGACAAAGAACAGTCATCACTGGTGTCGCATTATACACAGTGGTAAGACATTTTGTCAGAGATGCCTTTCACTCATGAGGCCATTTACAATATTTTATTCCATTAGCGTATAACGCACTATGGTCATGCCGAACTAAAATTACCGGTCCTTTCGAGTTCGTGATGAAAGTACTTTACGGTACAAGGTATTTCGGATCCTACAATAGGGCCTTTAAGACTCGCGAGGCGCAACTTCCAGTACTAAGCTGGTTCCCGGTTCCCTTTGCGCGCGCCAACTTGTGATATGCGAGACGGGGCCCAGCTTACTTCCGGTGCAAATTTTCGGTGACAAGCGTATATTCAAGAATCAGTTCTGTTTTCAAATTGCGCGACCGCCAAATATGACTTTACTAGACCGTACCAAGTGTACAACCATGCTTGGCTGCCAACAGTCGTAATAGTTGGTTAATTTGGGGATGGTTAAATCGGACATTTGTTATTCCGGCATGAATGACTGTCAGCTGGCAACCATGAGACCATTCGAAAAGGTATGAAGCGTTGTTTGTCACCATAAGTACTAATATCTCGCGAAGTGCCGCGACCTACTTACGGGCCCTATATGTGTACTGTAAAGGCACATGACTGGAGGACTCGTCGGCTGCAGATATACTACTCACACTTTGATAAGGATCCCCAAAATTCACAACTTTACTTAAACGTAGATTTATATTTTGAAATTGTATCCATTTAAAACTGGATAAATAAAAATATGGCAACTCCTCTTTAGGCAAACAGCCACTTTAATCTAACCTTATGCACTTGATACATGAGTAACCATAAAAATGGTTTTATGGCACCAATCAACCATTTTGCAAATCATGGAACGAGTCATTAACAAATAAGCAACATCTGTCAATAGCAGGTATGGGATCCACAAGATGCAATGACATACTGAAACCTAGGATCCATACTAACGATAAGCTTAGCTATTTATACCAAATTTGACCCCACATCATAGTTTTCTGCTGAATCCATGAATTGATCCTTAGCAAAGTGTGTATAGTATATGTAAAGTAACAACCCCGTTGCAACTCTACTAAGTCCATCTGTGTTGTGACTGGGTGATTTTGGACAGAAGTATTTCGGTTATATAATGATGTATAAGCTTGGTACCATTTCACAGAAAGCCACGCAATCGTTCGGGGGAATGTGCTGACAAGGGAGGCAACTACACATCTAGGAGATTCAAGGTGTAAAGGTTTACCTGCTGTCGTTGTCGTAGTCGTAGTAGGGTCGGTGAACACGACGTTCGGACCTTGAAATGCAAAGAAAGTTTTGGTAGACTACATTTTGGTAGATATTCTAACTACAAGTCAGACATGATACGAAATTTTCGAAATGTCTTTAATGACCATTTGCTCCGTTTTGCTCAGTGAAGCAATGTCATATCGAAAAGAAACTTTCTTCGATGTAGAATATGTTTGCTGTATGTACGTCTGTGTGTGTGTGTGTGTGTGTGTGTGTGTGTGTGTGTTTGTTTGTGAGTGAGTGAGTGAGTGAGTAGCTATAGGTAGGTACGTAGATAGGTATATGTAGATAGGTAAAGGGTAGAGGATCGGAAGCGTGTTTCGGATTGAATGTGTCACAACATTGTGACCATGATGAAGAGCGTATCTCACATGTCTCGTCAAGGTTCCTGGATGTGATGGTGACAAGAGCCTGTAGATAGATGGGGCTGTTCTTGCATGTCTGTTTTTGAGGCATTGTGCATACACCTCAGCCGCTCTGACAAAATATAAACGTTACAACTATTAAACTCGTTTTGTCTCGATACCTGAAGATTTTTTGGACATATTCTGACACTGAAATCTTAATAATTTTGGTCGTGAAAACTGCCCCAGCTGATAGTTACACTGTGGGATTAAGGATGCGTAATTAGAAAGTCACAAAGTATCTAAAGATAAGAGGTTAAATATCCGTAAACAGCTAAGATGCACCATCACGGACAGATCCGTTTACAAGACCCACGAAAGTCTCGACAGAAATTAGGACTGAATTTCTATACTTGTCATGATCTAATTATTGTAGGCGTCTTATGAATTCTGTCTCATGGCTAATAGTGGGAGGACTTTGATGCACATAATTTATGTTACTTACGCGCAAATAATGCTGGTATCCCCGTTAGCTCCGTCGACGGCTGCGACCACGGTGTTACTACACTCGTACATCTCGTTGGTGTCACAGTGAGCGACAACGGCTGGGGACAAATATATAATTATGATGATGATGATGATGATGATGATGATGATGATGATGATGATGATGATATCAAACTCAAAACAACAAAATCATTGCAACCAACTAACTATTGCATCGATGTCATACGAAGATGGATTGTTATAAACCCGAAGGGTTCTTAATTCATAGTACGATATATTTTATGGTGTCGTATAGTTATTTTATGGCGCTTCTGAGTACGGTCAGGCGCTGCTCAGCCTCGCAACCGTCTTCATCCTTTCCAAGAAAGCTCAGTACAAGACTTAGTTTAAACAAGGAGTCCAGGAGTCGACAAATGTTACCTCGTGTTGTGTCCTGATCACCCGAAATATAGGACGAACACACGTAAGTACTTTCACAAACATTTTGGTGATATTAGATATAACTTTAATATGGCCTCATGTCTTGACCTTATAGGCTTGACTTCAGGGCGAGACATGCTGTCAATCTCATGGTCATTGTATTCATTCATTCATTCATTCACCCGCGAAGATCACGGTTAGAATTGGTCTTCAGTAACCCATGCTTGTCGTAAGAGGCGACTAACAGCACCGGGTGGTCAGGCCCGCTGACTTGATTGACACATGTCATTGTATCCCAATTGCGTATATCGATGCTCATGATGTTGATCACTGGATCGTCTGGTCCAGACTCGATTATTTACAGATCGATGGAATATAGCTGAGTGCTGCGTTAACCAACCAACCAACGACCCATCCATCCATCCATCCATCCATTCATTCATTCATATATTCATTCATTCATCCATTCATTCATTCATTCATCCATTCATTCATTCATTCATTCATTCATTCATTCATCAGTGGGTTTGGTTTCATGCCTCTATGCCTCTTTTATTCCAGTTACATCAAATCGCCTCAAAGAAAAAGGTATGACCTAACTGAATCAGGTGGAAGACATATACCATTTGTGTGAAATCCGCGTGACGGTTTTGGTGCTGACAAACCAAGGATCATATCCAGGGGAATGTGAGATTCGAACCCACACCAACAGTATTCTGGCGCTCCAAGGTGATGAACTATGAATGACAGTCCCTCACACCTCTTATATTCACAATGCTAACACATATTTTTCTGCAACTCAACATCGACTTTCTCGTCCTAGTATAGACATTCCTTACATTTGTTTTTAGTTTCACTTGCTTTACTATTTCACAAAATACGAGTATAATCGCAATCTATTCAAACTCAAGACAGACACTCAAGGGCATATGTTTTCTTAGGCAAGACACAGTTCCACAGAATTATAACAGTATTTGAACAATGCCATCGCGTTGAAGGCGTTTACCTGTTGCTGCTGTAGTCGTAGTAGTGGTCGGGACGTTGAAAGTGACGCCAGTACCTGCAAATACATACACGACGAAAGTCTATGACTATAATTACCACCCCCTTTGTTTCAGCCGAGACATTATAAGGGAAAACAATATTTGAACATTTATGCGTATGTTTATATGTTACATTAAATCCACACTTCACGTTTCATTTGAATCCCTGTCAATGAATCATCATGCACAAAAAGTATTCGCGTTCAAAGCTTCCAACAATTCATATGGTATTATACAACGGCGCATCTTTATTCTCCCACACGAATTTCTTAAATAATTGCCTTTAGGTAAATCGATGCTCATGCTGTTGATCACTGGATTGTCTGGTCCAGACTCGATTATTTACAGACCGCCGCCATATACGAGGGCGATCAAAAAGTATGTAGAATCATATTTCTCCTGAGATTTGACTCTAGCACCATGCATACCAGTAGCGTATGAAGACTGATGTGTTCAGTCCAGTTACACGACCCAGGGGACAACGGTTCAATGTGCGCTCACCGACCAAAGTTATTGTCGTACATAATACATTGCAGTGGAATATGTCATCGATTTGTATTGTCAAAAATGCTTAGCCCTAGATGAAGTAAATGAAGCAAGTCAAGTTTCCTCTGAAAATCTTACTGAGGCTCCTTTTCAATTTAAATGTGTTTATTAATTTTGTTACTATCAAGATTATACATATATATTCAGAGACTAAGCGTTAGTCTAGAGGATTCAATATGTCTTAAGATGCTGCTATATCAAAAGCATAATTAGTGTATATCACAGAGCTGTATCATCACAAAGTGAGTGAGTGACTTTAGATTTACACCGCTTATACCATTATTCCAGTATTATCACGGCGGGGTACACCAGAACTGGGCTCACACATTGTATTCATGTAGGGAGTCGAACCCAGGTCTTCAGCGCGACGAGCGAACGCTTTAGCTACTACACTACTCACTGCCCGTATCGTCATAGAGTTAAAATAATATCTAATCATGTACTATTGTCATGAATCAAACCTACACATGGTCCTGAGATCGATCCCTTGTTGCCGTAAGACCTCCGCCACTCTGTCGTCGATGAAAGCACTCCCAGCACAGCCCTCCACTCCCAGGACACACTCCGTGTAGGTCTGGAAGGCCCTGAATAGAGAACACACCACAGGGAGGCAGTTGTTATTCTTCACACTGTTCCTTACTGTGTTTCAGTTACATCACACGTGTAACCATCATGTTGGAGAAAACGCCGAAGTGCGTTTACCATCATGTTGAAGACCACAGTGCTGGTGCTCACAAAGCATATGGGTGAAATATAAATAGCACCAACCTGGATTCGAACCCAGAACATTGTACATCATCAACTATCGCGGATACTGTTTGTAGAGGACGTGTGTAGAAAATGTAAGATATTTTGCGAAAAACACTGAGATAGATGTTTCCTTTCATCACACACGGTTTCATAACTTTTTGAGATCACTTATTAGCAGTCTATGAAGATTATACATTGAAACGACGACTTAGGAACGGAAGTTGCCAGTCATACGTACTAATGCACTTATCCCTGCTATCTTGTTGTCAATCTAACAATCTTTCATTTTTGCTTTCACACTGATATTTATTCACATATAACGCTGTATATTTCTAATAGACACTCCACAAAAAGAAACGCATAGGTGATGTTGATACATGAAATATATATATCAGTGCCATTATAATGCTGGTTTGTGTACATGGAACGAAAGCACAGTACATAGGATCAAATGTCTGCTAGGATGTATAGCTCATAAAAGTTCAATAAGTGAAGGTGTCCGTTCCCATTTGGGCGTTGTCTTCGGAAATATTAATGCACGTTTACCTTCGAAAGTGTCAACTTGCATGAAAATGCCATAGAGAAAAAATGGTTCGCAACATGCACGTGCAGTTCTGAAGAATCGTGAGCAGAGACAGTACCCAATAATGCCGTTTTGTTTTAAGACCGTCATTGTCATTTTTCGCCAAAGGAACGAATGACTTTATTCCGCGACTCACTGCTGTAAATTGAAACATGGCCACTGGACGTCTGGAGATCAGAGCGTCGGCGCAACCCATTCATAATCATTTATAAGAAGCTGGAGTTGGAGACTGAAGACCCTATTTTGGGCCCGTGCTGCGACGACTACATCTCCTATTCGGTACAGAGACGATATCTTAAGGGTTCACATTGTTTTATTGACCACCAGGGGGAGTTGTTCCAGAAAGAAAATACCAGACCTCACATCGCAGATTCCACTATTCAGTGTCTTCAGAATGAGAACATTACAGTGCTTCCATGGCCTTCCAAATCTCCCGACCTCAACCCCATCGAACATTTGTGGGATAACCTCGACCTACGCGTTCGTGAACGTCAACGGGACCCCTAGACGTTAGATCAGCTGTCGCAGGCATTGGAAGAGAAATGGGCCAGATTTCCACAAGGTCGAATTCAAAGACGTATTCAATTCAGTCCATGCCGAGACGGTGCAGAGCAGTTTTGGGAGCTCATGGTGGCCACAACAGATATTGAAGACAACGCCCAAATGAGAACGCACGCCTTCGCTTAATGAACTTTTTATAAGCTATACATGCTAACAGACATTTGATCTTAAAGTTAGCAGATTAAATTCGTGAAAATTACACCTGTACGTTTCTTTTTTGGGAGACTTTACACATTTTTACATGTTTCAAATTTCAGAGGTAATAATAAGATACATACCTGCATGTGGTAGCAGTGTTTACTCCCATGCTGCTTGTTAATCGAGTAGTGCAGTCAGATAGTGTTTGAAGGTCACACGCGGCGTCAGTGGCAACCACGAGGGCTGGAAACAATGACGTTGACCTTCACATCCAATAGTTAAATCATGTTCTGTTATTGGACTTCCATATGTTTTCATTAACATTTGATATCGTGGTTAAAAATGCATATGCGATTTGTTGGTAATAATGTTGATTTATGAAATTAATAGAAAAATAGGTCATTTGAATGAAGTTTGGAATGATAATTAATTTTGATTGTGTATTTTTATCCACGAAAGACAGAATGGAAATTTGACAGTGCATATAATTGGCGATCAACAAACACCTGTCCACATTTACAATATTTAGAGTACGATTGCAATCGGCTGAAACAAATCTGTATTCCCAGTGCATTAAGAACTTAAAATGTTAACGACAGAATACTTCCGGCTCAATAGATTCCACTGGACAAAAAGCAAACTCGGTATGAAAATAGATAATAGATGGATGTAACACTGAAAATCAGTCATGGTACAAGACGTTAGTGAAAGTTACTACATTGAGGCATGATATTGATAAACAAGTAAACGAGTAAACATAACAAAAGGAGGCTTCAACACAATCCATCAACTGCCCGTCGTATCCCAGGAATAGAAACTCGCGAATCATATCACCTTGTAGAGTAACAATACCAATGTAGACCCAAACATGAGGAAAAAGCACATATTAAAAGAATGTGAAGTAACATTTGCCAGGCGAAATCCTCTACTTCCCCCAAAAAATGACATTCATCGGTCCCTGTTTACCTGCCACGACCACAACACTTGTATATAGCAGCTCCTTCAACATGGTACCTCCAACCCTGACACACCCTTTATCATTGTGCTACTGAGAGATTGTATTTAGTCCTATCTGGAGCATTATTGCGACATTGCTGTCTGGTGTTCCTGAAACCTGCTCGGCGAGTTGCTGTGTAAACCTAGGTTGACATGTTGACATAGTTGCCTAGTGACAAGAGTTATGTCCGTTGAACTTGCTGGTCTGAATGAAGGTAGCGGGTGTTATATGATGTCCACACTCTCATTCAAAGATGCTTCCCGATGCTTATCTCCTCCCTGATTCATATGGTCTGGAATTTCCCAACAGAAGTATGTGTTGAAGGACCCGTGCGACGCATTCCATACACTGACATTGAACAGAAGGTTGTCGGAAGTAAGTAGGTTATTGTGCCGGACAGTGCATGTTATCCAAACTGATTCCTTTCTCTCTATGAAACACCTGGATTAAATAAGTGTTCAAAATAAGATTAAATTCTATTAATCGCGATGTTCAAAAGTAATGGTTCGAAAGGAAGGTGTCCGCATTAAATAGGTCACTGTGCTATGTCCAAATCATGTACTTTTTTCTTCTTGTCCACCTTTACTTACAAGCACACATAACCTTTTTTCGCTATGTCCATATTTCATAGGCCCTGGGTTATATGCACAGAATAATTTGTGACAAGAGGAATTAGCACCAGGTGAGTTTTCAGAATGTCGAAACATTTGCTGGAAGTTTTGTAATCTAAACATATGCCCAGTGAAGAAATTCAATCAAGTTCAGTTTTCACCAGAGATCTGTTTTCTATTGTGATTGACACAAATAGGAAAACAAAACAAGAAAACCCCAAAACAAACACATCACACCCCCAAACAGCACAACTCACAAGACTATAGTCTGTTTGCAGTGAAAACGTACCGATGAATTTCACTTTAAACAAAAAAGTAAATCAAATAAAGTGAAATTAAGATTGCGAATCCTCATAAGTTTACCTTGCCAATTAAACATTTAAATTTCAGAATTTTATTCAACTTAGGATAAAAGTTGTTTATCAGACGATCATAGATTCAAATCGCTATTATTGGTTTGTATTACAAGGGAGTAAACGCAGTAATTGGAACAGTGATACAAATGCACGTGCAGTACGTGATGAGCGTTAACTTAGACCAACCCTACTTGTTCTCGGTGTTTCATTTAATGTGCATACCTCCTTGTAATACAAACCAATAATAGCGATTAGAAACTATGATCGTTTGTTAAACAACTTATATCCTAAGTTGAATAAAATTCTGAGATTTAAATGTTCAATTGGCAAGGTAAAATCATGATGATTCGCACTTCTAATTTCACTTTATTTGATTCACGTTTTTGTTTAAAGTGAAATGCATCGGTACGTTTTCACTGCAAACAGAATATAGATGACAATATGGACGACTTTCCTTTGTGATGCGGAATACTCCAGGAGCTCCAGCAGGGGTGCACAGCATTGCTTTACCGTCTACCGTGCTCTTTCTGAAATGTCAAAAAGCATCAAGGCTGAAGTGAAACTTTCAAAAAGTCCTGTTATGACACATACTGATACATTTCCAATTTCCACGCATCAGTGAAGAGAATGATGACTGATTGTACACTTTATCCCGACTTTGACTTGCACCATTAGCTCCATGTCTTCAACATTTCAACAGTTGACATGCCTCTGCATGTGACTCGGGTGACAATGGGGCAGGGACAATGTTATACTAATCGTGTCCCGGACACTTGTTATCATATTAGAAATAACAATTTGGTTATGATTCATGATAATAATAGTCAGTCAGTACAATGGATTCTGCTATTATTACAGATTTTTAATGATTATTGACAAGGTGTCGCTTTCATCTATATATTCTTCTCCATACATACATTGTGCTTAAAACCTTTACTACTTTGGGTAACCAAAACCACACATTCTACAAAGCTTAATACAAAATAATATACACAGACATCAACTGCCCATTCTCACATCCACGAATAATCTGTATCACAGTCCCTGAACAGCATTCTCCCCCTTCTGCCAAGCCCTCTCTTCTACACTAAAGCCCCAAAGTCTAGATTTATTCAGGTTCAGGCTCTGAATCTCTACTCACTGGGGCTCTTTTTAATGTAAAATGAATTGCTTGGTTCAATCAAAAGTATACATACAAATAGAGACTAAACGTAAGTCTAATCCACGAAAGGCAAACTACAACACAACACAAAGCACCACTGCCTCGAATCAATACATTGTCCAAACAGTTGTGGTTAAGTATGTCAAAGAACGATTTTCCATACGCTTGACCCAAATGATATCGTTGCCCTGATGTGTTTGGATAGCCTATATGCTCATGTTCAGTAATGGTCCACTCAAACGTCCTGTTTAAACCTGGGTCAAACCTTTCAATGAGTAAACATTGATCTTTATTAGAGTGGTAGATCTATGACATGATTCCAAATCTGGAGCGGTTGCAAAAGGAAATATTAGATTCCTCACTCAAGCGTCGCTTAAACATATATTTTAATAGGAGGTTGTGGTCCCTAGTTTGTTTACACTTCTGCGACTGTAACTTTCCGAGCTGTATATATTTAAAGTATTTTATTTTATTTTCGTGATTGGCATAAATAGTGTCCAGAGAAAAAACAACCTTTGATCAACTTAGTGAGAGACTATTGCAAATGTCTCCAAGACGTTTCCAATCCAAGAAAATACATGTCTTGTCTGTGAAAGTTGTTTGTGGAATTCATAAGCATTTACAATGGGACTAAATGTACTATTTATACCTACGTAAGGCAATGCACAAGGATATATATTTACCGACGGTCCGTGCATTCTCCCAAGAATACTTGCAATCTTGGCAGAGTGATACAGCTACTTGAAAACTAAGCTAATTGGTAGGAAGAAAGGGAGACACTTATCTGTTGTGGGATGAAACGTTTTATCATACTTGCTTGTTGTTTAACGTCACACTCAGCACGTCCAGTGATCAACGTCATGAGCATCGATCTTCGAGTTGTGATACGACGACATGTGTCATCCAGGTCAGCGAGCCTGACCACCCGATCCCGTTAGTCGAAGCATGGGTTGCTGAAGACCAATTCTAACCTGGACCTTCACGGGTAGCCGTTTAGCATCGGAATGAGTTAGTCAGTGCATACTATGTTTCGTTTATTTATTCAAGTCAAAGGTCACAGGCCAATAGGACGTACATTAACAGCATATATACACAGTTGGTTATACATCAGTACATAATTGATAAATAATTCCACAAGGTTGTATTATAGTAATACACAATACATGATAATAATATTATTGATGTAACGATGGGTAAAGTTTAAATGCTAAAAATATATACTTACTTAGATTTAATACCGTTCAGTACATACATGAACTTACGGAATGGTGACATTCTGAAACCTATCACTCATAGAACTGAATATATCAGTTGTTAGATATTGTATTGGTTGTCGCCACAGGTTGAATCTTGAAGCCACCCACTGATATAAGGGAATAATCAGTAACTGTATATTGTGTTGTTTGATTTGTTGCAACATGTTGACATCTTTGATTTAAGGGAATAGCAGTAGCTTGGTATTGTATTGGTTGTTGCCGCATTTTTCAATCCCAGAAACATGGCCATTCTCCGAAATTCATGACGGAGTAATTAGCGAAAGCTTTGAGTTGCAATTATTTGCGAAATTCGTGTTGGAAAATAAAGATGCGCATGTGTATACTATATGAAATAGTTGAACCGCTGTGTTTGTTTGTTTGTGACGGGTATCAATCAAGTCAAAACCAGACAATCCAGTGATACAGTATGACAACTTCCAATTTGCTGACAAACAACTGATTTAAAAAGAAACACGTTACTTGTATTATCATCGGGTAGATATATGATACCAAAAGGCATTGACTCATTAACATCACGCCTGTTATAAAGATGGAACCATGAACAATTTCGTATGCCTTGGCATATACCTCCACATTATTCCCATCGTCGATGGAGAGACAGAACAAGATCTATAGCTCCAACACTACATGAAGCCTCCGCATAACACACAAGTCCTGTTCTTCAACATTTGACAGGGTCAACAGTATTGACATGCGACATACATTAGTCATTTATAAAGATACCCTAAATTACTATCAGTTTGAGTAATATATTTAATATTTTACAAGTGCATTTTTATTCACACATTTTTCTTTCGTTTGACTGATGATCTGTATGCTTGGATGAAATGTCATATTGGCGAACAGACACACAAATCTACTTTTTCCAAAGAGCAGTATTTAATATGTTGATGCCCCTGTCTTACGTGATGTTGTATGTATTGATACACAACAATTGTGACGTTTCTGGTGGACAACAATCTGTTGGGTATCATATACAAACTCAACAGCAACGGCTCGTCAGGATCCAGTAATAGGTAACCTCATCAGCTGTACAGTATTACCTGTCTGGCTATCGATATAGAATCGATAATCGTTAGTTAAATATCGATCGATTATCGATAAATATAGGGAAAATAACTAACCAAAAACGCCAAAAAGGTCTCAAAGAAATGCATAGATATCACATCACTGGTGAGTGGTGACATGTAGCCATGGGTTACAGACAGAACGACCTCCTGAACATAATTTAGAAGCAACTCATCAATCAAAACCGAACTTTGTGTATTGTGTGAGTAAATTACAACCTTTTTAGATCACAAAAGTGTGTGAATGATATTATCGATGACGCTATTTTCATATCAATGTTCATTAGTAAGTTTTCCTATCGACGATATTTTCGATTATCGATCATTTTAGCCAGCCCTATAATCATCACATTGTGCGCGGTGTACATTGTGAATATAACTGGATGCTTCCTAGAGCATCAGCTAAAGATTAAACAACTGTGCAACATGTGCAGACTGAACACTAGCCCTACAGTCATGTTAGTAGTGAATGTCGTATTAAAAGGAAAATTGTCTGATTTTCCTAACAGGTATATCGATTTAAACTTTGCAGTGGTCACGTTTTCAAAAGTAACAAACGTTTCCTTCTTGCGTGTACAATCCTGAACACAAAATACCTTTCAGAAAGATGTCAAATGTAACACATGTTATATTTGGGATTACACTTTCTCAGTTGTTTACAGATTCGTTTACGTTTTGGAGATGAGTTTCATTCGGGATTCGAGAAAAGCACCTAATTGCCAGCACACGAAGTCAGCGATCTAACCCACTCAGCCGGCGCCATTTCACTGAGTCTTAAAAACCTCAACATACCAAATCCCCATGTGAACAAATCCAGTATTGCCTACGTATGCGATTACCCATCACACCCATGCCCTCAACAAAGCTTGCATAAAGGGCGTTTCTGAAATGTTGCTCTAGTTCCGAAGACACCGTCCTACCATGAGCCAAGCACAATAACCCTGAAGTTGCCCCCAAGCATGATTTAGAAATATTGTGAAATGCTCATTGCGAAATATGATAGAAAGGTGTGCTTGTGTGGGTGACGAAATCAAGACCAAAGTCCAATCATACAACGTCCACCTCAGATAAAAAGACAATCTCGACTGTCTGTCTGAACAACTTTGAAAGGTAATACATGTATAGATGAAATATTGACAACTGGATCCTCAGAATAAGAATCGTAATAAGCAGTTTGGAAATGAAGAAGAGACTAACTCGGGGTACGCTTAATGGCAGACACTCAATAGTTCTGGCTTATGTCCATGGAAGAGACAGTGACGGTAAACGTTTGTGCAAAGTTATACAAACAAATCCTCTGATGACGACACCATTATGCGTTTTAGAGTGTTGATTGAATTTTCTTTAATCTTGTCTAGTTTGCATCATTGTTATCGACTTAATAAAGCAGACATATGGCAGAAACCTCTTTCACCTTCGGTAAGAGTAATGACTACGGAGCAGAGAAGTCACTCATTCGTAACCGTTGTGTTCATTCGTAGTTACTCGTCCTTTCCCGTAACCATGCCCGTGAGAAATATTCCCCCAGCCAATCCGAATGCGCGTATGTAGAGACGAAATTTTCATTTCGGCTTGCATAATAGTTTCCCCAGACACGGTACTTATGATGTTGATCACTGGATTGTGTGGACCCCCCACCATGTAGCTGGAATATTGCTGAGTGTGTCGTTTAACAACAAACAAACAAACAAACATGATTCGACAGATTCCATGGTAAATAATGGCAAATACTCCATGCTTGCCGTAGGTGAAGACTGATGGATGTGATCTGACCAGTGCGGGGTAACAACCGAACTTGGTGCCGGTAACAATACTGTTGTCAATAACAGTATCGGGATTACTGAATTCCTGTCAGACAGCTAAACGTTCAATCAGTCTCTTAGAACTGCCACTACACCGACAGCATGTCACATATTACTTGGTACAACAAGGACTATTCGGCTCGGAGTCAGTATAATGTGTCTGAGTTGGGTATTCATGCTTCATTGCGGCATGGTATCTCAGTGAGCTAGCACTATAAAACCAGCTTAAATCTGGGTAGTACAAGATGCCGCACATACACATACACACGCATGCACGTCGTCATATGAGCGAAATATTCTCAAGCACGACATTAAACCCAATTTCACCTCACCTCTGAGAACTGCCACTACACCGACAGAATGTCACATATTACTTGGGGACGATATAGAAAAGGAACTCATAACATACATATTCAAACACGAAGGGGGGCGATAGGGTACCCTACTGGTTAAAGCATTCGTTCGTCACGCCTAAAACCGGGTTCGATTCCCCACATGGGTACAATGCGCAGAGCCAATTTCTGGTGTTCCCCTGGATATTGCGGGAATATTGCTAAGATCGGCGTAAAACTAAACTCACTCACTCAAAAATGAAGATTTGACAAACATTCTTTGAAGGATGACAGAGGCACAAACACGACACAAACCTTTAGAATGTTAAGGAAGTTTGTGATTGGAATATGCTCGTATGTTCAACATTATCCAATCGTGCGCCCAGTATCATTCGAACTTATGAATAAATACACACAGACCAATTATTGCAAAATATATTTTATCTTCAAATATCCCCCTCTGTATCCTGGACATAATGTTTTAATTAGGTAAAGATACCGAGCATCAACAGAGTGACCAGTAGGTAGACCGTCATGATGGCTGGAGTACCAACAGAGTTCACGTACGGGTATTGGATTGCTTCTGGACCTGTAAATAAGTCATTAAGATGTAATTATTGTTATTACATGATACAATGTAACGCTATTGACCCAGAGCATAGCAACAATGTACACCTGACCAGGTGTGTAATATTTATCATGTAAAACCCTTGTAACCAAGTGTTGGCTGGAAACTTTTCTGTTTACAAAATGTAATTCCAACGACCGTTTTGTCGACATGTAAACATTAAGAGACTATTGCTGGATAAAAGATCGATAATCGGAAATACCGTTGATAGGAAACGTTATTAAGGATTTTTTGCTATGAAAATAGTGTCATCGATATATGTACACTTTTGTGATTTAATATAGTTATAAGAGACGTTAGAGGCGACAAAGGGGATCGGGTGGTCAGGCACGATGGCTTGTTTGACACATGTCATCGTATTACAGTTTTGTAGATCGATGCTCATGATGTTGATCACTGGCTTTTCTGGTCCAGGCTTGATTATTTACAGACCGCCGCCATATAGCTGCAATATTGCTGAGTGCGGCGTTAAAGAACAACGCACCCAAGCAACCATGCAAGACAAATCACAAGGGTACGTAGCATAATTGCCATATTTAACACGTGATTGCATTAACATGCATGTTCTAACGTTTAGTTGTAATGTATCCTGTGCAGAAAAGGAAATATACTGTCCCACTGTATTAAGGTCACGTTTAGCTCAAGGTCTTCCAGCCATTAGGTATCGTTCCATGGCGAACATTGGTGAAAATACTGAATAGAATATATTTCTTACACGTATGGTCCAGGTCCCTTGATTCCATCATCTGTCTGGCTTGCGTGAAGGCAGGGTTGTTAATACACGCTGTCAGTCTGTTGAGACACATCACAAACGTGTGGGCAGCTCTGCAGGGAACCAGTTCAGAGAATCAGTTAAAGGAATCAGTTAAGGGAATCTGTTAAGGGAATCTGTTTTGAGAATCAGGACGTGCAATATGAGTGAGTGAATGTGGTTTTACGCTGCTTTTAGCAACTATCCAGCAATATCACGGCGGGGGACACCAGAAATGGGCTTCAGAGATTGTACCCATGTATGGAATCGAACCCGGGTCTTGGGCGTGACGAGCCAACACTTTAACCTCCAGGCTACCCCACCGTCATGAACGATAATCACAAGTGGTTATGGATATAACATGGGTCCTACATTCACACGCAGTGTTATAACTCTGAGCCATCAGGTGGTTTATACCCCAGTGGCATGTGCCAGTCCGGGTAACAACAACCAGCATCCATCAACGTTTGTTGTAATGGCGAGGATCGACTGACTGACTGACTGAGTTTGGTTTTACGCCGCTTTTAGCAATATTCCAGCAACATCATGATGGGGGGACACCAGAAATTTGGCTTCAGGCGAGGATCGAACCTCCGACATTCTGCTTTCCGGAAAACACTTTATCCATGAGGCCAAAGGGGCAGGCTGTATATACTAAAATGTAGATCCTGATCGCACTGGAATAGTTGTTCCAACCATATACAGTAGCGGAAAGCACACGAAACTACTGTTTTGTTTCATTTACAATCATAACATTTCTATATCAGCGTAAAAGACGAATAGAAATAAAATCATTTAAAAGTTCCTCGTTATCAATAATTGTATTATTTCGACAATTATGTTAAAGTTACGTTCTCGTGTTTTTCAGGTGACCAATTGACGTGCCTTTGCGTGTGTTTGTGACAGCCATGATGGTCACGAACACCTGATATACTTCCAGTAGCGAAATCCAGATATGATGCTGAGTCATAAACACACACTTAGAATATATATAGTTGGAATTGCTTAAAGTGTTTTGTCGCTTTACACGTTGGAACGTTATCACACCTGCATATGGTGTCAGTGGTCTCTGTTCCGTTGCCGATCGAGTCAGTGAGGCTGGTGGTGCAATCGTTTATGTCGACGACGCTGCATTCACTCTGGGACATTGCTGTAGCTGCACATGCTGAAGGATGTGTCAATCACAAAAGTCATTAGAACAGATTTTAGAATCTAATTGTGAATAATTGTAGCGTTATGGCATGTCATATGATGCTCGCTTAGTCACTGTTGTTCGTTAGAAACACCGGTATTGATATACAACACGCCTAATAAATACACAATAACCAATGTATGAAACAATCACACACAATATACGGAACAGCAAAGCACTGTTCTTCAACTAGAGACGTGCAAGGGAGTTACATGAACAGCGAATGCACAACATACAAAATATACACTATGCACAGCGAACATTACAACACCAGACTAAACATACTCGCCATGAACAAAGTACTCAGTATAAGCACCATTAACAGCATAGTAACTAGATGCATGACACAGTTAACGTACAACACACAGCAGATTCAGTATTTTCACCACCACACAGCATATGAAGTATTTTCACCACACAGCATGTACTGTATTTTCATCACACCCAGCTTATGCAGTATTTTCACCACACCCAGCATATTTTATTTTCACCACACATAACATATACATCATATTCACCATACAGAGAATAGTATTTTCACCAAGTACAGCATATCCAGTATTTTCACCACACAGCATGTACAGTATTTTCAGCACACACAGCATACACAGTATTTTCACCACACAGCATGTACAGTATTTTCAGCACACACAGCATATACAGTATTTTCACCACACCAGCATACACAGTATTTTCACCACACAGCATACACAGTATTTTCACCACACAGCATATACAGTATTTTCACCACACATAACAGCATGTACAGTATTTTCACCACACAGCATACACAGTATTTTCACACACAGCATATCAGTATTTTCACCACACAGCATATACAGTATTTTCACCACACACATACAGTACAGTATTTTCACCACACACAGCATACACAGTATTTTCACCACACAGCATACACAGTATTTTCACCACACACAGCATATACAGTATTTTCACCACACCCAGCATACACAGTATTTTCACCACACAGCATACACAGTATTTTCACCACACAGCATACACAGTATTTTCACCACACAGCATATACAGTATTTTCACCACACAGCATATACAGTATTTTCACCACACACAGCATACACAGTATTTTCACCACACCCAGCATACACAGTATTTTCACCACACAGCATACACAGTATTTTCACCACACACAGCATATACAGTATTTTCACCACACAGCATATACAGTATTTTCAGCACACACAGCATGTACAGTATTTTCACCACACACAGCATATACAGTATTTTCACCACACAGCATACACAGTATTTTCACCACACAGCATACACAGTATTTTCAGCACACAGCATATACAGTATTTTCACCACACAGCATATACAGTATTTTCAACACACCCAGCATATACAGTATTTTCACCACACAGCATATACAGTATTTTCACCACACAGCATACACAGTATTTTCACCACACACAGCATGCATTCACCACACAGCGCATATACAGTATTTTCACCACACAGCATATACAGTATTTTCAGCACACACAGCATACACAGTATTTTCACCACACACAGCATATACAGTATTTTCACCACACACAGCATACACAGTATTTTCACCACACACAGCATATACAGTATTTTCACCACACAGCATACACAGTATTTTCAGCACACAGCATATACAGTATTTTCAACCACACACAGCATATACAGTATTTTCACCACACACAGCATATACAGTATTTTCACCACACAGCATACACAGTATTTTCAGCACACATAGCATATGCAGTATTTTCAGCACACACAGCATGCATGTACAGTATTTTTCAGCACACACAGCATATACAGTATTTTCACCACACAGCATATACAGTATTTTCACCAACACAGCATATACAGTATTTTCACCACACCCAGCATACACAGTATTTTCACCACACAGCATATACAGTATTTTCACCACACAGCATTTACAGTATTTTCACCACACACAGCATATACAGTATTTTCACCACCAATCCAGCATGTACAGTATTTTCACCACATAGCACACACAGTATTTTCAGCACACACAGCATTTTCACCACAACACACAGCATGTACAGTATTTTCAGCACACAACATACACAGTATTTCACCACAGCATTTCATATACACACCACACAG
The DNA here is from genome assembly GCF_003918875.1 of Haliotis rubra. NCBI lineage: Eukaryota > Metazoa > Mollusca > Gastropoda > Lepetellida > Haliotidae > Haliotis > Haliotis rubra. The sequence goes on along the minus strand of NW_025766103.1, from coordinate 26,228 downwards.
CATACACAGTATTTTCACCACACAGCATATACAGTATTTTCATCACACAGCATATACAGTATTTTCAGCACACACAGCATACACAGTATTTTCACCACACAGCATGTACAGTATTTTCACCACACAGCATATACAGTATTTTCAGCACACACAGCATACACAGTATTTCCAGCACACAGCATGTACAGTATTTTCCCCACACAGCATGTACACTATTTTCACCACACAGCATATACAGTATTTTCACCACTCAGCATATACAGTATTTTCAGCACACACAGCATGTACAGTATTTTCAGCACACAGCATGTACAGTATTTTCATCACCCTGCATATACAGTATTTTCACCACACACAGCATATACAGTATTTTCACCACACCTAGCATACACAGTATTTTCACCACACAGCATATACAGTATTTTCACCACACACAGCATTTACAGTATTTTCACCACACAGCATGTACAGTATTTTCACCACACAAAGCATGTACAGTATTTTCACCACACAGCATGTACAGTATTTTCACCATATACACAGTATTTTCACCACACAGTATTTTCACCACACACATATACAGTATTTTCACCACACACAGCATACACAGTATTTTCACCACAGCATACACAGTATTTCAGCACACACAGCATTTACAGTATTTTCACCACACACAGCAGACACAGTATTTTCACCACACAGCATATACAGTATTTTCACCACACAGCATATACAGTATTTTCACCACACACAGCATATACAGTATTTTCACCACACACAGCATTATACAGTATTTTCAGCACACACATCATATACAGTATTTTCACCACACACAGTGTTTTCATATCACATTTTCACCACACACCACACAGCATATACAGTATTTTCACCATACAGAGAATAGTATTTTCACCACACACATAGCATATCCACAGTATTTTCACCACACAGCATGCAATAGTATTTTCACCACACATTATTTTTCATATACCGTATTTTCAGCCACACACAGCATATCCAGCATTTTCACCACACAGCATATACAGTATTTTCACCACACAGCATATACAGTATTTTCACCACACAGCATATACAGTATTTTCACCACACAGCATGTACAGTATTTTCACCACACAGCATATACAGTATTTTCAGCACACACAGCATACACAGTATTTTCACCACACAGCATATACAGTATTTTCAGCACACACAGCATACACAGTATTTTCACCACACAGCATGTACAATATTTTCACCACACACAGCATATACAGTATTTTCACCACACAGCATGTACAGTATTTTCAGCACACACAGCATACACAGTATTTTCACCAACCACAGCATATGCAGTATATTCACCGACCACAGCATGTACAGTGTTTTTACCACACAGAATATACAGTATTTCCACAACACTCATTGTATAATTTATATTTACAACACCGCGATATCCACATATTCACCTTACGTCATATACAACACACACGATATATTCACAACACACATAAAATACATCATCTTCGCCCTTGACAGTTGATGCTAGAAGATAAACAACTGGTCTGACCTGAAAGTATGACAATTGTATAAAGTTTCCACATTTTGTCAGGGTACGGCAAACAACCTCTGTCTTCCAGCCAAGTTAAAATGAAATTCAGGATATCAAACCATCAACAGCTATTGCGAAATCCTGGGAACGGGTAGCTGTATTGGGCGTGTGTGAGAATATGTGTACTCTGCTCTATTTAAATAAGGCTAGTAAGGTTCAGGTTACTGTACCCTCAACGCTGGTACTGTGTTGAATTCTCCATCATAAGGGATAAATATTTTAATGTTAAAACTGTTAAGGATCTTTTTAGTACTGTTCATGTTCATTTAATTCTTGCTTTTTTAAAAAAAAATGATTTAATTAATGAATTTTGATAAAGATGTTCTGTACATATCTGTATTTTAATTATTGGTAGATTTGATTAGTAACTTAGATTGTTAGTGGCTGTACCCTCAAATGGGGTTGAAGTATTGTAAAATTATTGTCCTCCTGAGAGGGTACGTAAGTCCCAAAACATTTCAAGTACATTTAAGTATACCAGGTGTTTTAATCGTGGTATTTTTGTCATTTTAAAGTATGGCTAATTATCGGTATAAACGCCAATGGCTGAAGGGATGGTGTAAATCCAGCTAGGGTCCATGCAGGTAGCAAAGGTAATGTAAGTCCCCATGGGCCTTAGTATGGTGATCTACCTTCAGTTGTTGGCGATCTATAGCCCATTTTTACATTGTATTGTCCTCCTTAATAGAATATTTTAGCTTTGTTCGCTAGTTTTATATTCATATCTGTGATTATCTAGTATTTTTACTGTCCGTCGTCGGCAGGTTTTTATAATATCTATATATATTCTATTTCAATGTCAAATGTTCTCGTCACGATATGGCTGAAATATTGCCGATGTGACGTTAAATTTTAACTCACTCACTCACTCACTCAACGCTGGTGGTTTTGTACGAATGTTATGTGCGACTCAATGGCATGTGAATGTTTATCAATGCAATACTTAGTATATTCATTTCAGGATTGCAGTTAAAACTGCATGTTAACTTTATTACGACTCATTGCAAAGCAAAGTGGGTTTATAATATTGCTTGTTTGTTGTTTAACACCACACTCCTGTATCCCAGCTATGTGGAGGCGGTCTGTAAATAATCGAGTCTGGACCAGACAATCCAATGATCAACATCATGAGCATCTATTTACGCAACTGTGATACGATGACTACCTGATCTAGTGTATTGTACAAGAATCACCAAACATATATATGTAACCATATTTCGATTATTTCATTCAAATATTACTTCATGTCATAATCAATTGTATTTTGCATTATAATTTTGGTAACTTTAATGTGATATAAATTTGCTCAGTTCGTTGTTCGTCCTAGTCAGGCAGCCCATGTTATGGGTTAACCTTTCGTGTTTTGCATCTGAAGACACGAGGGTTCCTCTTCTTAATTGACATAATTCTGGGGAAAATATATAAGGACTGACTGACTGAGTTTAGTTTTACGCCGCTTTTAGCAATATTCCAGCAATATCACGGCGGGGGACACCAGAAATGGGCTTAACACATTGTGCCCATGTGGGGAATCGAACCCGGGTCTTCGGCGTGACGAGCCAACGCTTTAACCACTAGGCTACCCCACCGCCCCCAAATATATAAGGAAACACATAAAAGTGCAAGTGTTCCTTTATTCTTTTCCTGCATGTTTTGTATTACACTGTGAATGGAAATCTGTGAATAAGCAAATATACGCAGCGATCAAGTGGTGTTCCGTTTTTTGTTTCTCCCAGTATATACACTTCATCGCACACCAATTTCTTCTCAGCCAGTACGGGTTGTGCAATATATTCACCGGAAAATGGATATCGGATGTCTTCGTCCACTAACCCTAAGAGCTCATTCCTTCGAGACAGCACGGTGTCATCACCCTGACATCATTTCTGTAGATAAATAATTCCACAAGGTTGTATTATAGTAATACACAATACATGATGATAATATTATAGTTAATACGATGGGTAAAGTTTAAATGCTAAAATGGATACTTACTTAGATTTAATACTGTTCAGTACATACATGAACTTACGGAATGGTGACATTTTGAAACCTATCACTCATAGAACTGAATATATCAGTTGTTAGATATTGTATTGGTTGTCGCCACAGGTTGAATCTTGAAACCACCCACTGATTTAAGGGAATAATCAGTAACTGTATATCGTGTTGTTTGATTAAAAACAGAAACACGTGACTTGTATTATCATCGGGTAGATATATGATACCAAACGGCATTGAGTCATTAACATCACGCCTTGTCATAAAGATGGAGCCATGAACAATGTCGTATGCCTTGGCATATACCTCCACATAATTCCCTTCGTCGATGGAGAGACAGAACAAGATCTATAGCTCCAACACTACATGAAGCGTCCGCATAAGCCACTAGTCCTGTTCTTAGTATACAACATTTGACAGGGTCAACAGTATTGACATGCGACATACATTAGTCATTTATAAAAATACCCTAAATTACTATCAGTTTGAGTAATATATTAAATATTTTACAAGTGCATTTTTATTCACACATTTTTCTTTCGTTTGACTGATGATCTGCATGTTTGGATGCTTTCGAAATGTCATATTGGCGAACAGACACACAAATCTACTTTTTCCAAAGAGCAGTATTTAATATGTTGATGCCCCTGTCTTACGTGATGTTGTATGTATTGATACACAACAATTGTGACGTTTCTGGTGGACAACAATCTGTTGGGTATCATATACAAACTCAACAGCAACGGCTCGTCAGGATCCAGTAATAGGTAACCTCATCAGCTGTACAGTATTACCTGTCTGGCTATCGATATAGAATCGATAATCGTTAGTTAAATATCGATCGATTATCGATAAATATAGGGAAAATAACTAACCAAAAACGCCAAAAAGGTCTCAAAGAAATGCATAGATATCACATCACTGGTGAGTGGTGACATGTAGCCATGGGTTACTAACAGAACAACGTCCTGAACATAATTTAGAAGCAACTCATCAATCAAAACCGAACTTTGTGTATTGTGTGAATAAATTACAACTTTATTAGATCACAAAAGTGTGTGAATGATATTATCGATGACGCTATTTTTATATCGATATTCATTAGTACGTTTTCCTATCGACGATATTTTCGATTATCGATCATTTCAGCCAGCCCTAGTATCACCACATTGTGCGCGGTGTACATTGTGAATACAACTGGACGTTTCCTCGAGCATCAGCTAAAGATTAAACAACTGTGCAACATGTGCTGACTGAACACTAGCCCTACCGACATGTTAGTAGTGAATGTCGTATTTAAAGGAAAATTGTCTGATTGTCCTAACAGGTATATCGATTTAAACTTCAAAAGTAACAAACGTTTCCTTCTTGCATGTACAATCCTGAACACAACATACCTTTAAGAAAGATGTCAAATGTAACACATGTTATATTTGGGATTACACTTTCTCAGTTGTTTACAGATTTGTTTACGTTTTGGAGATGAGTCTCATTCGGTATTCGAACCCACACTTTCAGAGAGAAGCACCTAATTGCCAGCACACAAAGTCAGCGATCTAACCCTCTCAGCCGTCTCTCTTTTCACTGAGTCTTAAAAACCTCAACATACCAAAATCACCATGTGAACAAATCCAGTATGCGATTACCCCATCACACCCATGCCCTCAACAAAGCATGCATAAAGGGCGTTTCTGAAATGTTGCTCTAGTTCCGAAGACACCGTCCTACCATGAGCCAAGCACAATAACCCTGAAGTTGCCCCCAAGCGGGCATGATTTAGAAATATTGTGAAATGCTCATTGCGAAATATGATAGAAAGGTGTGCTTGTGTGGGTGACGAAATCAAGACCAAAGTCCAATCATACAACGTCCACCTCAGATAAAAAGACAATCTCGACTGTCTGTCTGAACAGATTTGAAAGGTAATACATGTATAGTTAAAATATTGACAACTGGATCCTCAGAATAAGAATAGTAATAAGCAGTTTGGAAATGAAGAAGAGACTAACTCGGGGTACGCTTAATGGCAGACACTCAATAGTTCTGGCTTATGTCCATGGGAGAGACAGTGACGGTAAACGTTTGTGCAAAGATATCCAAACAAATCCTCTGATGACGACACCATTATGCTTGCAAGAAGGAAAATCATCTAAATTTTACGTTTGCGTTGCAATATGGTCGTTTTAGAGTGTTGATTGAATTTTCTTTAATCTTGTCTAGTTTGCATCATTGTTATCGACTTAATAAAGCAGACATGTGGCAGAAACCTCTTTGTTCACCTTTGGTATGAGTAGTGACTACGGAGCAGTGACGTCACTCATTCATAAACGTTGTGTTCATTCGTGGTTACTCGTCCCTTTCCGTAACCCGAAAAGAAGGCTCGTACCCCTCTCGTCGTCATGTCCGGGAGAAATATTCCCCCAGCCAATCAGAATGCGCGTATGTAGAGACAAAATTGGGTCAAAATAGTTAGTTGAAATAATTTTCATTTCGGCTTGCATAATATTTTCCCCAGACACTTCAAGTAAAGTTTAATTACTGCATGGTCCTCCTGGGTTTCCTGATTTTTTCTATAACCAGGATATATATGCGCATCTTGTTGCAAGGCATTCTCAAGTTACCGAAGGTTGTTGATCTGTGGGCGACGTGAGAGGCGTTGGCCGATGTAATCCCACAAGTGTTCAATGGGAGACAAATCTGGTGACAATGCAGGCCATGGAAGTAGAGGAATGTTGTGCAGTGTGCGATCGAGCATTGTCCTGCTAGAACGTGTGCAGATCTTAATGTTGGTTAAAGAAGGGAACGACGTTGTTCTGAAGAATGGTGTCGCGGTAGTAAAGGGCATTCACTCTGCCACGACTAACTACCAGAGCGGTTTTGTGATGATAACTGATCCCTCCCAAAACCATAATGCTGCCTCCACCCCACCGATCTGTTTGCACAACACAGTCCTGATGGTAACGTTCTCCCCGTCGACGCCATACCCGTAGACGCCCGTCAGCATTTCGCAAGTGAAAACGTGACTCGTCGGAGAACACAACACCATGTCAATGTCGTAACAACCACAAACGATGCTGTCCAGCCCATCGTCTCACTTAATATTATGGCGTAGGAAAGTATTTAAGCATGTTAAACATATCCTTTTTAGGTAATTTAAACATATCCTTTTAGGTAATTGGCGTGGATGCCATGTTTGTTTTCCAAGTAAACTAGAGTTACATGCCCTTGAAAATAGTCCGGCGACTAGACTATTTCTTTCTCTCTGCGCTTTTGCGCTCAGACAGTCAAGTTCAGTAAAATGGCTACGAGAGGGGTACGCGTCTTCTTTCCGGCTACGGAAAGAGACGAGTAGTTACGACTGCGTTGTGTTGTGTATTATTGCGCCACTACGATTGGTATCTGACAGCCACGCATGTGGTAATCTCTATTTATCTTGGACTGTGGCGGATGAGAGGCAACATTCCACAAGCCCCAAAAGTATCCCATACCTGAATACACGTTAATGCATGCTATGTGAAACAAGTGACGTATGTGTATTGTCTCAAACCATGTCATAAATTGCTACTATGACTTACTCAATTTATAATTACGGTAGTGTCAAGAACGGTCCAACCTGGTAGAGGGGAATGGCCCCGTAATGTACCCGTACTTTATCAAAATTAATAAAGAACAATACAGATTTCATGACCCTTTCTCGTGAAGATCCGGGTTAGAATTGATCTTCAGCAACCCATGCTTATCGTAAGAGGCGACTAACGGGATCGGGTGGTCAGGCTCGCTGATTTGATTGACACATGTCATCGGATCCCAAATGCGTATAACGGTACTCATGATGTTGATGACTGGATTGTCTGGACCCGCCACCATGTAGCTGGAATATTGCTGAGTGTGTCGTTTAACAACAAACAAACAAACAAACATGACTCGACAGATTCCATGGTAAATAATGGCAAATACCCCATGTTTGCCGTAGGTGAAGACTTGTATTTATGAACACAGATGGATGTGATCTGACCAGTTCGGGGTAACAACCGAACTTGGTGTAACAATGTTACCAATAACAGTATCGGGATTACTGAATTCCTGTCATACAGCTAAACCTTCAATCAGTCTCTGAGAACGTGGTGTAGTGGTTAGAGCGTCCGCCTGGAGAGCGGAAGGTCGCGGGTTCGATCCCAAAAAGACGTTAAACTATGGTACTTGTTGGTCCCTGCCTGGCGCTCGGCATTAATGGGTACAACAAGGACTGGTCGGCTCGGAGTCAGTATACTGTGTCTGAGTGGGGTATTCATGCTTCACTGCGGCATGGTATTTCAGTGAGCTAGCACTATAAAACCAGTTAAATCTGGGCTAGTACAAGCAGCCGCACATACACATACACACACATGCATGTCGTCATATGAGCGAAATATTCTCCAGCACGACGTAAAACCCAATTTCACCTCACCTCACCTCTGAGAACTGCCACTACACCGACAGAATGTCACATATTACTTGGGGACGATATAGAAAAGGAACTCATAACATACATATTCAAACACGAAAAGGGGCGATAGGGTACCCTACTGGTTAAAGCATTCGCTCGTCACGCCGAAGAACCGGGTTCGATTCCCCACATGGGTACAATGCGCAAAGCCCATTTCTGGTGTCCCCCTGGATATTGCGGGAATATTGCTAAGAGCGGCGTAGAACTAAACTCACTCACTCAAAAATGAAGATTTGACAAACATTCCTTGAAGGATGACAGCGGCACAAACACGACACAAACCTTTAGAATGTTAAGGCTGTATGTCATTGGAATATGCTCGTATGTTGGAATATGCTCAACATTATCCAATCGTGCGCCCAGTATCATTCGAACTTATTAATAAATACACACAGACCAATTATTGCAAAATATATTTTATCTTCAAATATCCTCTCTGTATTCTGGACATAATGTTTTATTTAGGTAAAGATACAGAGCATCAACAGAGTGACCAGTAGGTAGACCGTCATGATGGCTGGAGTACCAACAGAGTTGGCGTACGGGTATGGGACTGCTATTGGACCTGCAAATAAGTCATTAAGATGTAGTTATTATTATTACATGATACAATGTAACGCTATTGACCTAGAGCATAACAACAATTTACACCTGACCAGGTATGTAATATTTACCATTTAAAGCCCTTGTAACCAAGTGTTGGCTGGAAACTTTTCTGTTTACAAAATGTAATTCCAACGACCGTTTTGTCGACATGTAAACATTAAGAGACTATTGCTGGATAATAGATCGATAATCGGAAATACCGTTGATAGGAAACGTTATTAAGGATTATTGATATGAAAATAGTGTCATCGATATATGTACTGACTGACTGACTGAGTTTGGTTTTACGCCGCTTTTAGCAATATTCCAGCAACATCACGGCGGGGGACACCAGAAATGGGCTTCACATATTGTACCCATGTGGGGATTCGAACACGGGTCTTCGGCGTGACGAGCCAACGCTTTAACCACTAGGTTACCCCACCGCCCCCATCGATATATGCACACTTTTGTGATTTAATATAGTTATAAGAGAAGTAAGAGGCGACAAACGGGATCGGGTGGTCAGGCATTGGTGAAAATACTGAATAGAATATATTTCTTACACGAATGGTCCAGGTCCCTTGATTCCATCATCTGTCTGGCTTGCGTGAAGGCAGGGTTGTTAATACACGCTGTCAGTCTGTTGAGACACATCACAAACGTGTGGGCAGCTCTGCAGGGAACCAGTTCAGAGAATCAGTTAAAGGAATCAGTTAAAGGAATCAGTTAATGGAATATGTTAAGGGAATCTGTTAAGGGAATCTGTTTTGAGAATCAGGACGTGCCATATGAGTGAGTGAATGTGGTTTTACGCTGCTTTTAGCAATTAGCCAGCAATATCACGGCGGGGGACACCAGAAATGGGCTTCAGAGATTGTACCCATGTATGGAATCGAACCCGGGTCTTGGGCGTAACGAGCGAACGCTTTAACCTCCAGGCTACCCCACCGTCATGAACGATAATCACAAGTGAGGTGAGGTGAAATTGGGTTTTACGTCGTGCTTGAGAATATTTCACTCATATGACGACGTGATAATCACAAGTGGTTATGGATATAACATGGGTACTATAGCTACATTCACACGCAGTGTTATAACTCTGAGCCGTCAGGTGGTTTATACCCCCAGTGACATGTGCTAGGCCGGGTAACCACAACCAGCATCTATCAACGTTTGTTATGATGGCGAGGATCGAACCTCCGATATTCTGCTTTCCAGCATACACTTTATCCATGGGGCCAAAGGGGCAGGCTGTATATACTAAAATGTAGATCCTGATCGCACTGGAATAGTTGTTCCAACCATATACAGTAGCGGAAAGCACACGAAACTACTGTTTTGTTTCATTTACAATCATAACATTTCTATATCAGCGTAAAAGACGAATAGAAATAAAATCATTTAAAAGTTCCTCGTTATCAATAATTGTATTATTTCGACAATTATGTTATGTTCTCGTGTTTTTTCAGGTGACCAATTGACGTGCCTTTGCATGTGTTTGTGACAGCCATGATGGTCACGAACACCTGATATACTTACAGTAGCGTAATCCAGATATATTATACTGAGTCATAAACACACAATTAGAATATATATAGTTGGAATTGCTCAAAGAGTTTTGTCGCTTTACACGTTGGAACGTTGTCACACCTGCATGTGTCTTCGGTCGCTGTTCCGTTGGGGGGTCGACTCAGTGAAGCTGGTGGTGCAGGCTTTTATGTCGATGACGTTGCATTCACTCTGGGACATTGCTGTAGCTGCACATGCTGAAGGATGTGTCAATCACAAAAGTCATTGGAACAGATTTTAGAATCTAATTGTGAATAATTGTAGCGTTATGGCATGTCATATGATGCTCGCTTAGTCACTGTTGTTCGTTAGAAACACCTGTATTGATATACAACACGCCAAATAAATATACAATAACCAATGTATGAAACAATCACACACACTATACGGAACAGCAAAGCACTGTTCTTCAACTAGAGACGTGCAAGGGAGTTACATGACCAGCGAATGCACAACGTACAATATATACACTATGCACAGCGAACATTACAACACCAGACTAAACATACGCGCCGAGAACAAAGTACTCAGCTCACTAAGGATATGCACCATTAACAGCATAGTAACTAGATGCATGACACAGTTAACGTACAACACACAGCAGATTCAGTATTTTCACCACTCACAGCATATGCAGTATTTTAACCACACACAGCATATACAGTATTTTCACCACACAGCATATACAGTATTTTCACCACACAGCATATACTATAAGTTATCACATCGTGTCCAGGGAAATACGGGGTTTTTATCAGTACCGAGTAAGGATGTATAAAACCTTATGAGGGACTGATAAATCACTGTATTTCCCGAGATACGATGTGATAACGCATTTTTTCCCGAGTATCTAGCCGAATGTTTTTACTAACTCCAACAACGTTTTGCTTCAATTTCATTCTCAGTTGTTGTGGCAAAACGTTTCCTTGCTGCCATGTTGACAACAGCTGATCGACTGACCTCAATGTAGCGCACGTTACTAAAGGCTTGGCGATGCACGCTTTTCTCACTTCGCGTGGTCACCGAGGCGTGGCGGGATAATATGACTTTTTTGTACTCCCTGCTCGCGGATCGTGACGGGTGTACATAGTAATTTATCAGAGTCACGTGAACCAATCAAAATTCGACATTCTCACATGAGGCTGGATAAAGTATTTTCACCACACAGCATATACAGTATTTTCACCACACAGCATATACAGTATTTTCACCACACAGCATATACAGTATTTTCACCACACAGCATATACAGTATTTTCACCACACAGCATATACAGTATTTTCACCACACAGCATATACAGTATTTTAACCACACAGCATATACAGTATTTTCACCACACAGCATATACAGTATTTTCACCACACAGCATATACAGTATTTTCACCACACAGCATATACAGTATTTTCACCACACAGCATATACAGTATTTTCACCACACAGCATATACAGTATTTTCACCACACAGCATATACAGTATTTTCATCACACACAGTATATATAGTATTTTCACCACACAGCATATACAGTATTTTCACCACACAGCATATACAGTATTTTCACCACACAGCATATATAGTATTTTCATCACACACAACATATACAGTATTTTCATCACACACAGCATATATAGCATTTTCATCACACACAACATATACAGTATTTTCATCACACACAGCATATATAGTATTTTCATCACACACAACATATACAGTATTTTCATCACACACAGCATATACAGTATTTTCACCACACAGCATATGCAGTATTTTCACCACACAGCATATACAGTATTTTCATCACACACAGCATATATAGCATTTTCACCACACAGCATATACAGTATTTTCACCACGCACAACATATACAGTATTGTCACCACACACAGCATATCAAGTATTTTCAGCACACACAACATATACAGTATTTTCATCACACACAGCTTATATTATTTTCACCACACATAACATATACATCATATTCACCATACAGAGAATAGTATTTTCACCACACACAGCATGTTCAGTATTTTCACCAACCACAGCATATACAGTATATTCACCGACCACAGCATGTACAGTGTTTTTACCACACAGAATATACAGTATTTCCACAAAACTCAGCGTATAATTTATATTTACAACACAAAGATATCCACATATTCACCCTACATCATATACAACACACACGATATATTCACAACACACATAACATACATCATCTTCGCCCTTGACAAATGATGCTAGAAGATAAACAACTAGTCTTACCTGAAAGTATGACAATTGTATAAAGTTTCCACATTTTGTCAGAGTACGGCAAACAACCTCTGTCTTCCAGCCAAGTTAAAATGAAATGCAGGGTATCAGACCATCAATAGCTATTGCGAAATCCCGGGAACGGGTAGCTGTATTGGGCGTGTGTGAGAATATGTCTACGCTGTTCTATTTAAAGGTTAGATAGGTTCAGGTTACTGTACCGTAACGCTGGTGGTTTTGAACGAATGTTATGTGCGACACGATGGCATGTGAATGACAGACTAAATGCGTCTTTAATATGTTTATCAATGCAATACTAGAGTATTCATTTCAGGATTGCAGTTAAAACTGTATGTTAACTTTATTACGACTCATTGCAAAGCAATGGTTTTATTTCTTATATTGCTTATTTGTTGTTTTGCGCCGCACTCAGCAATATTCCAGCTATATGGCGGAGGTCTGTAAATAATCGAGTCTGGACCCAACAATCCAGTGATCAACATCATGAGCATCTATTTACGCAACTGTGATACGATGACTACCTGATCTGGTGTATTGTACAAGAATCACCAAGCATATATATGTAACCATATATCGATTATTTTATACAAATATTACTCCATGTCATAATCAATTGTATCTGAAGACAAGAGGGTTCCTCTTCTTAATTGGCATAATTCTGGGGAAAATATATAAGGAAACACATACAAGTGCAAGTGTTCCTTTATTCTTTTCCTGCATGCTTTGTTTTACACTGTGAATGGAAATCAGGGAATAAGCAAATATACACAGCGATCAAGTGGTGTTCCGTTTTTTGTTTCTCCCAGTATATACACTTCATCGCACACCAATTTCTTCTCAGTCAGTACGGGTTGTGCAATATATTCACCGGAAAATGGATATCGGGTGTCTTCGTCCATTAACCCTAAGAGCTCATTCCTTCGAGACAGCACGGTGTCATCGCCCTGACATCATTTCTGTACATCCCATTGATCCCACTGTCAGTGAAGGCAAACACTGCGGGTACTGTTATAATCACGTAGAACTCGAGCCGGGAGAACTTCTGCTGACTATGGAATCCTTGAAGGGACATTCTCAGTTGCGGTACGCTCGATTCAGGTTGTGGTGGTGGAATTGGGTTTAACGTCGTGCTTGTGAATATTTCGCTCATATGACGACGTGCATGCGTGTGTATGTGTATGTGCAGCTGCTTGTACTAACCCAGACTGAAGCTGGTTTTATAGTGCTAGCCCACTGAGATACCATGCCGCAGTGAAGCATGAATACCCCACTCAGACACATCATACTGACTCCGAGCCGACCAGTCCTTGTTGTACCCATTAATGCCGAGCGCCAGGCAGGGACCAACAAATACCATATTTTAACGTCTTTTTGGTTTGACGCGGTTGGGGATCGAACCCGCGACCTTCCGCATCGAGTCAGGTATTAACAGCTATATGTTTGTAACATGGATCAGAGTAAGTCAGACGAGATTTGGTGAAAGTTGGACCAATCTAAAGCAGAATTTACTAAATGTGTGGAGAACAGTTTGGAGTATTTTCGTGGCGAATTTCTAAAGATGTCTAAATAACTCACGAAGTTTAAAGGCTGCTAAGGATACGATGTGGAAAAAAGAAGATAATAAGATTCAATATACTTTCAATTCTGAGAGTTTGGATATTTCGGAGCAGTTTAAGTTTGCCCTTGAGTGTACTGCACATGACATACCATATAAGTGTTGTGTTGTTCGTTGTACTCAGTGGAGTGTTGGAGAACCCACTGTCAGTGAAGGCAAACACTGTTTGTACTGTTATGATCACGTAGAACTCGAGACGTGAGAACTGCTGCTGAGTATGGAATCCTTGAAGGGACATTGTCGCGTTGACGCGCTTAAACATACATGTAAAAACGGAAGACGTTAACGAAGAATGACACCAAGCTTTGGTAAAACTATAAAATGTCATCTAAACCCCAGTCCGATAATGCGATAAATGGTCAAATGTCGCGTTGCTGCATGGCAATGCCGTGCGATAGTTAAACTGGTAAATTTGTGTACGGTGTGGTAGGGTTAACGATGTCCCATCCAGGTTTCCGTAGTTGAACGGTACCCTCCAGATCAGATACTCAATAAAACACGCGTTCTCGGGACGTTACCCATACTCCCGATATGATTGTACATGCACCCATGGGGTGTGTGTGGTGTGTGGTGGTGGTGGTGGTGTGTGTGTGCGTGTGTGTGCGTGCGTGCGTGCGTGCGTGCGTGCGCGTGTGTGTGTGTGTGTGTGTGTGTGTGTGTGTGTGTGTGGTTTTGTTGCGTGTGTGTATGTGTGTGTTTGTTGCTGGGTGGTGGTGGGGTGTATGTGTGTTTTCTATTCACTTGGGATTCGGACCTTTGTGCCAGAGATGCCAGAGACGCCAGAGATGCCAGAGACGCCAGAGACGCCAGAGATGCCAGAGACGCACCCTATATATCGTCTTCCATCCAAACAAATCATTTGTGGAAAAATTATTATCTGAGTCAAGTTTATGAATCGAAATTGCACAAAATGTTTGCTAAAATAATTTGGTTACAATTCCAGTTTCGAACAAATATTTCCAGTTTGTCCGTCTGTCTTTTAAACTTGCACTGTCAACGATCACGTTCATTTCGTAAGTTCATTGATACGAGGTCAGTATATAGGGTATCTGTGATAGTGTCTGTCTTGAACCCCTGTACTGCCCACTAACACGTTCATTTCGTCAGATCACTGACGCGCATCAGTAAAGGTTGTCTGTGATGGAACAAGTCCATTTCACGAGTACACGTTATGCCTCGCCTACAGAGATGCCTACTCCATCACATGTAGGTCAAAACTTTATAAGGAAGAGAAACGAAATCTGTCAATACAGGCATCAATCGCGTAACGACCAGGCTCAACGATAGAGATGGCCCAAAACAATCTATCAATAGAGGCATCAATCGCGTAACCACCAGGATCAACGATAGAGATGGCCAAAAACAATCTATCAATAGCGGCATCAATCGCGTAACGACCAGGCTCAACGACAGAGATGGCCAAAACCATCTATCAGCAGAGGCATCAATCGCGTAACGACCAGGCTCAACGATAGTGATGGCCCGAACCATATATCAATAGCGGCATCAATCACGTAACGACCAGGCTCAACGATAGAGATGGCCCGAACCATCTATTCATAGCGGCATCAATCGCGTAACGACCAGGCTCAACGATAGAGGTGGCCCGAACCATCTATCAATAGCGGCATCAATCACGTAACGACCAGGCTCAACGATAGAAATGGCCCGAACCATCTGCAATAGAGGCATCAATCACGTAACAACCAGACTCAACGATAGAGATGGCCAAAACCATCTATCAATAGAGGCATGAATCGCGTAAAGACCAGGCTCAACGATAGAAATGGCCCGAACCATCTGTCAATAGAGGCATCAATCACGTAACGACCAGGCTCAACGATAGAGGTGGCCCGAACCATCTGTCAACAGAGGCATCAATCACGTAACGACCTGGCTCAACGACAGAGATGGCCGAACCATCTATCAACAGAGGTATCAGTCACGTAACGACCAGGCTCAACGATAGAGATGGCCAAAACCATCTATCAATAGCGGCATCAATCGCGTAACGACCAGGCTCAACGATAGAAATGGCCCGAACCATACATTCATAGCGGCATCAATCGCGTAACGACCAGGCTCAACGATAGAGATGGCCCGAAACATCTATCAACAGAGGCATCAATCACGTAACGACAAGGCTCAACGATAGAGATGGCCTAAACCATCTGTCAATAGAGGTATCAATCACCTAATGACCAGGCTCAACGATAGAAATGGCCCGAACCATCTATCAATAGAGCTATCAATCACGTAACGACCAGGCTCAGCGATAGTGATGGCCCAAATCATCTATCAATAGAGGCATCAGTCACGTAACGACCAGGCTCAAAGATAGAAATGACTCGAACCATCTATCAACAGAGGCATCAATCGCGTAACGACCTGGATCAACGATAGAAATGGCCCAAACCATTTGTCAATAGAGGCATTAATCACGTAACGACCAGGCTCAACGATAGAAATGGCCCGAACCATTTGTCAATAGAAGCATCAATCGCGTAACGACCTGGCTCAACGACAGAGATGGCCTGAACCATCTGTCAATAGAGGCATCAATCGCGTAACAACCAGGCTCAAAGATAGAGATGGCCAAAACAATCTATCAATAGAGGTATCAATCGCGTAACGACCAGGCTCAACGATAGAGATGGCCCAAACAATCTATCAATAGAGGCATCAATAGCGTAACGACCAGGCTCAACGATAGAGATGGCCCAAACAATCTATCGATAGAGGCATCAGTCACGTAACGACCAGGCTCAACGATAGAGATGGCCCAAACAATCTATCAATAGAGGCATCAAAAGCGTAACGACCAGGATCAACGATAGAGATGGCCCAAACAATCTATCAACAGAGGCATCAATAGCGTAACGACCAGGCTCAACGATAGAAATGGCCTGAACCATCTATCAATAGCGGCATCAATCGCGTAACGACCTGGATCAACGATAGAGATGGCCCGAACCATATATCAATAGCGGCATCTATCGCGTAACGACCTGGATCAATGATAGAGATGGCCCGAACCATCTATCAATAGCGGCATCAATCGCGTAACGACCTGGCTCAACGATAGAGATGGTCCGAACCATCTATCAATAGCGGCATCAATCGCGTAACGACCTGGATCAACGATAGAGATGACCCAAACCATCTATCAATAGCGGCATCAGTCGCGTAACGACCTGGATCAATGATAGAGATGACCCAAACCATCTATCAATAGCGGCATCAATCGCGTAACGACCAGGATCAACGATAGAGATGGCCAAAACAATCTATCAATAGAGGCATCAATCGCGTAACGACCAGGATCAACGATAGAGATGGCCAAAACAATCTATCAATAGAGGCATCAATCGCGTAACGACCAGACTCAACGACAGAGATGGCCCAAACCATCTATCAATAGAGGCATCAATCGCGTAACGACCAGGCTCAACGATAGAAATGGCCCGACCCATCTATCAATAGAGGCATCAATCGCGTAACAACCAGGCTCAACGATAGAGTAGCCCAAACCATCTATCAACAGAGGCATCAATCGCGAAACGACCAGGATCAACGATAGAGATGGCCCAAACCATCTATCAATAGAGGCATCAATCGCGTAACGACCAGGCTCAAAGATAGAGATGGCCCAAACTGGGCTTTATGGATTCATTAACACTGAGGTATAAAGCAATCTAAACCGATGAGACTTTTGTAAGCAGATACAAGTTGAACTCACACAGCATAAAACAAATAGACTATTAGGCGAATATCCACCAGTTACCAACACTGACATCTTTCAAATCGGTTTTAAAATATGCAGCGCACTCATTACAAGTATGAAATTCATAACCTTACGTGCTTGCGAGTCTGGACCAACAAACCCAGGGATCGATATCATGAGCATCAATCTACGCAATTGGGATACGATGATATGTGTCAATCTGACAACGCGATCCCGTTTGTCGCCCCTAACGGCAAGCATGGATTGCTGAAGACCAGTTCTAACCCGTATGTTACGACGTCATTTTTTATTACAATTTACGTTTTTATTACAATTTACGTCGTAACACCGGGTCTTCAAGGGTGAACAAAATATGAAAATGACACTTCATGCAAAGATCGTATCTAGGTAATTAGCGTAACATTGCCAACTTGTCTTCTGTTTTCGTATTTTCTTGGCGCACATTCAAAGCACACAAGTATTTCAAAAGGATATACCACTCAACTTCTCTGGTACACTTATGTTTATTCAAGGCATACACAGCCAACGTCACCGTTATGGATTTCGAATGCAGTACTTCATTTTTCAATAGACTTTTGTCCCAGGTGATGTAAGTGTTCTGTTATTAGTCCAGCGGATAATGGCATGATTTGTATGCAATTGTGCATTTACATGTTACAAGTGAAATTTTAGTTAAATTACTAAGAAAATAATATTCTAACATGTTTCAGATAGGGAGGCACTCAAAAATATGTTTTATTATTTTTGTATGAAGCTCCAAAAAAATATTGTTAAATATTGAGCCACTGTTATTTGTTGTGTGGAAAGTACTAGAAATGAGGTGAAGTGAGAGTGATCTCCCCTTTGTTATGACTGTGCTATTATGTCATCAGTCAAGGTTACAATGAAGTGAGAGTGATCTCCCCTTTGTTATGACTGTGCTATTATGTCATCAGTCAAGGTTACAATGATGTAATCAGTCAAATAGTCCTGTATAATTGGAAAATTTTACATTCATTTTACCCACATGGCAAGAAGAATGTTCATTGTTGCTGAGGAGACATGAATGGTGAGTAAAACTCATTTCACTGTGTTAGTTATGTGCAAGGGGCACCTAGGGGTTTCATCACTAACAAGTTGCAGGGACATTAAATACTTGACAAGACAAATAATGTATATCTCCTTGATTGGTATATAGTTTCAGAATTGTCTAAAACAAACAAATACCCAATTTACATCATTCAGATTACTTGGTATTTTTAAAAATAATGGTATCACAGGCTATGTAGAATTTACGTGTAATAATACTTCCCTTCCACTGATCTTATTTCTTTAGATGGAGGGGACTTCTGTTGAAAATATTTGTTGAATTACAGTTTTGATGGTATTTCACTACCAATTAACTAAAAGCCATATGTGGGTTATTTTCTGAAGACAGAATGGTTTATAAACAAAATAATGTCACTGTTATTTGAAAAATTTTAGCTTCAGATTTCAAAATCATCTAGGTGTACAAGTTCAAATCATGTCCATGATAATAACTAATTAGTGTAATATTTCTTTTATCAATATAAATACAGCAGGTTCATAAGTTATTCAAATTCTCAAAATATCAATCATGAGGATTAGGGTTATGACAAGGACAGTTCATACTATCATGTCATGAAATTAATTTTATTTTGGTCATTTCTCCAGAAAATAATAGCTTTATTATTTTCCAGATTCCGTGGATGATGACTAGTCAAACACAATCCACAGATGCTTCCAAGATGGATTGGAGTTTGTGTGTATTTTGCCAGAAATGCACAAAGGATCCTGTTACCTGCCCTGCCAATGCTAAGAACCAATCAGGAAACGGTTACGCTACAATGGCTAGTAACTTACAAGTCTTTTCTGAACTTGGACAGCTGCCAATGGACATAAATTTAAGTTGTTTTGGAGGTGTTATGAATATTTTCACCACCTTTGAATCTCACAGAGTACGCTGGCACAAGTCATGTAGTCTCAAATTCAACAATAACATGCTGCAGAGGGCAAAGAAAAGACAATTATCGAATGAACTTGAAACTTCAAACAGTAAATGTGGTGACTGCCTTTCCCCATCACAACATTGTGAAAGTAAAGTCGTAAAAAGTTCACCTCATGACAGGAACAAAACTGCAGATAACGGCAACTTTTGCTTTGTTTGTAAGCAGTCAGGACTGCAATCAGAGTTAAGATGTGTATCAACCTTTCAAGTTGACAAACGTGTACGCGAATGTGCTTTGAAGTTGCAAGATAGTCAGCTGTTAGCTAAGCTCAGTACTAGGGATTTGATGGCACAGGATGCAAAATATCACCCGAGATGTCTTTCCAATTTATACAGAAAAGCAACCCAAAGCGAGGAACTTATACAGTCAGATGATATCAGTCATTCCCAAAGACTTAAAGAAGGTTTAGCTGTCGCTCAGCTTAAACAATATGTTGACGAATGTAGACAAGAAAATCTCCCTGTACTGAAACTGTCAACACTGTCTAAAGTGTATTCAAGCTATTTGAAATATCATGGCCTGAAATATGACATTCACAGCACAAGACTGAAGAGCAAGTTACTAGATGAGTTTCCAGATCTCCAAGCTCATTCAAGTGGAAGGGAAACACTTTTGGTCTTGACAGAACATGTAGGGGAAGCTCTGAGAACCGTTCATGATCAGGACTTTGATGATAAAGGTCAGATACTCTGTAAAGCAGCTCAACTTGTGAGAAAGGACATTTTGGCAATGACACGCAAACCTTTTGCAGGAGCATTTGATGTAAACTGCCACACAGAGTCCATTCCACACTCTCTACTTTCTCTTGTTGAAATCATTCTGGAAGGAACAACCCCTAATTCACAGACAACTGCTAGGAAACAAACTGCCTTATCACTTTCTCAGCTACTTGTTTACAACTGTAGTAAACGCGCAAAGGAAGGAACTACATCCCTTCGGCACAACAAGGATCGAGAGACACCACTTCCCTTGTATATTGGAATGACACTTCATGCCAAGACACGGAAAAAGAGACTTGATTGACTTCCATGTATGACTTTGGAATGTCTGTATCATATGACAGAGTGTTGGAGGTTTCCACAGAGGGTGGCTAATTCAGCATGCCGGAGATACATTGAGGAACAAGTTGTCTGTCCATCAAAACTCCAAATTCAACCTCTTCACAACATCAGCAATAGACAACATTGATCACAACCCAAAGCTCAACAACTGCACAAGGGTCCTTTCATGGTACAGGCATATCCATCTTTCAACATCCAAGTAAAGACAATCAAGGGGTTGACAGAATGAAACCTTTAGATGTAAACTCCAAACCACAGTCAAAATCTGTGAGAGAGCTGCCTGCTTTTTATGAAGAGGTTCCACCAGTTATCCTGAAGAAAGATGTTTCATCCTGTCCAAAGACACCATGCTATCATGCTTCTACAGCTGTACAACTTGATGACTTCATGCAGCAAGAAAATGAGTAAGTCAAGTTAAGTTCTTTCAGAAAAAACCTAAATTATGTTTCAATTATCATAGCTTCTTCAACCTTCTAATAATATAAATATCATATAAATACTCCCCTGACATCTTAATTGGTAAAAGTAGGAGAAAAACTTGCTTTCCTTCTTAACTGTGAAGACTGTAAACTTGATCAAACTTTCACCTTTATATACCGTATATACATATCCACACAAAGTATGCATGATAATTGAACATCAAAAAAATATTCAAGGCTCATTTCTATTGTTTTCAGGTGGTTAACACATGTGGACACACTAATTAAAGAAAGGCATGCTGATCATCCTGATGTTTCATGGGCTGTTTACCATGCAAAGAAGCAACATTCAGATCAGATCATCAAGTCCATTTCTTCTCTCTCTCCACTTCCATACTGCAGAAAATGCGAGGACTCTGCTGCAATGTTGAAACATGGCATGGATGTGATTACACAGGCAACATCTTACCTCAATCCCGGACAAACTCCAGTCATAGCTGCAGACCAACCATTGTATGCCACAAGTGAAGCAGATACAGTGGCAGTATCCAGCAACAACATGGTGAGGACAAGATGATAATAATGATGGGAGGGATTGCATATAGAGATGGCGTTTCTGAAAGTGTTGGGAAACTGGCTCATGGACAGTGGATGGACAGATATGATAGTTGCAGCCCAGGATGCATCTTCTGGTAAAGCTGATTCGTTCCTTCGAGGATCACATGTCAGAAGGACTAGACGAGCACATGAAGTCACTGCTTGTGCACTTTATCATCTTCTTCTTTGAGGCTCATGGAAATCTTCAGCAACATTTGAAGACTGGATCAACACCAGATCGAAGATATCCCCAACATTCCACTTCTGGTTGATGGTTCTTAACTTTGAACTATTGCTCTTGTCATTTGTTGAATGTTTAAGAAGCGGAATCTTCTGTGAGTATATCAGACTTCTAGAAGCCATGACACCGTGGATGTTTGCCTTTGACCACACAAACTATGCAAGATGGATGCCAGTGCATATTCGAGACCCACAAAAGGAATCTCAGTCCATATTCATCCAAACACAACTGAAGAGTTCAAGAAAGGGAATTTTGTTGTTCACAAGACAGAGGGCTTATTCTGCAATCCCATTGGATCATGCTCATGAACAGAATAATGCAAGCGTAAAAGGTGATGGAGGTGCCATCGGTCTTACAGAGAATGTATCTGCCTTGAGAAGATGGACAAAGTTCAAAGTATTTCTTCTGTTTCACACCATGAACAGAGTAGAGGAATGCAAGAATCATTTTACACAGATGTTAGTACTCTTACAGATGTAATCAGAGAGTTTGGAAGTCCTTTTCTTGAGCATGGACATGATCTTCTTGTAATATCAACAAGGGACATTGCTGCATCAGCTGTTGTAGAAACTCTGAATAAAATTGAACGCCTTGGGAGAGATCAATATGAAGACTTTGTCAAGGAGCGGTTCATCAAAGGTATTGCACTTTCAGAACCTATCAAGAAAGAACAAACTGTCACTTTTTGTCATCACCCTCAAAATAACATCGCAGTCATCCTCAAAGATGCAAGTTGTCAGCCTAAAGAATGACTGTAGTCTGTTCTCTCGTCTTTACATATCCTGTCAAACTAGAAAAGCAATTTAGATGAGTTTTCAAGCATGAGAATCAAACTTGTCCACCATCAATCTCACATCTTGGTATGCTTCGATCATCTGTTAAATCACAGCTTCTTCAGTGCCTGGAAGATGTTTCCTGTCCCCACAGTGAACAGACCAGACGTTGAGGTAACAATACTAGATGGAGCAGCAGTTGTGAATATGATGAAACCTGGAGAACATAAGACATTTTCATCTTTCAGTGAAGTGTTTACTAAGTATCTGGAACACCAGCTGGAAGACACAACAAGACTTGATATTGTCTGGGATGTACAAGATAGATAGTCTAAAGGCGAGTGCAAAAGTAGGAGGCCATGGACAGAAGGCGAGAGTTGAACCACATTCCTTCATTCCTCACAACTGGAAAGAGTTTCTTAGAAGTGACAACAACAAACAGAATTGTTCAGTTTCTTGGAAAAGAAGCCATGAAAACCAATACTGACAAACTGATCATCAGTACTGTGAATGAAACAGCTCTCTCTCTCCAAATAAGCCATATGATGTTTCAGATCTCTCACCATGCAGCCATGAAGAAGCAGATGCCAGGATGATACTGCACTCTTGTCAGAAGCCAACAGAGAGAGGATTCCTGCGATTTATGATAAGAACAGTGGACACAGATGTTGTGGTGTTAGCCATTTCATCAGCAGCAGTTCTTGATATCTCAGGAGTATTGCTTGCCTTTGGTACAGGAAAAACAGTTCCACTACATACTGCGCATGAAATAGCTGCTTCATTAGGTCCAAGAAATCACTGTACCTCCCTCTCTTCCACAGTTTCTACAGGATGTGATATTGTATCTTCCCTTCAGTGGATGTGGTAAAAGAAAAGCTTGGCAGAGTCTGGTTTCATCTCGAGGAGGCAACTGATGCATTTGAATGTCTGTCCAAAGCATCCTGATAAAGTTACAGATTCTTTGATCAGCACACTTGAGACGTTTCACAATATTGATGTATGAAAAGAACAAAGTGACCATGTGAATCTGAACAAAGCAAGAAATGTACATGTTCTCTTCGAAGGGTAGAGCAATTAGAAAATATACCTCCAACATCTGCAGCTTTCAAAGAACATGTTAAGAGAGCAGTTTATCAGGGAGGACATATGGGGACAGTCAACCATCCGTTGTCCTGATCTGCCTGATCCATCCAAATGGGGTTGGCAGCGCCAATGCATCAACATGTGGGAGCCCTTATGGTCAACAATACCAGACGTGTCAAAGACCTGTCAAGAACTGTTGAAGTGTCGCTGCACCAAAGGATGTTGTGGCAGATGCAAGTGTCTCAAAGCTGCCCTCAAGTGCACTGCACTGTGTCTTTGTGGTGGAGACTGTGCCCAATAATGTATTGGTCATATGTTGCTCTGAGTAGGTAAGTGAAGAAATCCCCAGATGAATATTATTCATGGGAATCTGGATTAGGTTTTACGCTGACTCCCCAGTATCAAAGCGGAAAATGGTGGCCAATGATAAGGTTTTCGAAAATGTTCCGACATGTATCCAGATAGATACCAAGCAACATACATTTATCTGCCAAAATTCCATGTATATTGTATAGAAAATTGTGGAATTGACATTGAATCCTAAGTCTCCGATGAGGGTGTAATTTTGAGTGGAAAATGGTGGCCATCTTGAATATTCAATGTCTCCTCTCAACCCTCTCCCTCTATCTTCATAGTACAAGCAACATAACTGGCAAATTTCATGCATGTTATTATTGAAGAATTGTGGAATATACAATTAAATATAAAAGTCTCCCTGACGGTGTAATTTTGAGTGAAATGGCTATCTTGAGAAAAATGGCAGCCATCTTGAATTTTCAATGCCTCCCACTCAGTATATTATCTTCATGGTACAAAGCAACTACAACTGCCAAAATTTCATGCATATTGTATGAAGATTGTCGAATATACATTGAATATAAAATCTCTAACGGTGTAATTTTGAGTGAAAAATGGCGGTCTCTTGAAAAATAGCTGCCATCTTAAATTTTCAATGCCTCCCTCTCTGTATATTATCTTCATAGTACATGCAACATAACTGCCAAATTTCATGCATATTGTATAGAAAATTGTGTAAGATATTGAATATAAGTCTCTAACGGTGCAATTTTGAGTGGAAAATGGCGTCATCTTGAAAAATGGTAGCCATCTTGAATTTTCAGTATGTCCCTATCAGTATATTATATTTGTAATTTGAAGCATCATATCTTGCCCTAATTCCATGCATCTTAGTATGAAAGTCTGGAATTTATGGAATCTAGAGGTCACTGACGGTGTAATTTTACGAGGTGAAAAATGATGAAAGGCTTAAATCTTGAATTTTCAATGCCTCTATCTGTATCTTTATTTTTATAATTTATGAAGTAACATATCTGCCAATTTTTCATGCTTTTTAACATGAAATGCATATCTCCACAAGCTGTCCTCTACGGACTATGGGATAGCTGTGACGCAGTACACATTCAATTGAGGTTCGATTCTTTATTCGGTCATATGTCATCTTCTATCAGGCATAGACAGGTGTTAAATTCAAGTTAGTGACATTAGTACTGACTGACTGACTGGCTGAGTTTGGTTTTACACGCCGCTTTATAATATTCCAGCAACATCACGGCGGAGGGACACCAGAAATGGGCTTCACACATTGTTAACCCATGTGATTCGAACCCGGATCTTCGGCGTGACGAGCCAACCTTTAACAAGGCTACCCCCGCCTCCGTGACATTAACTGACATTGCATGATATATACACATTGAAGAGTTCGTAATTAGGGTACAACCGTTGGTTGACATAGGATAATAAAAGTTAGATTTATAAATTATATAGGCAATATTTTGTAGGTATATAATTTTCACTGGCTATGAGAAAGGGCATATTAAGGGAAAGTGGTACTCCTCTGCCAAATATGCCATTTGTGTATGCACAACACAGTCTTTATTTCTTTCAGCATTGCTATACCTTCCAGTTTCAATACTTAAAGGATGTGAGATGCGTCACAATTAGGGCTTATAATATAACCGGTTTACCGGTGTTACCAGTTCAGACATGAAAACGATACGTATTGCGATACGCTGATCGAAACCGGTATTTTGACTTGCATTCGGAAAACTTCGTAACACTCGGAAATGTTCGGATATGTCCTTGTTTCATTTGTGCCAAACGTTATTCACATTTTATTTTATCATGATTAAAAG